>NC_136615.1:26691016-26803516 GCF_933228915.1 Telmatherina bonti
AAAAAAAAGCATCAAGATGGCTGTGGAACAAGTCGGGGGATCAGTGGCTAAAGGCTACTTAGACACAAGCTGGGGCTTGATCAAACCTGGTTGGGTCGCCTAGGTGTGGGTGCCTGTTGTGAGACCCAAAAAACCCAATGAACCTAGGATACAACACTGACGATGTGTCTAAGTTGCACCAAGAGTGTTTCATACAACAATAAACCTTTAATGGGTCAAATTTAGCAGAAGAAAATTTTCCAGTGCTTTAATGGACGACATGGACTCTAAGTAAGTGTGGCTACCTTATTCAGCCATTTAACCGCCAAAAAATGGCTGAATATTCCAAAATCTACCATGGCCCTCATTGCATTTGCCATAACCTATAACAAATACCCCACAACAAACCCCTCAGCCACAATCCAACTTATGTCCAGCTAGTGACCTTTCAGCTATGCTAACCATAACTTTTGTCTTAAAGTATCTACTTTTTCATTTACTTCACAAGTTCACAGTAACTTTATTATTTCAGAAAGCAGATTTATTTTTGCAGCAAAAAAGGTGTAGCCTTGTATTGTACAAAACACAACAGACCCCAAAAGATATTATAAAATGCACGAAAGCAAAAATGTGGGTATGCAGAGATATAAATTTGCCAAAAAGAAGAAAAAGAAAACATAAGAGGAATACGCTGCTCACAGTAGGTCAAAGCCTAAAATAAAAGAACAAAGAGTCAAACTGCAATGAATGAAAGCAACAAAGCAACAACGATAATTCTGATCGATGTATGACCACACTAATAAAAAAGAAAATTTTGTTTCTAAAGTTCTTTTAAATACAGAATTAACCTAAAAACCATATTCAAATAATTGCTAAAAAGCAGTTCTGACATAATTCAATTCAATTCAACTTTGTATAGCGCCACTTCACAACAACATTGTCACAGGGCACTTTACATACACGAATCAACATACACATCATTTCTAGCAAATCTGTCGGGCAAAAATATGGCACGCAGATTGCTGTTCTGTATGCTGAGATGCTGGACAGGACAGGTAAAAAAAAACAAAATAACACAAAACAAAAACAACATACACATCATTTCGAGCCAATTCATACATATAATATGATAAAAACCAACTGATTGCTTTGAATCAAGACTTTGATCCAATGTCCTTAGGAATAAAACATTGTTTAAAAACCCTGTTTTTTTTGTTGCTTTTGTGTGACAGAGCAGTGCCACAGAAAAACAAGGACAAGAGTTTAAAATGTATTAGACTTGCTCAATAAATTGCTTGAAGAGGAGCCAGATGGTGTGAAAAGTTCAGGACTCTGCGTGTATCTTGGGCCAATTTTAGATCTGATGGTTCATCATCTGACAGCAATGTAGAGCCTCTGTGAGCAGCGAGACCATCCAGCCCTGCACTTAAAGACTGCAGGGCTACAGCCATTACAGGAGGTAAGCAATAATACATAGCCTATTTATTTTTCCAAGTTGCCTGTGGCTATACCCTTGGGCTTGCAATAATTATGATACATATAAAACATACGCTTTTCCCAGAGCACATCCGTGTTCTTCATCTGCTGTTTTCCTTCCTTTCTTCCTACCCTGAGAAATGCCTTGTAGCTGCTTGTAAATAAAGTTTATGGTCATAATCTTCCTTTATTTTGCTGCCACTGACAATTTGTGAGTGGTATAAAAAGGAACTAAATCTGACATTTTGTCATACAGGCCAAAGTTCTAGAAAATATAAATCCATCCCCTGCCATGTTGCATGTATGGTACATTAAATCTCAATGAATTCTAATATATATATATATATATTTTTTTTTTTTTTTTAATTGTTTTTTTTTTATTGTTTTACAACTGATTTAACATTATTATTGTAACAACCCTCACCTAAAACATCCCATTGATTCAGAAGAAGATCAGTCCACCTTCCCACATGTTGTCTTTTTTTTTTTTAGGTTAAGGGAGAATGAAACGTATTTTATTTTCTGTCATTTAAGCATTTTATAGATAACAAATGTATGAACGTATTCTGTCGAGTCTGATTAATTTAAAAGCTTTTCATTCAAACAGCTCCCTTGTTTGGTCCTAATCTGGGTACTCTGCATTTATTGCTCAGTTACAACACTGGAAAATTTTGTGTGGGACAGATATGAACTGCACGTCAGCTGCCTGGACATGGGTTATGGCCAGTACCTTGTAGGCTGCATGTGGTCCAGATGTAGCATGTGGATATTGGAAATGTTTTGAGTGGGCTAGAAGTTGTAGGGTCATTCATTTTGTGCTGTATGGGGGATTTTTGCTTTGATGTTCCTGAGATTCATTCAGATGTACTCATAAAGGTGAGAGACAGAGCTGTGGGGAACTCACATTATTTGCTACTGGCTTTATAGAACCTCAGTTGCTGATAGAAGGAAGTAAAAATATCAATTTGCTAAATTGTTTAAAGTCATTCAACAGAGTTTCACATTTAAAATTTTAATTGTTCTTCTGTGATGGAGTAATTTTTTAATGAACTTGTGGAAAAAACATGGTCTTCACCTGTGAGACCTGTCTATATGAATGGATCTCTTTCCAGTATTCCCTTTTTTACATTTTTCTTATGTTAATTTGGACCTAAAAAAAATTCTATCAAGCTAACAAGCTGGTTGCACTGCAGTTAACCAAGGCAGCAGTGGATGGGAACAGCTAGTGCAGAGAGCAGAATGTTTTGGTAACTTAGATTTACTAACTAGTTTGATGTGATTTTGTAAGCTTACCTCTAGGTCTTAAATTGATGACATAAGTCTATAAACAGTTGTCCTCACACAATATCTACCTACCTTCATTTAGCATGTCAGGTTAGGATAAAAGTAATTGTATTTCAGGAAAAAAAAATAGGAGAGAAAACACAACACTGAAATTGTTGTCAAATATGATGTGCTCTTTTTGCATCCTGAGCCTGCAGGCAACCTCTGGAAACCAGCTCAGATCAGTAGGAGTTCATTCAAGCCCAATAAGAATCTGTGAAGCACCTGCAGGCCCATCTTTTAAAATGCTCTCCTCTACCTACAGTGTCACAATGTGAAATTACTCAGGGGGAAGTCAGGGGAAGGGTAAAAAAAAAAGTAAACTTTAATAACTGAACAGGAGGAACTAAGGGTCGCTGCAGGAGGAGGGGGAGGAAGAGTAAAAAAAAAAAAAAAAAAGCGACAAAATCCATCCAGGAAATGGGAATTCAAAAGCGACAAAGCAGGGGTGAGAAGAACAGCCAGGGATCTGGATGAATAGCAAACGTCGTGATCTGGCAGCGTACAAAAGAAAACAGACAGATTAAACGCTGAGGGACAAATGACAAATGAATAACAGGTGAGAGGGATTCAGTTGCACAAAGCAGGTGTGGAAAGGGCAGGGGAGCAGCCAACCAAGTCAAAAGGTCCATAAAATAAAACAAAGTTGCACTAATAGACTCCACAAGTCAGGGAAGAAAAACTTACATGAATTAAGAGAATAATAACAAAAATAATGATGTTTATAAAGCTATGAAGGGGAAAAGTGCAACAGTTAAATGGAAAATTATAACATTAAACCAAGTTATTATCATTAATGGATTAGCGTTTAAATAAAAATACATAGTTACATATTTTTACTGATTTTGCTCAAATATCAATTAATTTGAGATAAATGCAGTAATTATATATGGTTGCTGTGGTGCAGTGCATCGTGATTTATTTCAACCTGTCAACATCATCCATCAAGCCTGGCAGGTAACTGAGTGCTAACCATTGCTTTCATCACTTCGGTGTGACTTCTGTCCTTCATGGAGGAGTTAATAAGGAGTTAATAAGACTTATTTCAGGCCAAAAATACTGAAAGAGCACCGGCTTACCAAGACTTGTTTTTGGGGTTATGGCACACTTTCTGAGGGAGAATCAACTGAAGAGTAACTACAAACTTGGTAATTGTAAAGCATTTCTATAGTACTGTCACAGGACAAATATGAATATTTTGAAATGCTTTGTATTATTTTCACATACATAAATTGATTTTATCATGTTAAACACTTTGTGCTATTTTTTTTTGACATTTAAAACACTTCATAAATAAAATTTGATGAGATTTGATTTGATGTGCATAGAATAGAACACCTTGCTTTTGACATAAATCAATGCAGCCTGATTTATCTACAGGTAGTAAATAGTATAAAGGACTACAAAGATACATTAAGTATATCCATTAAACAGAGGTGCCACTGCTACCTAATGTATTAAAAGTATTTTACAGACTGCACTGCTCTTATATTAGGGATTGATTTGCAGCGACTTGCTTAGAGTAACCAATCAAATGCCATGCTCTGGGTGACAGTTTAAATTAATTCACCATGATAGCAGGGGAAAGATGTCATAATTAAATAGTTAAATTATTACTTACATAAAATCAATTTTTATTTTAATCACCATTACTATTTAATTCACTGGAAAGTCATTTAAGTTTGACCTTCATAAAAATATTTTGTGAACATTTCCAATTTTAATTATTTTATCTTGTATTCATATATTAAATTATGGAACTTTTCTTCTTTGTTCTTCCACAAATAAAAGACACAAAGGACCACACAACTCACACAGAGTTAAAAGCAAAAGAGTAAAAGTGGGCCTTTAATAAACTATGAACACAAAGAAAAAGAAGAAATCTGAACAACAAAAACCAGATTATAACCAACAGCGTGGTAATATGAGAATGCGGATTATGTTTACTTTGATTATCCTGCATTGCATTGGAGCTTCTCTTTGCAAATTGTTTGTTGTGCTAAATATTGCGTTTCCACTGACAAGAGTCGTCTCTATTTCAACAGCTTTTCGTCAGCTCTCACCAGGGACTGTGTAAAACAGTCATCTTGCCTCTGCTCATCAAACCAGGGGTGCAGCATCTCTTTTCAAATCTTCAAAGGGCTCACTGCATGCATGTCTATGAAACACCAGGCAAAGGAGGTGAATCAAAGCACTGACAGCAAAAGCTGTTGCAGGGGTTTCAGCCTTGTTTCGATTGTCCTACAACACAACTGTTCCTCAGACATCAAAAGATTACAAATACCAGGGCCAGTCATGCTAGAATGAGGATGAGTAGGGTTTTGTTTTTCTCCGACACAGAGGAGAGGGAGGATGGCAAAGTCATGGGAGATTTACGAGCTGGTGTTCGCTGCTCTTTAAAAGGATGCATAAGGGAGTGCACTTAATGATTTATTACTTCATGCCACCTTGGAAATCAAAATGGATTTTAGAATCAGCTCAACTCCTAAATCCAGACCTGGAGGAATGTGATTTATGAAAGTGACATCGGGAACCCAGTGTGTTCCACTGCGTGTCTTAGCAGGCATGTGTGAAACAGCATTTGGGCATCATTAAGCACACTCAGGTTAGGTACAATGCAATCCATTTCTTCTCATGCAGTGTTTCATGAAATGCTGTTTTGACTACTGCAACACGCTTGTCCTGTTACGCCATTTAAACAGGAAAGATCCCGTTTATAAAGCGGGTTATGCCAACACATGACATGCCGCAGCACAACGATGACGCAGATAGGCTGTTTAAGTCATGGTTGGCTGAACTCATGGCGTTTCTTATGAGCGCTCATCTGCGCATTGGTGTTTGATGAAATGTTACTGTTTGTTGTCTCTTGGGGAAGGAAAGAAGCTCATCCTGAACACACTAAAGCTGTGAAGTAAATACATAAGGACAAGGGCAAATGTACCTCTCATAAAGAATTAAACATTTAATAAGCACAGTGATTTTTGTCTGAAATGTGTTCCAATGTGAGAAAGCTTTTATTTTTTTCTGCCTTTCGAAGTAAACATCCTTCTGCTGGCGCTCAGACAACCCCTTCAAAACAAAATACAGGCAGGAAATTGTTTCAGAAAACAAGAACCTCAGTGCATGCAGTTAAGTGTTTGCCAGGTCCCTGTTATTGATCAAAAACCCCGTCAACCCCCTGCAGGTATGGTGCTCTTTTTCCGGCAAATTGAAATTCTTTTCCAGCAAATTGAAACTGTTATTTTATCTTGAACAACCTTTATCCCCATGGCCCTCCCACACAGGTGTTTTTTGACTTCTCCTACCTTGACTGCAATTCTTCTTCTTCTTCTTGAGCATGCAAGGCTGGAAAAGACTAATACATCCCCCTGCTGACGGTTTCACACTGTGACTTTGTAATCATTTTCTTGTGTAGGCCGTTTGGAACACTAACAAACATAACACACTGCAACATTTTAGCTACTTTTAAGGGATATTCAGCTATTAGAATTTTTGTGAGAAGTGGAGTTAAGTGAAATACTCGTAGTTTTCAACTGCATTGAATCATTGAGTAACACAGAAGCTTTGTACCATCCACAACAACCTCATGTCACTTCAAACCAACACTACAGCTGCAATAAAAATGATTCACCTTCCCTGCAAATTGTGTTTTTTGGCAAAATGACAAATGAGCAGCAGCTCTTTACAGTAAACAAACCAAATAAGAATAATTGAATTATCTTAACACAACAAATAATTAAGTGGTGTCTCTAAATTCAACAGAAAATGCCACTTTCAATGACGACTACAGTCTCACAATCATTCAACACCCTGAATGGAAGTCGCCATGCGCAAATAAGGTGTAGTCTCAAGCACACCTAATATAGAACAATCAAAGTTTTCATTAGTTGCATCAGGTGTGGTTGACGTAGAACATAAACACCTAGACTGTTGACTGTGACATTGGATTACATGTTAAGGGATGGCCACGTGAAAAGAAGCGTCTAAACCTTTCAGACTTTCGTTGCTTTGCATTAACAAGCAAAAGGATACAAAAAGACAGACAAGGCATTGGATGTTCATAGAAATACAGCTGGAAGCAGAGTTTACAAGTTTCCAGTTCGAGGATGTTGCAAAGCGGCCTTGTCACATTGGCTGCTGACCGACGTCGCTACATCCAGCTACACAAACACTAAGGGGTTGTTAACTTGCCGTTTGTTGCCGTATTCACTGCTAGCTGGGAAAACCCGAAGAAACGTCAGGCTGTGCTTAAAATACGGATAGATGCCGCAATGCGTCAGTGACGTCACTGTCACATGACGCCCTGAAACGCCACATCACGGCATATCGTGGGGTTTAAACTTGTTATAAAGGGTTAATCATTGTGGTGTCAACAATATTTAAATGTATATCCTGTGTGGAATGTATCTGCTTAAATATTTCTGTCAAGAACCAAATGGAATGGAAGAAAAACCAAGTTAATTCAGAAGCTTCCTGTTAGGGGATGAGCTTTAAGTTTATAAGGGACTCATTGGGAGCAGAAAAGGGTAGGTTGGATGATCAATGGTAGGCTGGCTTTGGAGAAATCTGTTTGGAAAACCTGTGTAAATATTGTACATATTTGGATGGGAGCACTGTATATATTGCTGCACCTGGGAATAAAAACCACTTCATCAGAGTACCAATGTCGCCATTGTTCTTGCACCGCACAGAACCCCATCACAGAGGAACTGTGGCTGCACTAATTGGACATTGCATAAAGAGGAAGTTATCAATGGCTGCTGCCAAATTTCTGAGGAGGCAGGTGTTTAAAAACCCTCAACTGACTGCAAAAGACCTGCAACAAGACTTGTTGGCAGCAGACACTCAGGTTATAGTTTCCATAGTAAGGCACACGCAACACGCTGGAAGTTCAATGCCTGAACTTCAAGATGCACACCATGACTGACCCAGCCGCACAAGAAAGGTCATCTCCAGTTCGCTGGGATGCTGTTTAGTGGAGCAATGAAAAGAAGCTGGCCATTTTTTGGGCCTATGAATCAGCGATATGTCTGGAGGATAAACAATTAAGCATGCACTGAAAGAGCACCTTACCGACAGTGAAGCATGGCGGTGGATGAGTGATGATCTGGGGCTGCTTTGCTTCCTCTGGCACTGGTAAACCTACAGCATGTTGAAGGGGATGCATTCAATCAAGTACCAGGAAATCCTGAGAAAATGTGATGCCAGAAGCTGAAGTCTGGGTATCAGATATCAGATTGGCTATCACGGTTGCCAGGCTTGAACCCACTGAAAATCTTTGATGGAATTTGAAAAAGCCAGTTGCAGCTTGCAAACCCAAGAACATTAGTGAAGTGTAGGAATGGGCCAAGATTCCACAGGAACACCGCCAAAAGCTGGTGTCTGGCCATGCATCACGTTGCAGCAGGTCATAAAAGCAAAAGGTGCTCTGCTAAGTACTCAAAACACTTGTCATGAAGTGGTTGAATAATGTTGAGACTGCAGAGGTCATGGAAAGTGACATTTTATGTAGCATTTGGATGATATTACTTGTGTTAAGCTATTAAATGGTTCTTGTTTGATTTTTTTACTTCTGTCCCCTATCTTTTATAAAATGGTATGATCCAAGTCTGTCCTCGCATGTGATTGGCTGCATGGTGTGTCCTTTGTTTTTTTTAGGAATTTGATCATAAAACTGGATCTTAAAACCAGCTCACCCTCGGATAATTTGGATTTTAACTTCTAAATTAAATAAATTCCAAAACTCCATACTAAAATCTGAAAAATTAATATACACCTAGCAAGTCTGACAACACTCCTGATGGACAGAGCTTGTCAGATGAATATGGATATGGGTGTCTTTGCCCGAAAAATATTTATGAAACAAAACTTTCTAATATAAAAATAATTGTATTTAACATCAGCTTAAACTCCTATTTAACTTTTTTGGTTTGAGTTGAGTTAAATAGTAAAAACTGTGCTTTTCTGTAGCTGCATGTTGAGTGGTTGCTAGCTCCTCTTTCAAAATCCCACCTTACATTTCCAAACTGTGAGATTTGGAAATGTAATGTATCCATTACATTTCCAAATGTAATGTATCCAAGTGTGATATTGACTATATCCAGGTGGTTTCACATGAACCCGCTTCAGAAAACCTTAATTATCCCTTAAAATGATTTGCTTAACCAGAATAACCCTACATCACATAGCCAACATAAAGGAAATACACTTAGCCTACACACTGCAAAGAATGATGGTCCCTTGATTGCCTGGATTTGTTCAGCGATATGCATCTAGCTGCTAGCTGAGAGGTGAGGTAGACTCTGGACAGGTTAACAAAACACTGCAATAAGCTAACGATTGCAACAACAAACTAGAAAAACAGTCTTTTCTTCAGACAGCACTTGTTCAGACAGCAGCAACATCAGTGAATAGTTTGAAGAGTCTGCCCAAAACAGCTCAAAACACCAGGTCAGTTTGTACTCTTCATAACAGGAAGTGGCAAGTTTACAAGGGGTCTAAGCATTTTAAATAGAAGGAACATGACAATTTTCATGGTCTGTAAGGTTTTTGATTCTGCTTTTGTTACATTGATGTTTCAGGTTTTCCGTTTTGGTTTGTTTATTGCCTTTCATTGTTTTATTACCTTTTCAGGCTGTTGGTTAAGTTTGCTTTCTGCTTATCATGCACAGCTGAATTTATTTAGCAAATTGCCACCACATTGTTTTTTTTTTTTTTTGCTAATCATCAACTCCTTCTGTATAAATATTTCCCTCTTTGGTTGGTGTTGGATCCTCATCCTCACTTTTAGCTTGCTGTTGTAGTGCTTTTGTTATCAGTATGGCTTGGGGTATCTTGAGATTTCAGGCTTTTCTGTCATTGCCGTACTTTTTAGCTTATCATTTTTCCCCTCATACTTATCTGCTTCACCTTGTCTGTGAGTCTGCATTTTGGTCTTTCTTTATCCTAAAACATGAAAATATACCTCACTTCAGCATACTCTGTTGTAGTTGCACCTCGAAGTTCAATCAAAACCATAAACAAAGTAAAACCTTTTCCAAGTTTTTGTGAAGAGAAACTGGATAAAAAAAAAAGAAAAAAAAAACTAGCTAATGCCTTTCTTCCTTCTCTTCTCTTCTTTTTCTTCTCTTCACATGCTGCCCAGGATGATTCTTTTTTCGATCGTAGTTCAATAAAATATCACCAGTTTGAGTAACATGATTTGAGCAAACAAACAGAAATTATGCATAATCTTAATTGGACCCTAATATGCCGTTGATTATCTAACTAAAGCTAAACCTTTATGTATTTTGCAGCAATATGCTACAAACTCAGTCTATCAAGAGTTATTGTTCGGCATTTAGTACTTATAGCTCAGCAAATATGACTCAATAGCACCTGCCACTGCTTGGAACGGTTGATGCTGTAGGGACACTCCTGCTCTCCTTTTTCCTCTCATATCGTAGCAAGGGTGTGTTCACACATGCACAGTCTGTTTATAAAATCATAATCATTAAACGGCAGATTGTTATGCTAGCGTTTTATGTTGCAGTACTACTGCCAATGGTCAACATACGTTCTCAGACTCTATGCTCTCAGCGTTGGTTGACGTCACCAGAGGGATGACCGTCCTAGAGACTTAAACAATTTTCAATGTTTGTTTGAGGAAAAACATCAACATACGTTACTGGTTAGCATGACAAACAAGTGAAATAGTCTGGGCACTGCTATTGAATCATTAAGCTAGCTTTTCAATTTTTTTATTGGTGACTTTCAATCTTGATTGTGTTAGATTAACCAGACACTTACTTGCCTGAAATCCTATTTTTAGTGTCAGTCCCCTTTTTTTTCTTTAAAATTTGGTTAAACACATAACCTAATGCCACCATTTGTATCAGGGTGCTTCCGAATGGACAAACAACTCTGTGTGTGAAGTGAGAACCCTCTGCGGTTTAGAAGTGCTCCTTTTGTGATAAGTAAGCCTTTTTTTAAAAAGAGACACTCAGAAGAAGAGTGTGCTTATGTACAGTTTCTGCCCCATACACCGCTTGATCCACTCAGATGAAAACATGCATGTCTGGAAAAATGTTGCCCACTGATGGCCACCGTACACTCACAACACCCAACATTTTGATGTTACTGCTGTGCCCAATAACAATTACTTCAAGGTTTCTAAAATGATGTCAGCAATTCATAAATATGGTGCTTTAAATTTAGTAACTTTTATAGAACTTAAAATTCAACAACATGCTAAGTTTACAACAAGAGAGGTGCTTTATATCATAAAAGTTCCTTACCACCTAAGTGAAGAAACACTGTTTCTTTGTATAATTACATTCCAATAGTCTTTTGTCTCATTAAAAGAAATGAGACGTCTGTACTTCAACTTTAGAAAATATTTTTATATTCACGTGTGTGAGAGAGAATTGGTAGCAAGAGTAGTGCCATTAGGGATACTATACTACTATACTGGTGATGACTACTCTGGGACCAAGGCCGAATGGAATATGTGAACCTTACAGATATACTATATATATATATATATATATATATATATATATATATATATATATATATATATATCTCAATCCAAAAGCTGTTGAATTATGTTTCTTACCAAAGAAGGTTAGAAAAGCACAAAATACCAAAAGCCCTAACGAGTGTTTTTTTTTTTTCTTTTTCTTGCACGTTTCCTTCATTTTATGACAGTATATAGAAAGTCCTTCCTGAGTAGGCTATTATATTCAAACCAACACAGTTGAAAGTTCCCATGTGGTGTTTGTAAATGTCATGCCATCATGGTGAACATTACCACCAGGCTCAGTGTTGCTAACCCTAATTTGTTCAATTGATTTTCCAGCACTCTGTTAGCAGCTTCTTCTGTCCTCACTGCAGCGATAGTGATGCTATTTGCCTCAATGAGTTTTGTATTCCTCACACCTTTCTGTTGACTTAGTGGCAGGATTTGGATGTTTTGGAGTGTCTGATGATCCATGTGTTGTGTGTAGAAGAGGCATTGGTTAATGAGGGTGAGTTGCATTGACGCGCTGATGTTGCGGTAACGTATTGTGTCATACCCTGTTTCCCTAGCGTGTATCACTGCGGATTGCTACAAGCCGTTGGCTCCTTTAACTTCTATCTATTGTTAACCAACCACTCACTTCAGCGCACAATATTGTCATGGTGTGAAGATGTTGGACCCACATGCACGATCAAGCAATCTGGAGAATGTGAAAATAGTTTATTGGGTGAACTGAGGGGATGGTTCCGGAAAGACCCAAAGGCGGGGTTTTCTGCAAAGATAGATTTATGAGTAATGGAAATGATGGAATAATTCTCAGGGAAGTGAAGGTGTCCTACTTGTTTTGGAGTTGCCATGAATTCGGGTGGTGTCAGGTGGTCCGAGAGGATGGATGTTGGCAGTGGGTGCCAGTGAGGGTCCTTTCGGTGGAGGGTGGATAGGCAGCGACAAGCTGATCGGATCCGGAGGATAGCCAGTGGAGAGAATGCCAGGTTATTGGTAGGGAGTGTTTGCTGGAGATGATTGGCTGCTGGGAGGGAAATCACAGGTAGCTCGGGAGAGTCCACAAAGGAGTGTCTCTGGGAAAAAACAAGAATTTGTAAAGTTTCTCAAAGGTTAGAGGATACAGGAATTCGCTGGAGGGCTTAGGTTTTACCACAGAGGCTCAACGCTCAAGCGACGAAGGACTGGCAATCGGCTCCAGATATAGTGCGGATAGATGATCTCTAATTCTCTACAGGTGTGCAGGTCTGCACACCTGTGGTGAAAACACCCTCCAGAAAATGGTTCCTCTGGCTCCCTCTGGTGGAACCTGAAAAATGTCCCAAAGAACCCACACCCCCTGACAAATATCTTCCCAAACCACTGTTCAATTTTGCATTTATTTTTGGGATCTTTGGCTTTCTGTTTACTTGACTTAAACAGCTCAAGCACTCGGTTTTAGCATGGCTGCTAGCTCTCTTCCCACACCCCGGTCCCCTGCCTTTTCTTGCTCGGTGTGTCTGATGTTTAGCTACTCCGTCCGCCTCCTTTAGTGATAATGGTAGGTGTATTAAGTGTAGCAGCTTGGCAGCTTTGGAGGCGAGGCTCTGTGAGTTAGAAGCCCAGCTCCGCACTCAGTTAGGGAAGCAGTTAGTTAGCAATCCCCCATTAGCCAGTGCGGAGCTACCAGCCAGGGCAGCTAGCCCACCTAGCAGTCCCTCAGCAGTTCCCGCGCAGCCGGGAGCCGAGGCGGGCTGGACGACGGTCAGGCGGAAGCGTAGCCCCAAACCAAAACCCACTGGCCACCACCTGTTCACGTTTCTAACAGATTTTCCCCGCTCGGCGACACACCCGCTGAGGCAGAAACCCTGATTATAGGTAGTTCCATAGTCAGAAACATGGCACTTGAGACACTGGGGACCATAGTCAAATGCATTCCTGGGGCCAGAGCGGGCGACGTCGAATCGTATTTGAAACTGCTGACGAAGGCTAAACGTAAATACCGTAAGATTGTAATTCACGCCGGCGGTAACGACACCCGGTTACGCCAATCGGAGGACACTAAAATTAATGTTGCTTCGGTGTGTAACTTTGCCAAGAGCATGTCAGACTCCGTAGTTTTCTCTGGTCCCTTGCCAAATTTAATCAGCGATGACATGTTTAGCCGCATGTCATCTTTCAACCGCTGGTTGTCCACCTAAGCAGAAATAATTTATGCGAAGAGTTTCAGTCAAGATTTAGAGCTCATCATAGCACTGAGACGGCATTGGTGAAAGTTACTAATGACCTTCTTATGGCCTCAGACAAAGGATTTCTGTCCGCACTTATCTTGCTTGATCTTAGTGCTGCATTTGATACAGTCGATCATAACATTCTGTTACAAAGACTAGAACAGGTGATTGGAATTACAGGTACAGCGTTAAGCTGGTTTAAATCAAATTTATCTGATAGACTTCAGTTCGCTCATGTAAATGACAAGTCCTCCTCACAAACTACAGTAAGTCATGGAGTTCCTCAAGGTTCTGTACTTGGACCAGTACTCTTCACGCTATATATGCTCCCTTTAGGCAAAGTTATTAGACAGCATGGAATAAACTTTCATTGTTATGCAGATGATACTCAAATATACTTATCCTTTAAACCAGATGAAACAAATCAGCCCAATAGGCTACAAAATTGTCTCATAGACATAAAGACTTGGATGTCTAGAAATTTTCTCCTCTTAAACTCAGATAAGACTGAAGTAATTCTCATTGGATCTGAAAAACTCAGAGCTAAATTTTCCGGTTTTGTAATGAACCTGGATGGCATTACTTTAGCTTCCAGTGCTACAGTGAGAAACCTTGGAGTAATATTTGACTCGGACCTGTCCTTTGGCCCACACGTTAAGCAGGTTACTAATAAAGCCTTCTTTCATTTACTTAATATAGCCAAAATTAGGGACATTATGTCTTTCAGCTGATCCAGAATTCTGCAGCCAGAGTCCTGACCAGAACCAGCAGGAGAGATCATATTTCTCCAGTTTTAGCCTCTCTTCATTGGCTGACTGTTGAATCTAGAATAGAATTTAAAATCCTTCTCCTTACATATAAAGCCCTCCACAACCAGGCACCACTATATATCAAAGGCCTCATAGTTCCTTATATACCAACCAGAGTACTTCGTTCGCAGACTGCAGGCTTACTTGTGGTTCCTACAGTCTCAAAGAGCCGAGCAGGAGGCAGAGCCTTTGGTTATCAGGCCCCTCTCTTATGGAATAAGCTCCCAGTTAGTGTTAGGGAAGCAGACACGTGGCGACACCCTCGCCATGTGGCGACACAGTGTTAGGGAAGCAGACATGTGGCGACACCCTCCCCACCTTTAAGACTAGGCTGAAGACTTATCTTTTTGATAAGTCCTATAGCTATGGATGGTTAGCATCCCTTAGTTATGCTGCTATAGGTTTAGACTGCTGAGGGACATTTGATACACTGAGCTCCCCCCCCCCAATAACAGTGTTGCATCATTAACATGTATGGCTCCTATCTCAGTAGGCCTCTCTGGCCGGGAGTAGCAGTTCCTGTTGTCTGTTGTCTTTCTGTCCTCTTCTCCCCACACAGCAGAGGCAGATAGCTGCCTGTCCCTGAGCCGGGTTCTGCCGGAGGTTTCCTTCCTGTTAAAAGGGAGTTTTTTCCTTCCCACTGTTGCCAGTGTGCTTGCTCAGGATGGGAGATTGAGTTGGACTCAGCTCAATCTGTTGGTTTATATAGGCTATTATGAATTGGCCTTCATTATGTTTTCCCCTCTGTCTGTAAAGTGTCTTGAGATGGCATTGCCGTGATTTGACGCTATATAAATAAAATTGAATTGAATTGAATGTGTACAATGTCCCTCTTCTAACACCACTTCCTCGTACCTGGTATCTCAGATTGAGGGTTTATGTTGTGTTTAGCCAACAAACATAAAGCCTTGCTGTACTCTTGCTTTGTTTGAACTACAGCAACAGTAAAACATGAGTCATAATAAACACTGCTGGAGAGGAGCACTGAAAGTTGTAACTTTTCAGCTGCATTTGCAATACTCGTGGGTCATTTAATCAACACAAGCATAACATGATGGTTGGATGGTTGTTTAAGCAATTTTGAGATGGGCTGAGAAAAGCCTGGCAGGGGGGCACCAGTGCACCACCAAGGGCTGTGCATCAGTGTTCTCACGTGTAAATAGAATGTTTTTGTTTGGAAATTGCTATATTTATACATTTATACATACATTACATAGGTAATATTAAAATCTCTGCTATGACTCATCAAATCCTGGGATACAGTAGATTATGATGGCTTGCATAGAGCTACTGCCAGGCACTTAATATGGACACTACACATCATGTGTTGTAGCGCGTTACAACAAAATCACAAGACTTTTTTTTTTTTTCCAAAAAAACCCCTAAAAATATCTGATAGAAAAAATGTGAAGCAAGCGTGAGTGGTTGTTTTTCTCTGCATGGCCCTGCGATAGACTGGCAAGCTGTCCAGGGTGTACCCTGCCTTTTGCCCAAAGACTGCTGGGATAGGCTCCAGCATCCCCGCGACCCTTAACCCTTAAAGGATAATGGAAGGATGGATAATGAGAAGCAACTGTATTTTCTCACTGCTGCTTCTGACGACCCTGCAAAGTCTGTAGAGACCAAAATGCACAAAAAAAAAAAAAAAAAAAAAATTGGGTTCTTGGCTACCAGTGAAGCAGGTGCGCAGAACAATCAGATCCAAGACACTAAGGCAGAACACGGGGTCAGGGACAGGAAGGCAGGTTGGTTTACCAGGAGACAGGCAAGTAGAGCAGGTCAGGAACAGTCAGAGGTGACACCAGGTAATAGGAAGAACACTGGAAAGTCTCACATAGTGCAGAAGAACAATCTGGCAAGGAATGAGTGTGCTGGAGTGGTTATATGCAGGACTGCTGCAGCTGTGTAGGAAGGTGAGCAGAGTTGGGTGAGGTGGGAGTGGCTGGCAGGTAGAGTGGTAGAAAAATACTGCAACGAAGTGACAGGCAGAGATCATGATAGAGGAGATGAGAGAGGAAATGGAATATGACTTCATGGCTCTTCGAGTGTGTGTCACTCCAGACACTTATTGTGTGTCATTTTTATGCATTAAAATACCTTTGGCCATTTATTTATTACCATTTAAATAACATGCTACATGGCGAGGGTTGACACATAGGGCAGGGTGTTATGCTTTTACCTGAAATGAGTTTGAAACTGCAGGAATGTGTACTCATTCTACATGACATGCCATGCAATGATTTTATCTGCTTTATGAGCACAGGCTAAACGGAACCAGTTACTCCGTCCTCCAAAAAGCAGAGAATTTAAAGACCAAAAGTCCAATTTCCTCCGGTTGCGTGTGCTCATCGTTTTAGTCAATAGTGTCCAATGCAAGTCAGGTGCTGTCCTTCTTGCAGCTGTCCACTAAATTTACATGCCAGGTCTATTTTTGACGGACCACGCTGTCACAACTGGTCATGTCCAGCAGTTCAAATAGAACCAGACAGGAAATCAGATGCGCAATCAATGTAAAACTTCCAGAAAATTTCAAAATAAAGTCCCCCTAGCAGGTTTGCCATTGCCGAACCCTGTAAGCATTATGTCATTACTAGTGACACAGGGTAGAGGGGAGTCAGTCAAGGGTTCTTTATGGTTTTTTTTTTTTGTCTTTTGGGTTTTTTTTCATCATAGAAGACAAAGTGTTCATCATGGGAGTGGAGAATTACGAGATTTTATTTGACACCACCAGAGGTGGCAATTCCTGGTCCAGAAAGTAAAAGTCCTGCCATGTTTTTGGATCTACCTGTACATGTAAAACAGTTTTTTTTTTTTTTTTTTTTTTTTTTTTTTTACTAACAGGCTCTTTTACCTGGCAAATAAACTCTGCTCATTGGTTGGAACAGGAAATTTACTTTTTGGACCAGGAATTGCCACCTCTGGGCACCACACAGTTTCCTGTTTTTGAGCCACCTTCTGGTTTGAACAAGCATAAATAAACTCTATTCTTAGCAACCACAGCTCTGAGAAAGTTGTGCCTTTACTTACAGAGTAGAATTAAACAAACACAGTTTTGTCCCATCTTCACTGAGGCAGCTGACTTTTCAGAGCCTGAAGGTTTATGGAAGGGTATCTTTAAGGAGATTGAATTTAAAACGAAGATTAAAAGAGATGCTGCAGCTATGTGTTTTTCAGCAAAGAAGCATGTTAAACTCGTTCTAGTAGATCCCAGAAATGAAATAATAAACCTTTACAACAGCACGATACAGGCCTTTTAAGTTAAAATGTGTCCATATGGTGATTTTATTAATTGGGTCCACTTTGCTGAATGGTTTTTAGAAATAATGGTGGTACAATAAAATCAATTGCCTCATTCTACAGAAGGACATAAAAGCGATGGAAGCACTTTATGAAAACTATGCAAAAAAAAAAAAAAAAAGGAAAAAAAGTATATATATGTACGCGCACGACACCACGAGTTGGCTGTGCTGAACAACCAGTTATGCAGCACCTCCAAGCAAGGTTGGCTTACTTTATGACACAGGAGGCCAACAGAATTAAATTTCATGATGTGGTTTATTTAGCTTCATCTGCCCGTGAAAATGGCTACCACAGACTGATGTTAGTGTTCCTTTTAATTGGCTCATTGTAGATGCAGCTCTTAACCACGGATCTATATGAGCTGCATGAGGAGAGACAGCAGGACAGTTAGGAGATCCCTCCAGAGCCCATCCACTTTTTCATCGCCTCCATCTTCCCAGCAATCCATCTTCTCATAGCTTTGCTTTCTCATGGGGAACAAGAAGACTTATAATGTTTTGCAGGATGCAGGAGGAAAACAACGCGATCATCATTTTGCAATCACCTGTGCACTTGCTTCATAACAAATGGCACTTAATGATAGTGGGGTACTTATGAGGGACATGACGGAGCTCAGAAGACAAATGAATGCTAAGCAAGCATTAGCATCTTGTGTTTATAATTGATCTTTCTTGAATAGGGTAGATATGAAGAAAATGACTTAATTCTTGCAATGTGCAATCAGCAATTTTGCATAATTGGCAAAATAGTGATGCATATATTTATAAGGGCATTACATGAGCTTGTTTCGTAAAGCTCTTTGTTCCCTACGTAGGAAAAAAAATAAACCTCTATTTAGTTATTAAACTTGGAGAAAAAAAATACATCAAAAACTCTGTAAAAGAGCCACTTATAACCTTTTAATATATGTTGCACATTCATGTCTTTTCAAATTATCAGTCACTTCTAATTAAATTAAAGTCATTATATGACATGATGCGTCAAGGGGGAAAAGAAGCACAGATCTTTGAGCCTAATCCTCCGTGACTCACGCCACTAATTCACAGTTAGGCCCGACAATGTTCAGGATAATGACAAATTTATGCCCCATCATAAAAAACATAAAAATTCACAACTGTTCTGACTGATCTGATCCAGTAACTGTAAACAGCTAATTAATAGTTCTACACCACAGTTGGATTTGTAAACCAGCTTCATATACACCCAATGCTGGAGCTGTAACATTATGGCGGGAGTAATTGTGTGCTATATTGATCTTTTAAATATATCTGGACTGATTTCGTCTAGAAAAATGTGTGGGGTGCCAGGGTTGAGTTTCTGAGAGATGACTGAAGGAAAACCCCTAGATTGCAAAGGACTAACTCAGATAAATGATGTTGCATTTTCTTTCAGGGAACCCATTTTTTAACAAAAACTGAAGAGCTAAACCACAGACTGGGCTCCAAAGAGGTTCAAGGACATGGCTACCAAGCACTACACAGCTGCTCCTGCTGGAGTACCAAACTAAAAAACAAGGTTAGCAAACAGTAGTGTTCTCAATTTTTAATAAGACCAGCTCCAGTCACCGTCTGTTTTACCATGTTTTCTCATGTCGGTACACAGTAGTCTGAATTTAAGATGAGACCTGATGGGCTTTGCTACATAATAAAACAAAACTTCAGACCTTTGACACAAGGGGAGTTTTAAGTGTTTTGGCCAGTCTGTTTTCTTGTTCCATGTCTCTCAAACTGGGAACACTTTACCTTACGTTACGTTTAAAAAACTTTAAGTCTTGGTTGTTGCTGAATCTGTCCTGTTCTCCATTTATGATTTTATAAGTCGTAATTTGCAGCCATTAGCTGATGGAAATTGTTTGCGGCACCTCATTCCTCATGCTCTCAGCTGTTCTGCTTAGCTCTTTAGACAGTTTTGATTAGGTTACTGACCAGTCGGCATTAGCCTATTTGTGACAGCTGACAAGAACAAATCATTTAGTCTGTGGGTGGATGCCAATACTTATATTTATTTATTTATTTTTTAAACAAGTTGGCCCCATAAAGCCCTATTATGCCCAGGCCATTGGAAAATATTCTGCAGATAGGCCAGTCCAGGCCTGATGATTTCATTTCATATTCTCTAAAGATAGCTAGTCCATGATGGCGCTGTTGCATTCCCTGTCAGCTGTGTGTCCATGCTGCCACATAGTTTTCCCTTGTTGTCAGTTGCCCTTAAAAACCAATGTGATTTATAAATTCTAAACTGTACTAGCCTTATATTTATGAGGGTTTCTGGTTTTTTTTTCCTTTTTAGATATGCCCTAAAAACATTTTTCATTGAATCGTATGGATACTTTGTAAAGTTCACCAGCGCTGTAAGACATTTCAAGATTTTTCTCGAGGATACAAGGATCAACTTGGCATTAATGGACTCGTCGGTGTTTGTGGCCATAATTAAGAATTCCACAGGCAGGAATTTAGCAAATTGTACAGGCTCCATTAACTATGATTGCACCACATGCTCCATTTGTACCTTCCTGCATTCATAATTTACTCATTTTTTCGAACATGCTGCTCTTGTGCTGCCTTGGGCACTCGGATTCACTCTCAGGTGTACTTCTGTGTGCTGCCTCACATTAATTTGCACAGATGAATACTGTGCTGTCCCTTGGAGTTTTTAAACATCCTTCTTTTTTTCTTTCCAGACTTTATCCTATTTTTGGCTTTTTCACTGTGAGGAACTTTGCAGAATTAAATTAAAGCAACTTTTTTAACTACCAGAGCAGATCGTATCATTTACTTCTCCTGTCAACGACTGAAACAACTGCTAACATAAAATTTTAGGAAATGATTTTAGTGTTTTATCCCAACATCAATACAAAAACTGACTTCAAAAGGAAAGGATATTAGCAGATGCTGCTTTATGATTATATTTATAGATAAACACAAAACACAGCAATGGAAGCTTAATGCATAAATCAAAGCAAGTTATGGGGATTTATACCTCTTCAAGAAAGCTGCCAGGTCTGCAGTTGTTTTTAGCATCTCCTTCATTACATAACTCTCAACATGGTGATTTCTTACATACCTCAAAATGCAGCTTGGACCAAAATGCAAGCTAGTCACTGCTGTTTTGCAGTGCAAGGTGAGACCTTACATGGTGTAAAAGGAATCATCCTGAAGTCCACTATTCATGTCAGCAGAGTCTGACATGGATAGTATAGACAACTGTGGTGGAAAAATATGAGGTGAAGAAGTCTAAAAGGCAACTGCGTTCTTTATTAACCAAGGTAATACATGACCAGCATGCAGAGAAGTCTCGAGAGTTCTTTAGTCTTACAGGATGTCACAGTATTCATAGGTATGCACAAAACCTTGTGTGACAGCAGCTGTGACCGCACCCACCTGTGTGTGTATCTGGGAGGGTTGCAGTCATCCTTTCAGAGTCTGGAAAGGCTGTGCATATCAAGGCGGCTTGCATACCAAGGTGGCCGTTGCCCAGCGATTGTCACACAAGTTGGTCTATTAACAACAACTTCATGGTAAATGCTGATTTTCCTTCACACAACTACTCCATCTCCTGATCTGTGGTTGCCAAATTCATCAATTAAATGGAAAAAAAAATGTTTGAAGAAAACCTACTCAGTCCTCAGTGTGTTTAAACATGTTTTTTTTAAAGAAGACTTTCTGTTTGTCAAAGTCAACACATGTTTGTTCAAGGCAAGCAAAACATAAAGGAAAAGGAGCCATTATTTTTGACCAGGACCCTCTCATCTCAAGTCACAGTCTGCATTTGTAAACAGGCCAACCTGGATGCCATCTGCCGGCTACCTCCAGCTTCAAGTGTTGGTTCCCAACAAGGGAAAAGAAACGCTGGTTACATTAGTTGCACAGAAGCCAGTAAGCAAACTGAAATCATGTAGAGGCAAATAAACAACATGAAGCAGCAGGAGGCCACATTGGACAAGAGCAACAAACGAGGGATTTAACAGTTTTCAGATGAAAGTGTAATTATACAGAGCACACATTGACTGCATGCATAACCAAATAAATCAATGATTTCTGTGTAAGTTGGAGGCTCTGAACAAAAGATTCAGCAGGACATGTGTTAATTTGAACTAATCCACTGTTTGGGTTGTAAGAAATGGCCGACACAGGATGACACGCAGGAACCAGAAGAATCTGCTATGCGTTCTTTTTTAAATGTTTTTTTTTTTTTTTATATATATATATAACAAAGATATAATAGTTAAGTTCCAGTGAAACAATAAAGGGTGCACATCATTTAATTAATGTAGGACTTTCAGTTAGGACCGCTGAGGACTCTGATAATTAACTCAGACATGTTAAAACAGCCGAAGGCCACCAAGTTTTATATCATAATTCCTATTTAAAAAAGATATTTCATATATAATAATTTCCTCTTTATCAGTATAATGCTGAGCTGAAAGAAACTTAAAGACAAAAAGTCCCAATATTAATAACTTGTTTCTGATTCCAAATAAGATTTTCATCAGTCTCAGTCATGTCATATAGCCCACATAGCTATAGCAATTCAGTTTAATTCAATTTAACTTTATTTGTATAGCGCCACTTCACAACAATGTTGTCACAGGGCACTTTACATACACAAATAAACATACACATCATTTTGAGACAATTCATACATATCCTATAATAGAAACCAACTGATTGCATCGAGTCATGACTTCGATCCAATCCCCCATCCTGGGCATGCACGTGGCAACAGTGGGAAGGAAAAAACTCCCCTTTAACAGAAAGAAAACCTCCGGCAGAACCCGGCTCAGGGAGGGCAGCCATCTGCCTCGACTGGTTGGAGTGGAGACGACAAGAAACACAGATCAACATGTACAACTGCACTTATTCAGGAAGACCTGCAGAAAAAGGAGAAATAAGTTAAGGACGACAATATTGGCATCTATTTATACATTACTATATTAGAAATATAGAGCGAGGTACTTCTCAGTACATCAGGTAACATCCCCATTGCTACATAAATAAAACACAGAGAAAGTATTGCACAGTAAGAGCAGCAGACTGTTATAAAATTCACACTTCCAGTAAGGCTTTGCTCTGTTATGGTAGTCATAGCAACTATGAAAAACTATGTTTGCCTGATTAAAATAAGAAAAAAAAAAACATGTAGTCCTTTCATACATTTTAAATGGATCTTTCACTGTAGTTGAAAAGATGGAATAATGTGATGGAATAATAAAGTTTTACTTAATGATGATCAAAATATAAGAGTCTAGTTTTCATGTGCTCAAAGTGGGTAAAAAAGAATAATTTAGTCATGAAAATAATTTGTAAATACATTTTTTTGTGATTTCACATCTTAAAATATTTGGGGTTTTTTTTCAGATTGTACAGTGTCCTCTAGTAAGAGACTTTGTACCAATAGCTTATAACGATTCATCCGTTTAGATTTTGTATGAACCTAAATGACTGTCTAAAGTGGTGCTGGATGTTTATAACTCCTGGGTGCAAGCACTAAATTTCAATACAAAGGCCATTATGGGATATCATGTGTGATCAACGTGTGGGGACATGGGTCATTGATCACTAAAAAATGGAATCAAAAGGTCCTTGCAGACAGCTGCACTTGCACAAAATAACCCTCAGTTTTCATTACAAAAATCATAGTGCAGTATTTCAGAGAGTACACAACACTGTTTTTAAGAAAACTTGCTGTGTTTTGCTGGAGTATTCCTTTTGCTCTGGCAGCAGGAAAATGACAAATTACCCTGTGACAATGTTTACTTTTATCTATGCATAACCTCAAAAGCCATTGTACTGTATCTGAACACAGATTTTATTTCAAATGACTTGCTCTGTGGTATTAACCTTCAACCATGTGCATTTTAACTGAAGATTAAGTCATGGCTTCATGTTAAATATCCCCCAATTTTTTTCTTGTCAGGATAATTAATGAGGTGATATGTGCAGTGTCATCAAAAAAATATATCTGGATCTCTCTTCCCTGTCCTCCCTTATTGTCCTTTCCGCTTTTATAGCACACACAACTTTCTTGCCATTAAGCTTTCAGTCATTCGTGGTGCTGTTACTTCAATAAATCTGATTTCATGACAACATTCTAAAAGAATAAAACTTAACCTCACCGAGTCTTTAATAAACATGCAAATGACATAAAAACGTGAAGTTATTAAGGTGTTTATAGCAGCAGTTAAAGTGTGTGTGTGTGTGTGTGTGAGTGACTGTAAGCTTGACAAAGAAATTCACTGCTGAAATACTTGAAATGGACTGTTTGACCCCTTCTTCAGAGACCAAGACATTTTCTTATTTAAGTTTTTTTTTTTCTTTGTCACTATGATGGATTGACAATCAGTCCAGGATTTACCTTGACAGAGAAGCAACCTTAAACAAATTCAAGCTGCTTTGGAAAATGAAAAAAATAAATTCAGAAGAATTTAATTAAACTGAAGTTTTAGAATCCTTTAGAAGTTTTTTGAGTAAAACTTTTAAGTTTAAAGTGTAATAAAAAAAAAAGGGTATTCTTCTTTTGTAGGCCATTGTAACGAAATATGAGGCAAATAGCTATAAAGACCACACAAAAAGCAAGTATTGAGTGTGTACAGAAGAACCTTGGGCAAAGTTTGAAAGGTTTAATGAATTTATTTGTAGGCCACACTGAGAGGCATACTTTGTGTCTAAACCAATGCTAGGGGCCCTGGTTAGCCATGCTTTAAGATATATATGAATCTCAACATGGTTCCAAGAGTAAAGTCTGGCAAATGCAGGAAACCCTTTTACATAATTTTTGAAATATCAGTAAAGGAAACGGTTGAATCAAATCAAATCAAAACTTTATTTATATAGCACTTTTCATGCAGAAGCACGTCAAAGTGCTGAACGACATAAAAAAAAGTTTTGCTCTTACCCACACACGCACACAACCCAACCCTTCCCTTGACCATTTGTGTCTAAATAAAAACTTCTTTAGTTCTCTGTATCTGGCTTGACACTGCTGCGAGGAAATGACGTCTTGGGAATCTGTCCATGTCAGGAGTGACCAACAGAGACTCAGCCACAGGAATGGCTCAGGCCGGGCTTACCAACGCATTCCCAGGCCAGCCGAAAGATACAATCCCTCCAGCATGTCCTTGGTCTTACTTTGGGTCTCCTCCTGCAGGGATGTGCCAGGATTACCTCAATGGGAGGCATCCTGACCAGATGCCCGAGCCACCTCATCTGGCTCCTCTTGATGTGGAGGAGCAACAGCTTTACTCTGAACCCCTGGCGAATGACCGAACTTCTCACCCTATCTCTGAGGGAGAGCCCGCCCACCCTGAGGAGGAAACTAATTTCAGCCGCCTGTATGCACAATTTCGTTCTTTCAGTCATTACCCAGAGCTTGTGACTATAGGTGAGGAACACAGATCGACTTTGCCTTCTGGCTCAACTCCTTTTTCACCACCACAAACCAGTGCAGAGGCCGGTCCTCACCACCCTTCCCTTACTCACGGACAAGACTCCGAAATATTTGAACTCCTCCACTTGGGGCAAGACCTCACTCAGGAAGAACACTCCACCATTTGGGATTTTCACACACAATAATTTCTAGGGTTTTCAGGGAAAGTTCTAAAATAGATAAAACATCCATTGAGTGACAGTTATTTGGTTGAAAATGTGTTATTGCAAGTTCAGAATTGGTAGCATGGTGGGAGATGATAGAAAGACAACTGTGACTCAAAGACCCACTGGTTACAACCAGACTGTGCAGAACAGCATGTTTGAAAATACAGCAGGGCAGACCTCACCGGGTGCCACTCCTGTCAGCTAATATTCACACAAGTTCACCAGAATTGGCAATAGATGACTGAAAAAACATTGCCTGGCCTGAATTTCCATCTTTAGCAGTGACATTCAGATGGTAATTTCAAGTTGGCATAAATAAAATGAAAGCATGGCTCCATCCTGCCCTATAACAAGAGTTCCAGCTGTACATGGTGTAACAGTGTGGGCAATATTCTTCACACAGTCCCGGCCCCTTTTCTATCAACTGGGCATAATTTTAACCAGCCAGTCATTGACCATGTTCCTCCTTTTATGACCACAATGTACCATCTATCTGGTAGACACTTTCAGAAGGATCGTGAACCATGTCATAAAGCTCAAATCATATCTTTTTAACATGACTGTCAGTACTCACATGACCTCCACAGTCACCATATCTCAGTTCAGTGGAACACCTTTAAGATGTGAAATTGGACCATTCCTTTCTGTATGTGTAACTTTAATCTGTTGCAAATGTGTGATGCTATCATTTCAATATGGAGCAAAATCTCTAAAGAACGTTTTAATACCTTGCTGAATCTATGGAATGAAAAATTAAGGCAGTTCTGAAAGACAGAAAAGGTCCAACACAATTCTAATACCGTCAATGTGGACTAAAAAGCAGAAGAAGGTTTAGAACAGCATGCATTCTGCTCAAAAATCCCTTAAAAAAAGTCATGAAAATATTAAATATAAAAATGAAATAATTTAAATACTTAATAAAGTTTTTGAAAGTAATTTTTTTACATAGACAAGAACTAAGTTTTAGAAGTTTTACATTTTTAAAAGTTTGGGATGTTTGCACCTGTATCAGAGAGGTAAAATGCCTTTAAAGAATACCATTCTTTTGGCCATGTTCATTCACATTTCGTGTGATTTTGAATAATCCCAGCATAGTATTGCTGACTATACATTTAGTGTGGAAAAATGAGCTTGTGGAGAAAACCTTGCCTGGAGCATCTCTGTGGATTAATGTCCTCTCCCATAGGCGACTCAGCCCTCCACAAACCATCAGACAAAGTAGAAGAGAGAATAGACACAAAAGAAAAAATGAAAGTCGAAGGAGAAAAACATTGACATGCTAATCAGGAGTTGTCACAGCAGATATTCAGTCTGTCTTTGTACCAAACAAGCTGTTTGGCTGTTTGGAGACCTGCAAACAGGTCTAAATAAAACCTTTACACCTCCTCTGGGCCCCTTTAAGTCTCAAGGACACAAAAGCAAACTTCTGAGCTGCTGTGGGTCTTTGTGTTCTGCTTAGTGCAGAATTTTACCTCTGCTGTGTTCACTAATAAAAAAAAAAACTGATTGATCCCTTGATTTCAATGGATTTGTTTGCATATAGAAAGGTTTTACTAATATCCTTGTTTTTTAACTGCTTTGGTTTTTATTGTTTATCATTTTTTGTTTTCCTGTGCAACATTTTAGCTGAAATTTATTCTCTCTTTTTTTTTTTTAATAAATAGTCTGACTTTTCCAAGTGTTACTTTGCTCTACTGGCTGACAAGCAGAACTGACTAAACAAAACAAACCTGCCCTCTTAAATTCCAAATGAGGAGCTGAAGTAGGTCATGATTGTTTTTTCTACTTGCTCATACATTTAAGTGAAAGACCAGTGTTGCAAATGCTCTGCTGTTGGCTGCAAGAGTAAACACAAAAATCATTAGCTGTATGAGGAAATGCAGATTTATTAGATTGCTTTTGTTTCAGGTAGTGTCTGGGACTGTGGCCAATGTAACCGCATGCTTTGACCATACTATTAGTTTAGCCAATAGGCTTGTTTTGGGTTTTTTTTGCAGTTTTGTTTGCAAAGAATTGCACAAACCAACTATGTCATGAAAACAGAAAAAGAATCTCATCAAAATCTTTCAACGTTATTACTTGATTTTTTTATTCGTGTTTGTTGTTGGTGGGTTTCAATTAGTCAGTGTTGTTACTTCACACCATTAAGAGTTATTGTTTGAGCTCTGGTGTCATAAGTTGGACTCCAGAGACAAAGTGGAAGGATTCAAAAGCAGGACTTAAAGACATTATGGTGGATGAGGACAAAGCACAATTTAATAATCAGAAAATGCTACATGGGCAGGAAAACCAAAAATCAAACTGACAAAGATAAACCACAAGAACTGGAACACAAGGACTGCAAGAACAAAAACTTCCAAACGACGATGCACATTACAAAGGAAGAGTGGCAGCTTAAATACTGATTGAACTAATTCTGAACAGAAGCAAGTGAGACAGATTGACCAGGAAGCAGGGAGCAGGAAGTAAAGCAAACAGAATACAAGAAGAAAATCTAAGCAATTACCAGGTAAGAGGCAGGGTGCACCCAGACAGGCTGCCAGTCCATCACTGGGTAAATGCAGAGACAAATAACCACTCACACCTTAGAAATGCTGATTAACCTTAAGTTGCATGTGTTTGGACTGTGGGAGTAAGCAGTAATTGATGGTGCTTTCCACTTGTTTTGTAATTCTGAGGGGTCCAGAGTGTGTCAAGTTTTTACTGGATAATTGTCATTGGCCAATTTTAATAATGTAAAAATCACAAACCCATTGGTAAAAAAAGCACCATGATAATGGCAGCAAATTTGGTGATAATGGTTGATATATCGCACACACTGAGATGAGTTTTCAAAAACAAGCTTGCTTAACAACATGCTGACAGTAAAAACTTAACAGACACTAAATTTATTATGAAGAATTTCAATAAAGACAACTGTGAGCTACAGGTGGTACTGGGCACAGCCATCTTTAAGTCTTTGAGGAATCTTTTGGTCTTCTCAAACACTGAGTTCCCAATTCAGAAAAATACGATCACTGGCATTTCAAGCAAAAATTCCTTGGAGTTCCAAGGGCAACTCAAATGCAGAATAAGCTTTTGAATTTCATTACTTTGCTGTATCTGGAGAAGTGGACCCACATGATCAGTGGCTTGCAGCAGCACTTTGAGGTCATATAACCAGGCCAGCTGACCCAAGCACATCCGATATGTGATCAGTTGGATGATTCATACAAACTATTAGCAAATTGAATTTTTTCTATCTAGGGCGGCAAGGCTGTTACTGTTGAAGATATCTCACTCTTCTGAGATGCCAATGAGCCTGACAACCACAGTCTACAGATCCAATTATTCTGATTTCATGGGGGCTTGATCTTCTGTTGCTACTCATTTAGGTTTTGGGTAATGTCAAAAAGCATTAACTTGTCATAATGTTACAATCATAGATACTTGAACTGACAACCTTGGCATAAGTTCAACTCTCAACTAAACTACACACACAACTTCTGTCTGTCTGATAGATGGCCAGCAAAAGATCAGGGTAATACAAAAGAGGTGTGTGTGTCAAAATAGCAAAATATCCATATTTAAGATGGTGGCCACCTGATGTGACCAAAACATGTGGAGCTAAAGTGTCTAACATAGTCACGTGTGTGTTACATATGGTCATCCCTGGGCGGACCTAAGACTATCTATCCCTTTTTGCCTGAGAATCTGCCAGAACCAAAAAAGATTGACTGTAATGTATACTTAGGTAAATAGGCATTGATTTCCCTCTACTCCTGATGCCTACATGACCAACCATGCATAGGTGGAAAAAAAAACAGATTCATAGATGTATAAGATATTTTATTTATATTCCTAGTTACAAGTTACCTTCCATATGAATGCCTCATGGTGACAATATGTCTGACCTATGCCAGTGCAGTATTTGTACCCTTATCCCTCACAGCCCAAAATAATAGTTTCTGTCAACCCAAAATCTAATCCTTTATTTATTCATTTATTTTTATTTATTTATTTATCTTCTTTTTTTTTTCTATTATTATTTATTGCCATCTGTAATGAAGCAGTTACCCATTATATAATATGTTTTAATGTAAATGAAAAATAATACAAAATTAAAGTAAATAATTACATGGCACATTTAGATTGTTGTTGTTTAGGCACATTTGCACCTTTATTCACATTTATTAGAGTAAAATTTCATTTAATCGCACAATATTAACTGATGTATATAATCTCTATCTTTCAGATGCCTGTAAAAGAAAATAATTGATGTTTAATGGCAGATGTTGTGTGTAAATGTGCTGAATATGGTAAATGGTTAAATGGCCTTTTAGCTCACCTGGCAGGTGTCCTGTCCTAGGTGTTTAGGCAATGTTTCCCCAGGGGCCTGAACACTCCATAAAGGTTCCGGAAGAGGCCATAGGACAGATGGGTGGGGCTTCTGTTAATGGTACTTGGGTTTTAGGGTGGGGTAGTGGTTGTAGGTTTTAGCTATGTTCTTTTTGTATATTAGCTAGGTGGTTTTTATATTTTAAAAAAAAAATCCAGTGAGTCTTTTTTTGTAGAATGCATTAGAATGTACTGTTTTTTTATGTTATGGAAAGCATCTCTGTTGGGTCAAAAATGGTTCAGCCCAATCAGCAGCAGAGCACATAAAATGAGGCTAGTGTGCTCAAAGCTGCTGTTGGAAGCTAAGCTGCTGTACAACAGTCTGGTGTTATCCTCTGGTCCATTACTTGCCTTGAACAAATAAAGACTTTTGTATTGGAGTATCTCTCTGTTTCCAGCCGCTCACATTGACAAGCATTCCTCACACTGTCATTATGTGTCTCAGTTTGAATCTGTACAAAACAGGCTGGTAGCTGCTAGCTGAGCCTAGATGTGATACATACACTTTGTGTTAGTTTATGGGCTTCTTTATTCCTAAAGATTCCCTTGCAATCCTAAAGAGTTATGTTATTTCCCAGTAAATGTGCCTTGAATGCAATGTAAATATTTTAACAGGCTAACAAGTACAAGATTATGATTAAAGCTGCTTCATTTTCCAGAGATTTAAATGAAAATGCATTTTAGTTAGCCAATAATTAATGACGTTAGCATCGTGGAAAACCTCTCTTGGCTCTTCTGTCCTCTTGTATTAGAAGTGTTATTCTATCCTTTTCTGGTACTAATGCATGTTCTTACACTGAAAACAAGAGGGTTTGTGTCAGACAGAAAACAGAACTAACAGCCATAAACCAGCAGGATGTGTCCCAAGATGTTATGAAAACCTAAGATGCTCCCAATCCATGTCAAATTTGAAAAATCAGTCCACATACTGCTATGCATCCTTAACATTGGCATGGTTGTTAGGCAATACACTCCACAAGAAGGTCCCTTACAGTGTTACCATCAGAGTTCTTACAACAGTTTTTTTTTTTTTTAATTGCAAACATGGTAACAATGGAGATCATGATAGAAACTGTAAGAAAGAGATTTTATGAGAAACGGTGGAGTAGACGGTGAAGGCCTGCTTTCTGACAATGGACTGAAATATGCACATAAGGAACACCGAAGATATACAAAACAATGGGTATGTGTAATTACACGACATAAAGTGTAATTGATATCTCTTCATGTGAAGCACAAGTAAGACTGCAATTCTCTTCATAGCTGATTCAATTATTACTTACTCCATATAAGGCAATGTCATACACAACACTGTTTTCTGATCCTTTTGATCTAAAGGATCCAATTTATCTAACATTACGTTATGTTTAAATTATTGAAATATTTCTGGTTGGAACAAACCAGAGAAAACTTTCAGTTTCGACCAACTTTCACACTAACGAAAAGGCCAGAGAAAAATGTTTCGCTGTTTTTCTGTTCGTTTTGGACAAGAATAAACAGAACAAATGCTTTTTATGCAAATTGTTGAGGTGTTTTTTTTTTTGCAGAAAGAAGTTAATAATAATGTCACAACAGTGAAATTGTTGAAATTTGAAACAGCAGTGTTTTATCAAACACTTTTTTTGGGTTTTACATACCCAAACTAATTAGTAGAGATGCTGAGGCAAGTTTAGTTCCACAGTTTTTGAATGAAATTCATCAAAGTCATCGCAAATTTATCAATACCAAATGGTAGATTTTAAATAGTTAATTTCATGCTTCATGTATCACAACTTTATCAGCTGAACAGCAGCTTTGATATGAGCAACTCTACAAATGGCAACAACATTTTAATGCCTATATTTCATTTTAAATCTTTTGATGTGTTTCTACTGAAACAAGTGGGTGTTAAACCTTGTGGTGAGATGAGCATTACTCATGAAATCTTCCGAGTGGGCATAATGTGTGCATTTGTGCATCACATGGAACCTTTTTGCGTTCATTGCAGATTTGCTCAGTTATTTAGGACATCCTTGCTTTATGTTTTAGCAAGTGAAGTCTGTTTTCCCGCTCTGCTTTGGTGAATTATCTTTAATCAATTGTACTCTTTTTGCTTTCCACAAAACCAGTCATTTCAGCATCCACAGAGGGATCTTCTGATTTGTAAACATTCCTACAAAGTGATCTATATATTGAATTATTCATCAGCAGTTCACAGCATGTCCGATTAATATTTAATCTAAGTGCCTTTTGCGAAGATGTGATGGGCTCAAGTTTAAACAAAAATGTGGAAAAATGTATTTACAGGTGATTTTCTTTCTACTGCATCTGAACTGAGTTTGCTTTCACAGCAGTGACATGCTCACTCACTCACATCCAGTCTCTGCCTGGCAGACCTCCCCACTTAACGGGGCTTGTAAATCATCTGCACAACATCGATGGAGAAACATTTGTCACCTCCAGCAGCCGCCTGACTCAGCATCTCTTTAACTGTCCTGAAGGAGCAAAGCGCGTCAAGGCACATGGGGAGGGTGTGAAAGAGGTCAGAGGGGGAACTTTGAAGAGGAAGATCAAGCTATTAATTCTGCTGTGTGCCAGACAGGATGTAAGAATGAAAGTGATGTGCTCGATCAGGTTAGGAGATCATGAGCCAGAGTGCTTTTTAATTTTGTGAACATTAACTATAAAAGGTTGACTGTTGAATTTATCTAACATTTTGGTCGTCATTTATTAGAATTGTAACGGAAACAGTGATGTGTACTTTCACAGTCCTTTAAAGGGCTTAAAATTAAACCCAGGTGTATAAGAATTACTCCCATCTAGTGGTTAGCTAATTGAATTACAGACAGTCTAGTAATGTTCTATTGCGCCTTGTCGTTTAGGTGCATTACTACTGCTATTGAAGCTACATAAAGTTACAAATGTGAAAGTGTAAATGTGAGAATGAATTATGGCCTATATGGCCCCTCATATAAAAGACAGTATTAGCCAAGTACTACTAATCACATGCGTTATTACTGTATCATAAGCAAGCATAAACACCTCTGTAAAAGCAACAGTTTGTGGATCCAGAGCATAACAAATCTCTTGGACCAGTTTCCTGCAATTTTTTTAAAGGTGTCCCTGCTCGAGATCACCTGAGTCAAGTGAATCCAACAGCCTATCACGTTCTGTACAATGACTCATTATTTTGGATCAGGTGCCGTGGAGCAGGGGCACATTGAAAACCGACAGGGAACTGGCCCAAGAGTTCTGGATTTGGTGACGCCTGCTCTAGAGTATCCAGATGTACATTACAATCCCAAAGCAAAAAGACATCAATGATCTTACGGAAGCAAACGATGCTGCTCTTGAATCTGGAAATGTTTTTTTTTTTTAGTCATTATACTTTCTTAAATAAAGATTACTCTTTAACAACAATAGTGTTTATTTTCTCTTAATAAAACACAAATGACTGTAAGTTTGTAAATTTGCTTCCAAATAAAATCTTTCATAAAGATAAGTCCAAAGTGGAGATGACTGACCAAAATGTAACTTACCACATCAGTAAGATTTTTTTCATTGCAGTGTAAAAGTTGTTGAGGTAATTGCTTTGTATGCTAAAATACCATAGAATTACAGCAGCTGGCACCAGTCTGGTACTTTAAACTTGACCAAAACTGGACTCTACAATGAGAAAATTATCCCAAAGCAGTAGCAAATCTACAACAGAATGACTGACTGGACGGTTACAAGCAAACACTTTCATCCTTTTTTCTTACTTGGCATCAACTTGATTTTATATGATATGGTGGGACTCTAAAGTGTCACTAAAGCACTGAACCGTGGCAGATTTTCACCCTTTGCATCCCCTAACATAAGTTAATTTGTCAGTTCGAGTTAAAGCTTGTTTTATCTTTTGCTGTCTCTTTCTCTCTTTCTTTTCTTCACATCCTTTGATAATGTCCTCTTCAACTTTTTAAGCAGAATAAACTGTGGTGTGTGTCCAAAACTGACAGTGTATTAATATCCAGTGGCTTGCATCCAATGCAGCTATTGCATGATGTTTTGGTCTGGAACAATATGTTCTGATAAGCAGTTTCTTAGTCCCAGGATGCTGCAAGGTAATAATGGCCCCAGGAACGTGCATAATAAATTTCAGTGTGCCATCAAAACAGAAAAAAATATATGCAGTTTTTTAGTTTTGGAAACACACGTAGTGTTGCTTTAAGAGGTTCCCAAGGTTCATTCTTGGGGAGTCTTCTGTTTGGCATCTCCATGTTCCCACTGGCACAGGTCTCAGGTATACAGATGACACTCATGTATTTATTACAATGTGAAGAATAGATTCATGACATTTACACATGTGTAATCTGCCATTATATTCACTCAGATAAAAGCTTCTTTTTATGCTCATCAAGTTTCATTCCCTTTTCCAAAGGCCGAGTCCCAGCAAACACTGTGGTTGTTACTTTCTCTTCGGCTACATTCTGTCACTTTGATCTCAGGTGATCCGGCTGCATGAATACAGAGAGCTAATGGAAAGGGAGGACTGCAGATCAACCAACATCTTTAAAAGGGTTTGAGGAACATGTAGTCAGGGTTCAGACTTCAAACTGCCTGAACTGACCCACTTCTGTCTTGCAACAGTAAGAGAAAGTCAAAATTCAGATTTTTGTAGAATTAAATCTTAAGCTCTCATAAATATGTTAAACTTAGGTGTGTGACTAATTTCCAATGCAAAAGATCTTGCTGAGAATTGGCGAAGGTGAAGGCAATTACTAAACAAATGTCACCAGGAGACGGAGCTGCTGTACAGACTAACAGCGAAAGCATTGAGGAAATTTATGGCTGAATGTGTCTGAACTTTTTTTTTAGTTAAAAACAAGACTCAGGTGATTGTCTTTGGGGCCAATAAGAAATGATTAAAGGTCACTACAAAGCTTTCTTTTATAAACCTTAAAGCCACTAACCAGGCCAGAAATCTGGATGTAACACTGGACTCACATTGTGTGAATCACCAAGTCAGCTTACTATCACATATTTCTATCTAAGAATATATCAAAGGATTATTCCAACAATGTGTTGTACACTTGAACACAAGAAACAAACATTAGAAAGAAAAATAACAATTAAGCATGCTTTCTGCAAAAAAAGGAACGGGGGGGGGGGGGGGGGTGGAGGGGTTAAATGTTCTTAGCCCAGCTGTCTGTCCAGTATCCCTGTGGGTCTCCACAAATGTCTTTCCAGATCTATCAAAAAATCAAGTAGACACCAGCAGCTCATTCAGAACTGGTGCTCAAGTCTTCAGAAAGACCAAGAAATTGGACCACATCAATCCAGTTCTAAGGTCTTTACGGTGGCTTCCTGTCCATCAGAGGGTAGACTTTGTAGTTCTGTTGCTGATCTACAAAGCTTTGAATGGATCAAAATACATCAATGACTTCTTGACCCAACATGTCAGGAGGTGGGGGGGGGGGGGGGGGGGGGGTGAGGACCCAAATGCAGGACTGGAGGCAGGAATGCTGAATCTATATGTTTATTCCATGAACTTGACAGAGGAACATTGAAAGCTAGCAAAATGAGCCAGCCACAAGGAAGAGAAAACAAGGGATATAAATACACATGAAAAAAACGAGACACTGAACTAAATGAGAACAGGTGAATCTAAAGAACACGAAAGCAAAACAGGAAACCAGACATGAGGGAACTAAACAGGAAAAAACTACAAAATAAAGCAGGAAACCAGGAACTAAAGACAACGCCCAACATCACACCATGACACAACATGAACCTACCAAACCCCTCAAGTCATCTGGATGTGTTCTGTAATTAGTTTTTAGAGTCAGAACCAGATATGGAGAAACTGCATTCAGCTTCTGTGCTCCACATGTCTGGAACAAACTCCCCAAAAGCTTCAGATCAGCTGAAACACTTATTTTATTTAAAGACCCTCCTGTTATCTGCTGCATTTGAATACTTTTTATTTAAACTAGATCACCTCTTAAATGTTGTTTTTATCTAATGTTTATTCTTCCTTTCTATCTTTTTTGTCATTTTAAATTCTGCTTCTTATTTTCAGAAGCTTCAGTGTCTCTGTGAAAGACTTTTAATGGATTTGAATTGTGCTTTACCAATGAACTTGCCTTGCCTTTAAGATGACTGAGCATGAACAAATACCTGGAAATCTCAACTGACTAAGATAATTTTGTAAAGAGTGAGCAAAAAATTGTTAACAATGATGCAAAAGTTTATTTATTAAATCTTTTTAAAGGTAATTGAGGCTCTTCAAGCTACTAAATTATGAGAGCCACTTTCTTTTCCCTCACTGCTTCTGCATTTGCCCTGATTTTCATCATGCAGTCCTCAACTAAAGCTATAATTTACATCATTTTAAGACTAGGTAAAAGCCAGATAATATGTATCCACATACAAACTAGAACTTAAACAGGTTGTACTTTCTTTTTCACGTTTCTGCTCTTTCTGACCCTGCAGTCAAATACCAGTTTTCATCCACGGATGATTAATCTGCATGGATCATTGATTAATTATCCAGTATTAAACAGACTCTGACTAAAAAAAACCCATGGGGACCACTGCTAAAATCCCATGAGGCAGATATAGATGCGCCGGCTGGGATGATGCCTGTCTGCTTGTAATAAAAATTAGCCAACAAAGTGGAAAATTGCCATGTGTAAATAGAAGTCAGGCTGATTAATGAAGCTTGATGGAAGATTTAAAACAATAAAAACTGCCACCTGCCATTGTTGATGGTTTTTCTGTGGAAAGTAGTTGTGTAGATAACATAAAATGGAACTATTTATCACCACATTAGCCTACATTTGCCCGCCAGTAATTTTCTATGAATTATGCTTTGATCAGATTCTGAAACAGTTTATCAAGATAATTGAGCGTGTATTTAAAAAGCTATCAAGTTCAAAGGAGCAAAGAGATTATCCGGGAGGTTATTAATGCAAAACAATAAGAAAACTCTTAATAAAACTTGTAAGAAAAGGAAATTTGCCTTGCGGTGAGAAAAAAAGAAAAAAAAGAAAATTGAACTTTTTTTTTTTTTTTTCACTGCTGTGACATTGTGACATGGAACCAAAAGGTTTTTGTGTGGGAGACGAGGCTGAAAAGGATGAGATTCACTCTGAAAGAAGAGACACCGAAGAAAGGATCTAAACAAAATTACAGCAAGTTATGGAATACATTTAGCGCAAACAAATTTTTAAAAATGGGAGATGCTTTCAAGTACAGCTAAATAATAGCACAGGAAGAGAACGATGAATAGAATCAGGCAGTTGTGATTAATTCACTTGGAGAACAGCAGAAAAGCATAAATATTTAAATGTGGAATATGTAAATGGTAAAACGGCGTGGCAGATGTAGAAAAATGACACGTTACACAGTGAAGTCTCGCATTTATTTGATGTAAGCTAGACAGTCTTGTCAAATATTCTCATTTTCTCATAAATATTGTATGTAAGGAGGGGGTTTGCTGCCACCACCCACCTTTTCCAGGTGGGTTTTCTTACCACACTTTTTCTCAAGCTGGTCCACTGCCATCATGTGGTGTTTGAGATGCTCTGCTGTTTGTAAAGGTCATGTTCTTCCCCTTTCCTTGCATTTGTTTATCTATGCTCTTCAGCCTGCCAATGTGGGCATCAAACCCCTCCTCAACCTTGCTCTCAGCAGCCACAGCATCAACCAGGGTAGGATGTTTCTAATTAAACACTGGTAATGATAAGATTGTGTAAGGGGGGGGGGGGGGACTCATTACACTGAGAACAGATGCTTTGACTAACCCCTGCCAGCCTGCCTTGATGCCCACAGTATGAATGCAAACATATACAGTAGCTCTCTCTATTCTTTATCTGCTACTAGTGGGCTTTGTGCTCTTTCACAAACCAGCCCAAACTAGGCTACTTATGTCAGTTTTTCCCTTTTAAACTTTTACTGACACATTTTTAGGCTTTTAAATTAAAAACTTGCAAGTTTCGATTCACATTCTGTGTCACATCCGCTACATTATTCCCAAAAAAAAAAAAATTCAATACTGACCCAATCGGCACCCTTTGCTTAAGTCACGTCCACATTGAAAGAAACTGCCTGAGTTTTAAGATTTGTTTGAATAAAAGTTATTTTTCAATCAATGGGCATTATACAGCGAGTTAAACGCAGCAAAATATTACAAGTTGGTGGAATAATCTCCTGGAGGTGGATTCAAATCTCAGCTAAACGACAACACTGTAATGTATCCAAGACTCTGCCAGTACCGGCAAGTCAATCACCATTCGTCATTACGCTGAGTGTACGAGTTCATGATGAAATAGAAAATTATCTTGAATCATGCAGCATTTAAAAGAATGTACTAAAAATGGGAGACTTGAGTTTGCTGCATATACCGACCCTGTTTCACAGCAACAGACCTGAAAATATAATCACTGGATTCATACCCAGAGAACAGGTTTTCCATTTCCATGCTGTCAGGACACAAATAGCTCTGTAAGGAAACAGTGTCAAACCAGTATATCAGATGTAAGAGGTGAGAAAGTCTGTATTAGAAGGTCAGATAGTTTGGAGGATGGAGTGACACACAACTGTGTTTGGCTCATTTCCAAACTATTTTAGGATTCAGCCCATAGTGATGAGAATTTATACCTATTCCTGATAATAATGATGTCCTTTTTCATTTCTCTTATCAGTTTATGACCAAACTATCTATGAGAAAACAAGCAAGCGACAAAGTTATTCAGCAGCAACACAGCAGCTTACAATCTAAAAGCATAAACAGAATAAATTTTGGATTAAGACCATGTAACATACTGGAAATGTAGGTCATCTGCTTTCACAGCTGATTTTGTCACAACGCGACGACACATGCTCATCTTTTTTTGCACTCATCATTTTCAATGTCTGTGTTCCAAGCATGAAGGGGATCAGTCTAGCAGTCATTAGCCTGAAAGCTAATATTGATAGCAACATTGTCTGATTTAATACCTAACATCAGGGTAATGATTCTGTGATGGACTGGCGACCTGTCCAGGCTGCACCCCCAGCCTTGCAGGGATAGGCTTCTGCTTCCTGCAACCCCTTAATTGGACTAAGCAGTAAAGAAAATGAATGAATTAATTAATGAATTATGGTTATGAAAAATCAAGATTAAAGATTTCTTGAGTAAAAGGAAGAAAAAGATACAAATAAAAAGATAAAATCCAAAATAAATGTATTATGTTAGAACATCCTTAAAAAAAAAAATTTTCTATTACAAACTGGCGATATTTCACATGACACTGTGCAATAATCGAACAAATTAAATTACAATTTCCCTATTATAAGCTCTATAATCTTCTCATCCCCATGTCTTGCCTGCAACATAAATTCTCATAGTTAGCATCTAAGCTTAAATTTATAGCTTAATGTTGTCATCAAGGGGCCAAGGCTTGCCTGGCCTCTGCCATCAATCTGATTTCCTGCAGGTAATGGCCAAGTTGCATATTGTCACTATTCCAATACATTATTTATTATGAGACATTAAAAAGTAATGTGTATTAATAAACAGGCCCAAGGCCAGAGGGTACAAGCACACTCCAGTCCAGTCGTATTTCTCTCTGCTTCCATCAAGAAGACACCTTATAATAAATGTATGGTAAAACCAACACTCACCAGCCCTTTCTTCTGACAGTGCTCTTTTTGTGACTCATTATGGCTACTCATTATGACTATCTCTTCAAACATATTGACTCATTTTGTGCTTGTGTTTTCCATTTGTTCGTCCAGTGTTGTCTTTGGATTTATACTGGTATTTGTGTTTAATTTTTCCTCACATCTTCCTTCATGTCCATCGGTTAACTGGGAATAAATGTCAACTCTCACAGTGATGACCATCCGCAGACTCTTTAACCTCATCTTCACCTGGATGTAACCTGTGTAGTGACCTCCATCTCATATGAGTTAAGTGGTCGCTAGGTAGTTTTAAATATTAATCTGAGAAAGGAGAGGAAGAGAGAGTGCTTATATTAATCACAAGTGCATGCAAATTGGTCTTCATGTTCCAAGTCAAAAGGTAAAAATGTCCACTGGGAATTTAAAAAAAAAAAAAAAAGAGAGAAAAATCAATATTTTGAATAATATTATATAAAGCAGAGTCCTTGCAAGGAAATGACAGAAAGAGTTGGACTGTAACAGATACTCATGAGTCTGATAATTTAGTTCTCAGTATCACGGCTGCAGATATCCACAGGCTATTTCTGACATTAACTTACTGGGATTCAATTATGAGAAAGAAATTGGAATTTCAGTAACACCTTAACTCACTCTTAATTGCACAAGTTGCATGGTTTGCATATTTATACCCTGTACATGCTACTGGATGCACCACCGTATGTTATTTTGTTTAACCCAATGAAAAAAAAAAAAATCAAGTAGCTCTTCCAGACAATTATACAGAGAAAGATTGAACCGTTATTTTGTTACTAAACAGACAAATAAACAAAAAACATGCGTATAATATCCAGATTATTTCAGCTTGACTGACAATATTGCAAATGATATTCTGTGACAAGTGGAGGAGTTCAAGTGTCAAGTGTGGAGAGAATGGAGCAGGAGACTGACAAGCGTATTGGTGTCACATCTGCAGTGATGCAGGCTGAACATCTGTCCATCATGGTGAAGTGGCTGGATCAGGAGCGCAATCGCTTGGTTTACTAGTCAGTCTACATTCCTTCCCTCACCTAAGGTCACAAGTTGAGGGTAGTGACCAAGCGGCAACCTTTAGCAGTTAAAAGTGAAACCGATGCAGTCGTGACAAAAGTTGCAGTTCACCCCTCATCCAGTAGGGGCTCCAAAGGGGAGTTAGTGCCTATAAAGTCTCATGTTGAAAAGGCCAATGTCACAGTAGAAATAAACATGTTTACAGCCTGCAACAAAAAACATTTTAGGTTTTATAGGTCAGGTTAACCCTCATGACAACTGTGAGGAGAGGGATTTTTGTATAACTCATCCAATTATATATTATTTAATCTTAAGGAATGGTTGAGGACGTCTCCTTTTGATTGATCCAATATCTAATAGCAAGCAGTAAGTGTGGCACAACCGTAGTTTTTAGTTGGCTAACAGCACATCTTAAGCAGCAGCTTTAGCCCAACTACCCGTTAGCTGGGCCACTGCGATGGACGGGTGACCTGTCCATGGTGTACCCTGCCTCTCGCCCAATGATTCCTGGGATAGGCTCCAGCTTACTGCGACCCTGAAATGGACTAAGCAGTTAAAAGAAAGGATTGATTGACCTGTTTGCTGATTAGGCCCTGTCAGTTCATGTTAGCTCCTGTTAACTCTTTGCTGCAGGCCGCTAAATGTTTAAAGGGTGTCAATCATCTACCCCCACACTAAGAGCCCCCTTCCCTCAGCTCCACCCATTTGCTCATTTTGTATTTTTCCATAGTGATGACATGCATAATGCTGCTAAGATGGCGACAGTGGGGAATGCCCAATGAGCTTCTGTTCAGCTCTTCCAAAAGCTACAAGTGGAATCACTCCTGAGTTCATGAGTTCCTTTCACATGGTGTCCAGACTTTCCCATAGAGACAGCATGAGAAGCTTGGTCATCCAATGAGATGGGTCAGACGGAGGTGGTCCGAGCACTTCTTCCATTTGACCCAGGACATGCTGAATGGGAACGGGAATGCCTTGGAATCCTCCCAGATGAGCTCAAAAAAGTGGCCAGACAAAGGGAAATTTGAATTATGGTTTACACAGACATTTGATTTCATCATTATTTTGCTTCAAAAATAACAGTTAACATCAGAAATTCCTAACATGCAGGCGAACAAGCTTAAGTGTTCCCTGAATCAATATCAAAATACTGCAATCCACCATATCAAACATCAGTGGGTTTACTGCTTCACATCCCATTTGAATTTGACACTTTTAATTCTACCCAGCATGACTCAGAGAATTTCAAATTTAGACCTACAAAAGTATGTGCGTAGTGAGCTATTGCCTTTCACTGAAGTCTCACACCCCTTTGATAAACATGCGATCTGATGACAACATACAATTGAAAAATTGGCCATGGTTAAGTGAGTGAAGCAAAAAGTCAAACAGATGTTTCCTCCTTCAAAAAAAAAAAAAAAGAAAAAAGGAAAACATCTGTAGTCTCATTACCCTTGGCTTTGCCTCATTTTAATGCTGGAAAACTGCTGTAAGTACCCTCACATCTGCTGCAGTTTATATAAGATGCAGCAGCTGGATCGTCGGTTTCGAAAGAAGACCCCCGCCATTCATGGCTGCCTTCAAATCTTCCCATCATCGATTCTTACGCTTGGGGAAAATGGATACATTTGAGGCATCACTACTGTAATGATGGGAGTTAAATCAGTCAATTTTGTGGAGGGTTAAGTGTGTTCGCTTGAAGAGGGGTTAGTTCCTCACATGACAGTCTTCTATCCGTGCAAAGAAACATGGACATATGGATGTGTGTTTTCAAGGTTGGACGATTTTTCCTGAGGCTTTTTTTTTTTTTTAATTATTTTCTCTGTTGTTTTCCTTTATGTTGTATTTGTTGTTCAAAGGAAGCATGAATACAAACAAAATGCAAGCACATGGCCAACAAAAGGTGAACTTGTATATTCATAAACTAATAAAGCTGAGAAAAAAATCAGTAAAGTGAAAAAAAAAAAAAAAAAGGTTTTAATTAAGCTCAAAGCAGGATTTCAACCTAAATTACTGTGGAAAATCAAAAATATGACTCATAATAATGCCAACCTTATCTTGCAATTTAATCTGCTCCTTCGCGTTAAGTTCACAGCAAGACAGAAATGTGCATCAGATTCTGCTTGTCAACAGTCAGTCACATCATTCCCCAGAACAATAATTATAATGATTGATTTTTGTACTGACAGTTTAGGATTTTTCCGCTTTTTATCATTTTCCTTGTGGTATTAATCACTTTGTTACATTGAGTCTTTTACTTTATAAAATGTTTAATTGTTGAAAGTGACTGGCCAAAATCTGGAACTATTCACATGAATGCATTTTATATCCTGTTCGTAGCTTGGCAGCTGCTAAGCTGATGCAGAGTTGGCAGGGAACACAAATGACCTCTTCCCCAATTATCTTTTCAACACAGTCAGCCATTAGCTACGAGTTTCTATCCTAAATGGAAACACTAGCATGCCCTGGTTTACAGTGTCTGTTATTTACAACCACTGCTGTTCCTCCTTACTTACCCTTACTGCTCCAGCTTAGTTTCTTTCTCCTTGGACTTTTGGAAAAGCTGGATGGAGAAGTGTTGGAGTCAGGAAAATTCTCCTTCAGCCTGAATGCAACACATCATATTGCATACCCGGTACTCCTGTTGTGTCATTGCAAGAGATCCCAGCTCATCTACAAGGTTTAATTTGCCACTTATCTTGCATTTTCCGTGATGTTTGAAGCAATAAATGGTTTAATCTTCCTCCTCTCTGCTCTCCATTTTGCTCTTGCATGCAATCATAGCACTTCAGCTTCAACTTGCCTGAATACAGACATTACTTGGGCTTTAGGAAGTTCAATCAGCTGCGCTCACAACAGAATACTTTTCCTGATTGGGCAGCAGATGTTCAAGTACCAGCAGGACTCATTCCAGCAGCACAGTTTCCGAACCAGTTCATCCAAACAGACGCATCATGACCAGAGAAACATCCAATAGCTCATGCTCACTATCTTAAATAAATACAGCTTTATGATGGGAAAAATCTCTCTAATCTATCGAGATGATTTGCATTCATTCTGGCAGACATGTACATGTCAACATTAATCTAAAGTTTTCTGTTTACAGCTTGTGAAATGTGACGTTGCCACAGTTTTCTGCGCATCATAGCGCTTGCAAAAGTAACAGTTTCATTTTTGATGCCAGTTCTCTCAGCTTCTTAAGAGCTACCAAATTTAACCTCTAAGTTATTTTAAGTGTCGCTATCAGCGCTGCGTTGATTGCGGGTGGATAAGCAAATGTGTCATCATATCACCAGAGGGAGAGCAGCAATAAATTCAAATCATAAACATGCTTTTATAGCAACAAAAACATGTGAATGTATCTGTATCGTATCCCTCCAAGCCACGGGAGAAAAAGAAAAGAAAAAAGAGTGAGTTAAATCAACTGTAAAAAAAAATCAAAAGAAAGAAAAGTGTCAGGGCGAAAGTTAAGCTGGAACAGAAAGCATGCATACATGCACTGCCTCCCTGTGCACGGCGGCATGAAATATGCAAAAATAAATGTTTGTGTAAGACCATGAGGGAACATTGGAGAAGTGTCTTTTAGTAACCTGTCCTTAAATAATTTCTCTCCCTGGCATCTTCTTAAGACCTTTAAGAGCAGAGATGCAAACTTTACATCAAGGCAAAGAAGATGAAGAAGAAACCAAAGTGAAACATGTCAAAAAACGGGCTTTGTGTTGGGAGTTTAATTCAGACTGACAGTGAGGGAGCGACAGCTGAGTCTGCAGAGGTTATCCAGAGGGTTAAGTTCCTGTGGAGTTGTACGCTGCTGATGCATAGCTGCAGTGGCAGCGCAGGTGAGAGTGTTTGGGGGCTCTGCGAAGTGTGACGCACCTTAGTCCCAGGGCAATTCAAGGAAGATAGCAGAGGTGGGAAGAAGAGGAGGGGGGTTAGGATGGACTAATATTGCCCTCTGGCTAGTCACACACTTCTGCAATGCCCTGCACAGTTGGGGTTTGTGTGGATCATTTATGGAGTTCAGCTGTTGCTGTTGTGGGAGTTTATTCATTATTTAGATTTGTCACACAAACTGAAACATGACAAACAATGAGAAAAACCACAGGCTTCAACCCAAAGTAGAACACAAAGACTTTAATTATGAAAGCGGAGTCTTGTGTTTGGCTCGAGCTGCATTGCATCAACATGTTGGGGTGTCGCTCGTCGCCTGCTGCCACGTTGCCTCCGAGACGAGACTTTCTTGTGACAGTGAGTGGAGGTCCGTTGTGACTTCCTGTCCACTGATGTGTTTGCTGCAAGTATCATGAGTAACGACACTCAATTTCCATGTTTTGACATAAGAGGGGGCATTTGATAAATAGTTGGAGGACTCGAGCACATAAATGAGGCATAAATAATGCATAAATTAAGTGCCATTTTATGGAGAGATGTCAGTGCAATTCTCCAATAACGGGAAGATTAATGACCTGACTGTGGAGTGGGAAATACTGGGTAGGAGAGCGGCAGAAAGATGAGTCCTCACTCTGTTTTTAATCAATATACCTGTGTATTTACAGACGCTGGATGGATGATGCCAGCAAAGCAAAGCTCAGCTGAAGTTTCAGAGAGGAAGGAAAATCAGTCAGACTGACGACTCACCTTCCCTCCACCAGCACTGGTTATTTTGAAGAATTTGAGATGGGACTTAATGGGGATTTTATAAATCTTGTGTGTTACCTCAAATACTTTTTGGTTAGTAAATGTCCTTTTTTTTTTTTTTTTTTTTTTTTTAATAATTCAATAACAAGACCGCCCTGCGATGGACTGGCGAGCTGTCCAGGGTATACCCTGCCTTTCGCCCTAAGACTGCTGGGATAGGCTCCAGCTTCACTACGACCCGGTTTCCCGGATAGGGAAATGAATGAATAAATGAATAACAAGACCATGATGGGTGCCGTATTACATGGTTATGATGAAATGAAATGAAATTAAATGAAATTATTCAATTTCAATAAAATGATTAATGATTCAATAAATGATTATTGGGATATCTCTACAATATTTTTTTGTAAAAAAAAAAAAAAAAGGCCTTCAGTCAATTATTCTTTGATTTACAATGCCACATTAGTCTTATTATTTGGCTAATTGTCTGGACAGGCACATATATATATATATATATATATATATATATATATATATATATATATATATATATATATATATATATATATATATATATATATATATAGGCAATGGTTTTACAATGGCCAGTTCAGATCTATGGAAATGAGGACAATTAATGAGCAATATATGAGCCTGTGTTTTTTCACCACTCACTGGCAACTTCATTATCTTGCTAGTAGGTCAAAGTCTCTTCTGCACGCCTTAAAGACACTTTTGTGCAGATTTTCTCAGTCATGCCCCCTATTGACAGCTAATTTGTTGTCTAATTTGCATTATACCTGGACTGCGAGTTTTACCTTGACTTTTGTTTTATATTTTGCTCTGTCCTCCCTTATTTTTCCTTTTTCTTCATTAATGTTATGTTGCACTGTATGCATTCAAAATGGTTTGTGTTTATATCAGCTTGCTAGAGTGCCGCAACATAATGCAGTGTCATGGAACAGAAGGTTATATAATGGGGTTTTTCAGCACTGACACATAATAAATGCTACTGTGACATCAAATGAGTGTGGATGGAAGATTTATTTAAGGTTAGAAAGTTATGTAGTGCATCTTTAATTATTTCTGACCTCGTTTCAACTAGACATATGAAACGTTCTTAAACTAAGCTATTTTTTTACACAAATTTGATCATGTGCACTGTTTCTGTAAATGGGAATAATGTGGGTTTGCTTTTACTGGATCACATGGAAATGGCTTGATAGGTGCAGAGACTGCTGATGCAAAGTGGCTCAGAAAGCTAGAATCTAGTACAGTGTATGTTTGTGATCAGTGCTGCTGGTCCCTACTATGGTTTCTCTTGCTTTGGCCCATTCACTACAAGGTTCAACATGTTGATGTGTTCATACCCTAGTTATAACTTGTGGTTGTTTGAGTTACTGTTGCATTTCTGTCCTCTCTAAACAAACTGCACATTCTTCTCTGACATTAGCAACAGTTTTTGTCAAGATAACTCTTCCTCAATTAATTTTTTTTTCTTGCTCTTTCTTTCGATTTGTGTTTGTTATCGACATGCAGTTTATGGGCTCTGAAACTGAACCTTTAAAAATGCCTTTCAGGGTTGAATGGGTTTTTTGTTTAAATGTTTTCTTTTGTGCTTTTTTACTGACTTGACTATAACCCTAATGTGTGGGCTGGAATACTGAGGGTTTTAACTTGCAATGTCAGAATATCTATGGTTAAATCTCCAAGGAGGACAGGAAATACCAGAATGCATTGAGCACATTGTTACAGAAAACACTTCAGCAACACAGAACCTGACACCAATGTTTTGGGTTTTGAATCACACCTAGTCTACGTTTCTGTTTTTATAGGTCAAAATAGCCTTCACTATGTCAAGTTATGGCTCTCTCATCCCATAAGGAGAAAATGTACAGTTGCATAAAATACCATGATGATGCTTTAGCCTCAACAACACAACATTAAACCTGTTACATCAGTGGTGTCACACTGCAGTCTTTGAGGGTCACCTGTGTGTTACATCCTTTGTGTCACAGGACAGCTGTCGAACTGGAACTTACTCTGTGCAGTAGTGAAATCCATGTTATTGATATTTGCAGATTTTGGTAGAGTCTTTCTTCTATCTGTTATTCCCACACGCTTGATTCTTTGTGGCTAAACACATGCTAGCTGGAGGCTAGGTAGCTATTTTGATGTGTCCTTGTTTTAGTAAAGAATGGCAAACAAAGTTAGTATGATCACCAAGGATGATTAAATGTTAACCAGATGATAACTAGATCACAGAAGATGATTGCTTCCAACATGAGGCACTCATAAAATGGTTCTGATGCATTTTTGGAAATAATATGCATTCATATGGCAAAGAAAACAATGTAATCTTTCATTTTCCTTCATTCTACACATATTGAAATTAGGTTGTGTATATCATATTTTAATGTTTTATCAACAGATTACTGTAAAATGACTAACTGAAACTTTGATTTTGCTTTTTTTTTTGTTTTTTTCGAGGCTATATGGAGGAAAAAGAACCCTGCCACATAAATTTGGGAAATTTCCCAAAATATGAAAGGTTCTACTGCCATCTACTCTGGAAAGTTGTTACACAACTTATTCCCGCGGCGCATGATTTTACACATTGCATATAAATAGCGTGTTACGATGAAAATACAAAGTAGTGAAGAAGAAACTTGGAAGGCAAACATGGCTGAGAAAATGCAAGAAGGATTTCCCCAACCCGGCTCGGTTTATTTGCCTCCTTCCGGTAAACAACCAAGAAAGAGAAAATCATTGGTGGAAAAAGCTGCAAACAAGCACAAACATCCGCCACAGCCTTTAAAGAAATTCCTGGATTTAAACGGTGATCTTGATCACCACTTAAATTAAGTCACTTCTTCCTTTTCCAACAACTCCTGAAAACTTTAAAATCTGTCCATAACTTTTTGAGTTATTTGTAACACAAACAGCCAACCAGATAGATCCCAGTAAAAACATGACCTCCTTGGCGGAGGTAAGAAAAAAGCCTTTCATCACGCAAAGGGCCAAGACAGGGTACTACTTTCACATCTTGTCAGCTCCCCAACATTACCTACCCCAGCTTTAAATATTAAGAAGCACGTTCCATGGTTTTTGATAATAAAGAGTAATCAGAGACTTTTCTGTCGTTCTAGTTGCAAAAGTGTAGTACTTGAGATAGGCTGCAGAGATCCCCTGAATCTATCAGAAAAGATTGATCCATGTGCTTTGCAAAGTAAACTATCCTTCACCTGGAGTTGGACAGACTATACAGTGGCTTCAGAGACACAGGGTTTGTCATCATTTTAGCACTACTCTCCAAAGAAACATCATTTTAGCGTTGCTGTATAACATACAATAATGCAAATGTACCATACCATCATCCTTTTCTTTTATAATCTGATGAAAAATATTTAACCATACTAGTCATTTTAAATTTTGTTCATCTCATATTGTTACAAGCACCTAAAGGGTTCTTTTGTTTGAACTTTTGATTACTGAGAAACCACCAACAAATACTGCTGTTTTGCAAGGTTTTTTTCTGTGAATTTATCCAAATGGCGAGTTTAAACCAAAGCAAAAGGAAATAGTTCCACTAAAATGTAAAAGAGAAGAACATGCCTCTAACTCAGTTCTCCTTATTCAAAGGCCTCTGGCCTCAACCACCCATGCAGTCTCAGTGTTTTTTCATTCATTTCTATGGTAAACACTCCAATATTGCCATAGCTCGTGCATCAAGACACAATTACCAAGGGACACCCTGGACATGACACCCTCAGCTTTGACAAACAGAAAAAGTTGAGGCTACTGGAATGAAAATGGTTCAACTCTTTATGTTACAAAGCTGGTAGAACAGGGGTGTCAAACTGCAGTCCTGGAGGGTCGGTATCCTGCAGGTTTTTGTTGTCTCTGTGCTCCAACACACACCTGACTGACACTTAAACAGGTTGACAAGAAGCTGCTGGATCCATTGATTTGAATCAGCTGTGTTGGTGGAGGGAAACAACAAAATCCTGCCGGATTCCGGCCCTCGAGGACTGGATTCTGACACCCCTGTGGTAGAAGTACATGATATATGCTGTTTTATTTTTGATAAAAGCTGTCACATGTCACTTCTAACCCTGTAATTGAAACTGAGACAGGTTTAACGTAACTTGGTAGATTTAGTTTCAGGAAGTAGAAGAAAGTATATTGTGGTTGGGATTCTCAAATGCATGCACAAAAGGATTTTTTTAAGCAAAGTTTAGCCTAAAAGCTCCGCCATTTTGTTTTCTTAGCAGGACTATTGAATTGTATTTACAATGATTTTGAACTGAGTTCCAACTATAGTACGTAGTAGTAAAGGCCAATTTCCACCACATCATGGTCCAGCTGTGCTGCAGCCTCCGCAGCTATTCATGCCATCAGTCAATTGTTTGGTTAACACCAGGCAGCCTTCCATAGTCCAAAAGTGCCTCCTAACAGCTATCCGCTAAACATACATGCCAGGCTGATTTTGGACAGAATGTGCTTCTAGAACAAGTCGAGCTCAGCTGTTCAGCCAGTCTGTAAAGCCAAACAGGAAATCAGACACAGGAGCTGTGGAAAGACATGTTTACTTCAAACTAAAGTGCACTGTGCAGGTTTGAGATAGCTGAAATCTTTATGCATTTGGTTTGTGATGGTTTTTCATCATGAATGATGAGACATTTATCATGGATGAGGAAAATCCCAAGATTTTATTTAATACCACAGATCCTTTTTACAAGGACAACAGCCAAATGAGAAGGCATTTGTCAAAATATTAGTTTTGGGAGTGGATGGTGACTTTAACATACTTAATGACATCGATCTGTCCATTTTCTTAACCGCTTTTTCCAATCAAGGGTTGCGGGGAAGCTGGAACCTATCACAACAATCATTGAGAAGGGTACACCCTGGACACGTCACCAGTCCATTGCAATAGTGATCCACTGATTGTGAGATTATGGACAGATTCCAGCATTTAAACGAGCAACTTGATCAAGAGCCATTATCATTTGTCTTTGCCATTGATTTATCTTTACCACAGAAAGAATGACTTGTGGATTATTGAAAAAAAATAGCTTACCATGTTAAAGTATCCCAATGCTTACGTATACCGTATTTTCACGACCATAAGGCGCACCGTACTAAAAGGCGCAGTCTCAGATATGTGCGCCCTTGCTGTATTTAACACATACATAAGGCGCACCTGATCATAGGGCGCGGGTTTTATATACCTGTACAATCCACGCCCACACTTCCCCCTTTAACGTTCTCAACGCACACAAGCATACAAGTATGCATTTTTAAAGATAGAGCAGGAGCAAAACTGAGTTTGTTTTTGCTTTATTTATTATTTTTATTATTTATTTATTATTATTTATTATTTGTTTTGTATTGATTACAAAGTAGTAAAATTTTCTAATCATCAATCAATCATCAATAGGCGCAGGCATGGTAAAACACACGGATAAAACAAGCACACAATTGTGTGTTTTTAAAAATAGATCGGGACCAAAACTGAGTTTGGTACTCACATTTTTATTTTTACCGGTAATCATCATCAATCAAACGCATCAAAGTCCTCATCCTCTGTTTCAGAATTGAACAACTGCGCTAAATCTCCAGCAAACATGCAAGGTTCACTTCCTTCACTGTCAGAGTCACTTTCCATGCCATGCGGGTCCTTGGAAATGATGCCGGCTTTTGCGAAAGCGCGAACAACAGTGCCAGCAGACACGTTATCCCAAGCATCTACAATCCAGTTGCAAATTGTGGCTTAACTCGCCCGACGCTGCCTTCCACTCTTGGTGAAACTGTGGTCTCCATCGGTCATCCATCGCTCCCACGCCGCTCGCAGCCTTACTTTGAACGGCCGGTTCACACCGATGTCCAGTGGTTGGAGTTCCTTCGTCAGGCCTCCCAGAATGACAGCAAGCTCAGAGTTCATTTGTTTCACTTGTTTTTTCACATTGACTGTGAGATGGGCACGCATAGAGTCACAGATCAACAGCGATGGTGATGCGTGGAAAAAAACCACCTGGTCTCTTTACATACACCTCCCTCAGCCATTCTTTCATCATTTTCTCATCCATCCAGCCCTTTTCATTTGCTTTAATGATGACTCCTGCTGGAAACTTCTCTTTGGGCAAAGCCTTTCTCTCAAAAATCAACATAGGCAGCAGTTTCTGTCCATTAGCATGGCAGCCAAGCACAACAGTAAAAGAAGACTTTTCGTGCCCCGTTGTGCGTATCGCTACCGTGCTGGTCCCCTTCGCCTCTACAGTGTGACCCACCGGGATGTCGAAGGTGAGCGGCACCTCGTCCATGTTAGTGATGTGGTTGGGCTGGATGTGTTTCTCAGCGATGTGTTTGCCTCAGTAAGAGTGGAAAATGTCCAGCTTTTCATTATGATCCGCTGGAAGTTGCTGCGCTACCGCATTCCTTGTCCGGATGGAAAAATGGCACCGTTTCATGAAACGAAAGCACCAAGACCGACCTCCTTGGAAATGTTCAAGTTTCATTTCTTCTGCTAGCGTTACTGCTTTTAGTCGAAACGCTTCTCCCACTCGTTCTCTGCTCGATGATCCACTGCTCCAGTCTTTCCTCCAACTCGGGCCACCTTGCCTTATGTCCACGGAAACTCAGCTGCGTCTTCTTTACCTGCCAGAGCTCGTTTTCCATCTTCCTCCACTTGCGAACCATCGATTCATTAATCTTAAATTCTCTCTCGGCTGCTCAATTTCCATGTTCCTTGGCGTAGCTGATGGCCTTCAGTTTAAACTGTGCTTCCTAAGCATGTCTTTTTGCCATTTTCAGGGTTGTTAAAACAAAGATGTTCTGCATAACACACATACCTGTTCTTTTATATACAATCAATGCCCACACTTTCCCCTTTAATGTTCTCATGGTGTTCTCTACTACTACTATAGGGCGCGCCGCACATTTTGAAGAAAACTCTAAGACTGTTATGTGCGCCTTATGGTCATGAAAATACGGTAAATTCATTCACACAGAAAAGTCGTTCTCTTTTGTGTAAAAGAAATAATGGTTTCAATTTTTTTTTTTAGGCTGTTAAACCATTCCCAGAATTCCTGTTACTGTCATATTTGCGCTTACTAGACTCAGGATCTTTTTTTTTTTTATTCCTACTTGCCCAACAATGTTAAATATAAATAGTTTTAGACCAAAGCCAATGTGACACCATCAGGGCACACCAAATAAATATTAGTCACTATTATTGGTTTGTGTTATTTGCTGATAGGCCTGTTGCAGCTGACAAGCTGAATATTTGAGCCAATATATCTCTGCATCTTTAAAATGAATAAATAATTTGGGCTGAGTGTGTCATCTAACCCTCAATTTCAAACATTGTTTACCTTGTTGAATTGGCTGTCATACTACCCCATTAAGCCTGAGATGATTTGTTGCCATCTACCAGCTCAAAAATGTAACCTTCTTGAGACCTTGGCTGCCCTGCATGCTTGTATCACCTACCTGCAGTTAAGTATCATTTCTTCTCTGTTACGGAGACTAGAGATGCATGTCTGTGGCACTGTGAAGGTGGTGAGACTGTCAGTCATGCTAATGCCATCAGACAGCTGTGTGTGTGTCTCTTAGCCATTTCCTGTTTGCTGGGGCATTCAAACATCGGCAGCTGTCTGCTTCACTTTCTGTCCCTGGAGCTCGGAGAGGACCTGACACTGTGCCTCCCTGACACAGAAACCTCCCACACCCCTGGCCACTCCCTGGCCCAAGAAACAAAAGAAATAACGATGTGCCACCAGTGGAAGGTCATGAAAAATACCCCTTCCATCACTCTGAGCTGATCTAATGTGCACTGTGGCATAACTGATGACTGATGTAATTGACATTGCATAACTAATCATACATTTTCCACAGAGGCTGATGATAGTTTCCCAGCAGATGAGCTATTGCCTTTAGAAAGGCTGAACACCAGAAAAGGTGACCTGCAGCTCATCTAATCTGAATAGGGGGAATGATACTTAAAATTCATGGGGATCAATCTCTGCAGTCTTGTTCATTTGGGGTTCTTTCTAATTTGCCAAGGAGAAAGGGGATGATGGCAAATTAAAAATAATTGCAGTGATTATAGAACATCTGTAATGTTAGATAAATGTAGGTCAAGGACAAATATCTTTGAGGAAAAACTGTTGCTGCTGCCACAATTTTTCCCCATTAACTGGAAGATTTTACTCATTACAGTGTCTGAGCATATTTCAGACTGACTTAACGGTGTTATCCATTACAAGACAGTGTCACCCTGTGAGGACCTAATAGCACTATAATACCCTTTTATTTCTATATTTCTTACAGTTTTGTGTTCTTGTTCTTAACCCTTCAATGCTGTGTGTATCATATTTGCTCCATACAGTTTCCAAGACCTTCTGCATCACTTTATGGTAAAAGTTTTGCTCATAATCCCTGTTGTATACAATCCCTTTTACCCCTGAATTCCTCACGTCTTCTGCTCCCTCTGGTGGATACATTTAGCACTACAATAAATTTTATTTTAGAGTTTAGATTTAGATTTGATTTTAGATTTTAAAATATTGCATTTGCTCCCAATTTATTACTGGGTTGAACTATAAAGGGCTGAAGATATTCAAGAAATAAACCTGAGTTTCAAAATCAATCACATCAGAATCTTTTTAAATCTTTTTCTAATTCATTCCTTGTTCAAACTGACCTATTAGCTAACTTTGCTAACTTAGTGCTCATTCAGCTTATATTAAACACAATGACTCCTGGCAAAAGCTAAAGAAGGAAAGAGCAGATCCTGGTAGGATTCACAGTGAACTCTGCAGAATGTATTTGTACAGGGTTCCGGCAAGCAGTTGCAAGTTTGTGGGCATGCTTGGCAAAATTTATGTAAACATTTACAGTCTAAATAGATTATTCATGGAAAATGGAGTAGAAGAGTCAAGGTTTTGTTAAAAGATGAACTTCTGTTCAATATTACATATTTTCTAAAACAAAACTTTACAATAAATATTGAAAACAGTTTGTGGTTTGAATATTTGGCATGTGTGTTTACCTTCATTGTTGATTTAATGCACCACGTAACAAGAACATGTGTCAGAAAATAACCATTATGTCCCTTTTCCTCCTGATTTCCTCCTTCAGTGAGCAGTGTGCAGCCTACCTGCTGTTGTTGCTGGGTTATCTCAGGTCGAATATTTTAGCAAACCCTGTTAAGCAGCAGGACAAAGAGGCTGAGCATTTGGGTTCTATTATGTACAAGTGAATGACCAGAGAAGAGGAAGCTAAATCGGATTGTGTGGGATTTTGTTCTTATAGGTGAGTGCAACGGCTACCTCACTGTTGGAGGCAACGCTCTCCAGAGAAGAATGTCAACAACCACTACACTATGTCGAGGTGTGTGAGGCTGCTACAGAGGTTTTATACACAACCATTGAAAAAGCAAACACACTCTCTCTCAATCAAAATGTTTTACTGATAATAAAAGCAAAACTAATTTTAGTTACAGATCCTAAAATGAAGCATCAGATGAACAACCAGTAATATTCACTAGACTAAAAATAAGCCGAGGAAAAGAAGTGTGTGAAAACAAAGGCAGAGAGTATAAAAAATGATTACTCTGTTTGCAGTCCGATGTGAGCGTAGCTGTCCACATACTTGCTTGTGTGTTATGCTTGGTACTGTTGCATGCCACACGAGGCCATATTAGAGAACTCAGACTAGATCGAGCTGCTGCATATTGTGTTATATGCGTATGTTATACCCCTGAATTAGGGTAGAAAGAATCACAGGAGTGATTATTACCGCTTCCCTCATGCGGTGGGTTTATTGCAATCCCAAAATACACATTTTACATAGAAAATGCAAATGGAGTCATGAACAATCAAAAGACAACTGTTTAGTTTCCCGTAGCAAGGCACGTTTTGAGGTAAAACCATTATATCTCAAAATAGCGTAAAACCTCAATTTGACTTCCTCAAACTAGCATAAAACATGCTGTAATATATTTAAAAACTGTAAACACCATCAGAACATTTACAATGTTCACCATTACCTGAATTAGGGTAGAAAGAATCACAGGAGTGATTATTACCGCTTCCCTCATGCGGTGGGTTTATTGCAATGAGGAAACGGCGCGCAATCCCCCTAGTGGTAGGATGAACCAGAGCAACAGGATTTAAGCCTCTTTAGCCGCTCACCCGTGCATAATGGATTAGGTTGAACAAAATAAAATTCTTATGAACAATGTATGAAAGAATTAATCTTTTAGCTGTATCTAACTCTTAACTGAAATGTTTTTACTACTCATAACAAACCTTGTTGCTTCTTTTAAACTTTTTATCCCTTTTAAAATAAATCACATTATGAAATAAATCACATTATAAAATCATTCTTAAACTGTGGTTATGGGAGAAAGGTAAGCCTATGTTATCAACCATCTCAACCATCACACGTATATATGTTTAATATTTGTGGCACAAACTAAAATAATTACTACGACAACAATAAAAGGTTATATCTTTAATTTTGAGGTCACGGCTAAAAAAAAGCAAAACCACAGTATCATAACAAAATTAAGCCTGTAAACAAAACACACAGACTTTTTTTTTCTCTTCAGGACTTTTCATCATTGCAACTCGCAAATGAAGTGCATTCATTTCTGATGATTTGCACAAATGATGCTTCAAATGAATGCTAAATATCCAAGGCAACAGTGATAAACACACATATATGTAATGAAGAGCAAGGACATTTTTCTAAGTCAGTGTTGCCTAGTTTCATAAGCTTTGATAGCACCCAGAATTAAATGGATTATTTTTGTGAGGTTTTTTATTTTAAAAGTATTTTCTAACCACTACATATAGCAGCAAAGACATGGAGTAATTTTGAAAATATATTAACAAGGTAAGCAATGCAGACTGATGCAAACAGAGTGAAATTTCATAAAATAAACCATACATCAACCCAATCGAAAAGTTTGAGGTTTATTTTCTTAAGGTAAGAACACCAGATACGGCAGGTCAGACCCTAACCACTCAAAAGTATTTCACAAAACCTGCCTTGGGAAGAAGAAAAACATAATGTCCATCATTGTACAGTAAAATATTCCAGGTAGTTTCTGATCTCTACAAGAATAGACATCCCTGCAAGTTCACAGAAAGATCAGACTTCGCAGCGCACAGAAAAAACTGCTAAACTGGCAGCCGCTTTATTACTGGAGAGAGTTCAGAGAGAAAACAGAGAAATAAAAAGATAAAAACTAGGTGGAAAATAGATGTCTTATCATAAATATGTCAATTGTTGCTCCTGCAGAGAGATAACTGATCAGCATTCCTGTTCTGTGTTGTGATGCATCTTCTTTGCTCAGTCAATTAAATCAACATTCAGGTTTATCATGAGGAAAAACTGAGATAATGTGACATTTTAACCACAAAAAGTAAAACAAATTTCAGAAGATTTTTAGGTAAGCTAGCGTCAAACTTCGCCAGAAGATTTGCAGCATGCTTTTCTCCACTTTGTATTCTTTGTTTTGTGTATTTTAGTCAGATATGAGTTTAGCAGCCTATTTTTAAGTGTCGCCCTTTAGTCTAGGTTGTCACAAAGGACGTTGAAGTGGCTGATTCCTATAATATAACTGAGTAAACTGTCGCAAAATCTCAAATGGCATTATTTATGCATAACATTATTTCTATGCAAATGCTGGAAAACAACATTTGAATACACCAGACATTTCCTTCCTCCTCTGTATCACAAAACAGGTTATCAACAACATAAAGAAAGCAGGTTGTTCATTCATGTTGTGGTATCTTTGCCTAGGGAAATTTAAGCTCATTAATTCGGTCCTGTTTCTGATTAGCATGCAGAGAAGTTGTCACACATGCAATTTTGGAAGGTTTTGTAAAAATCATCCGAAAGTGTTGCATGTTGGAGTCTGTCTAAAGGTTTTCTGGTACTGTCCAACGCATGGCAATAGGTCACTCAATAGCTTAAAAACTGTGATTGTAATGATGGTTTGATTTATGTTTGCGGTAACTTCTGGTTAAATTACATTTTTTTGCTAAATAAAAGCGGTATTTCTAAGTTTTGACAAGCAGCAATTGTGATTTGTGGGTGTTTCCATTTAACAGTGTTTATTGGAGAAGCCTCAATTTTGTGAATTGTCATTTAGGGGATGAGATTTTGCAGGAATCGCAGTGTATGCAAGGTAGCCACATACCGTATTTTGAGGTTTTCTACTTGCTGCAGAGAAATTGCTACAGCTTTTGTCCCTCATTTTCTTTTCTAAAGATCTAAACTTCCCTTTTGTTTGCTCCACACCATGCCATCTGTGCCAGAAGTGAACCAATCACGACCTCTCACATCACGTACGGGGACACGTAAATGTGAAAAAAGTGTTTGTTTTACACTTTTGCAATATATTTCCATGATGAAATGACTGAAAAACCACCTTATGAGAGCGTAAAAACTTTATCTCAATATTTGAGACTTGAAATGTGGATGTTTTAATTTGTTGTTTTTTTATTGCGATATTTAGTTTTTGCGCAATGCTTGGTGTAATGGAAATGCAGTGTCTTTAGCATGGCAATTAATCATTGTGGATGGCTGTGCATGTGGGCACAGATTTTGTTAATAACTTATTTTCCACTTTAATTACACCAAATCGTGTTGTATGATAGATTATTGGAAAGGTTGATCAGTGACCTTCACAACAACAAGATGTGACTTGAAAGGGCTGCGCATTTGAAAAATTAGCAACACAGCTAAACATGTTGGCAGCGCCCCCAAAAATAAGTGCCAAATATTCTGCTGCAATGCTCTCCTGTTGGTGTTTATTTCATATTTTAGCTTGACGTGCTGTGCAGTCACAGATGTATGACTGGCACCTGAAAGGCATCTAACTGATAAACAGACATCAGAATAAGACTGTGATATGAGTGGTAGTCTCATTTGCTAGACTCTAACAGAGTGCTTCCAGAATTAAGGAGTGGGAAGATAGAAAGATCAGATCTGCACCTAACTAAAGTCTTGTAGGATGAGCTTTGGCATGTGTATGTGTTACACTGACCAACACAACAACAGGGGTTGACCTTCAACAAGTCCTGAGGGCTGTCCAGCGGGGACGAAGGTGATTTAAATACCTGGAATATCTCTCTTTGTTTCTTGGGCTGAATTACAGAGACTTTCAAAATCCTGAGAAGCGGTAAAATGAAGCTGGTTGTCAACTCAGTATTCCAACACAGGTTTGTCAAACTTTAATCAGTGAAGGGACACATAGTAGGGACACATTATCCAGGCCAAAAGCAACACTGTTGCCACAGCAACGGTCATGAAGGAATACTAAAAGAGAGGTGTTGACTCTGTTAATGCATACATTTTTCCAATTATGCAATATTAATTCATTGGATGCAAACAGACGGCTTTCTGATTTATTTTATTACAAAACGGACATTTCAGGTACAGCGCTTCCTCAGCACCCTTCTTTTAACTCAGATTTTCCATTGAGTTATTTTAGGCTCAAGTGTGTTTGTTGTTGGGATATTAATTTCTGTGCATTCCATAAATCCATGGTCCTGCAGTTATGCTATGGATGATCATTATTCTTAACCTCATTATTTCAGTTGTAACCCACTGAAGATAAACAAAAGTGAGAACAAGTCAAGTACTTGAAGGTGGACAGTGAAAAGGTTTAATTTCTTAATCCAAAAAATTGCATTTATTCCTAAAAACTTTTTCTCTCCTAAATGCTCCCTGCACAATGCATGCACCTACTTCTACAAAATAGGCAGGCCGTTTTCCAAGACAACTGATTGGTCAGGGGGTGGTGCTTTTTTACTCAATCTCCTCTCCAGAACATAACCTGCTCCAGAGCACGTTAGCCATTCAGCTTAACACATTAAGAAGTAAACCACTGTCGTAATACAGAAAGGCCAGCTTTAGCCCTAAAATGAACCCAATAAGAGAATATTCCGCTTTGTAGCCTCCGGTTGAAGAGTGGGATTCTCCTTCATAGCAAAGCTGTAGCTGTAGGCTGGTGATCAGCGTGAGAGGAAAGTGCCAAGCTGTCGTGGTGGCGCGTGGGTTCTCCACGTTAAGTCTTCAGCTTGCTCTTGAAAGTAGACAGGGACTCTGCAGAGCGGACAGAGTTGGGGAGATTATTCCACCATTGTTTTGTAAGCCAGAAGCAAAGCTTTAAATTTGATGTGTGCTGCGACCATAAGCCAGTGAGGTGCAATGAGCAGCAGAGTGACATGAGCTCGTTTGGGTTGGTTGAAAACCAGACGCGTTGTTTCACAGAACAAGATACATTGGTTGTTTATAAAAATGTATGCAGAAAATATTTATATAAGAAAGAATACTTACAGCATTCGTCTTTACAGGACAAGCATTTTTTTCCACATACAGAGGATTTTCTTTTAAACCTTTCAAATTACTTTTAAAAAAGACTTACTTTTTTAAAAAAAAATGGCTTCTTGATTTTTTTTTTTTTTTCCCATCAGGTTTAAGTGTTGAGGTGGAGAGCAAACAGAGGTCGCTGTGGAAGTGAAGACTGTTCCATTTCACTGAGCAGAAAACTATGATTTATTTTATATATCTTTTTTTTTTTTTTTTTTTTTACCAGAAGGCTGTCAAAAATCTGCGAACTTTTGCACACTGATCCGTGATGTTGTTCTGGTGCAGAAAAACCTCTAGATCTTTAACAGAATCACTCACACCTTTTAAAGTTCAAATGGGTCATGTCCACTGTTTCTGTCTTCTGAGTGTGAAGCCAAAACCTGAGCCTGATGTGTTCCCATTGCCACCAGTATGACACCATCAGCAAACCTAAGAGACACAGCTCTCTCTTTATTGAAAGCTACTCAAACAAGGAAGCATTCAGGGGCGTTTTTGCCTTTAAAACCTTTTGATACAGCATACTCAGAGCTCAGAGGTTCTTTCAGGAAACTTTTGAAGATTTAACCGAGGAAGTCTTTTTTTTACATCACTATCACCTATTCAGTCCTTCCATTGCAACTTGGGGCGAATTTCCTACAGACCCCACTCCAAAACTAAAATGTAAATAACATCCTGTTATTGCTCTGCCCTAATCTCACCCCCCCCCCCCCCCCCCCCCCCCCCCCCCCCCCCCCCCCCCCCACTAATGTCAAGGCTTTTTACGGTTCATTTGTGAATTTGATGTTTACAACATTTTGCGCTATTTAAAGTGTAAATTGGAGCAGCTGTTTCAATACCCAGAGCGACGAGGAGCTCATTTTCACTGCTGTGAGTGTCATCACACTACTGAGAATGTCGCTTGGAAAGAATGGAGCTTTTACATTAAGTGTCTGAAAGGAAACGTATCAATGTGTACTCCTCAATAGTGGAGTAATCTGGGGTTAAACGTCTTATTGGTTTCCCTCGGATTTTGACCATTTAACATTTTGAGTGTCAACATTACGGAAAAATCTCTTATTAAGTGGTTGCTTTTAAAAAACAGTTTTCAAGTGATTATTCTCATTGTTGAGTTGAGTGTTTTATCTCCTTCAGTAGGCATGTTACCAGAGTTATTTCTTTGTGTATTTGTAGTTGCAATTTTGTGATGTATCAGTCAAAAGATGAGTTTAACATGTATAGTGATTTTTGTTTTTATTCCAGATGCTATCAATTCAAATCAAGTTTTATTTACCCAGCACTTTTCAAAACAAAGCAAAGTGCTTTACATAATAAAATCACATTCTTATGATATATAAAACCTTAACACATTCAAGTATATGATTTGCTTCCATTTTCACCCCCATCTGAGCACAAAGCTTGTCGGGTTTCCTTGTACGTTTCTCTGTTTAAACAGAGGCAGTCATTTGAACTGCAGCCCCCCCACCCCGTCAGAAATAAAACACCTCCATGTGTTACATTAAACCCACAGACTGCATACAGAGATGGACGTAGCCTCTGTGACGTCAATCATAAGTTTCTGAAGAGCTGAATTGGAGCTCGGTGGGCGGCTCCTACTATCGCCATCTTGGCAGAGGCATGCAGGTTGTCTCACCCGGAAAATACAAATATGGGCAAAGAGGTGGAGCTGAGAGGGCCGCTGTGAGTGTCATGGCTGTTGATTGACATCGAGCGAACTCTGAGCTTTTTGTAGCTAAGAGCTAACTGAGCTAACCCGGAGATAACAGGAGCTAACCAGCTAACAGAAGTAAGCGTGCTAAAGCTAAGTCACGTTGTTAACCGGCTAAAAACCACGGTTGTTTTACGTTCTTCTTACTTAAAGCGGAAGATTTATACATATCAATCAAAAGGACACACCCCTAAATATGCCAAAATTGAAGATTAAATTACTTTTAAAGCCTGATGCCTGAGTTAGAAAATAATTCAAGTAAAAATCATCAAAGTTCAATAACACACACCTGACCACACTCTCTTTTTCACACACACACGTCATCATACTTACTCATACCACACAAACACTCCTCACAAAGACTTGCTATGGCATCTCTACACATTTAAATGCATGTGTGGAAGCTGTCAGTGTTCATATCAGTATTTATTGGACATGATGCTAACTAATTCACACCTAGTAAATAAAATCAGGCCACAAATTCAACAGCTATGTAGCAAACATGATCTGTCATGTCATGTTGTAGTTGCCTTGCAGAAAAATGGCTCACTCACACCTTCCTCTCAGAGTGCTTGCACACTTCCATGTCAAGTAAAGGATTGAAGTTAGAGAGGTAAACTTCTCAAAGTTGTCTAATAAAACTACTATAAGTCTGAACCCTGGTGACCTTCTAACCACAAGCAGTTCTCCAAGTCAATAATGAAATATTAAAAATCTTCTTTTAGACCCTGTTTGCTCTGCAAAATATGAAAGGTACAAAACTTTGTACACCAAGAAAAAAATATATATATATTGGAAATCCTAAATGATATAGTCAGAATAATGCATGAATGGAGTGCACGGGATACTGACATTGCACAACAAAAATATTTCCAAATCACAAACACATTTGTGAGTAAATCAAGACTTTTTAATTTAATTTAAACAGACTAAACATCTACCTCAAAGGTAAGCATGTTTGGTGCCAGGTTTTAGCAAATTTCCACCTGCAGTCCCTGGATAGGTAGTCAATAAAACATGCAGTGAATCAGTTCAGTTTGCAGGAATGTGCCTGCCTGATAATAACAAACCAAATTTGTTGCATAGCGAGGGGTAAACTGCAGATATATTTTTCTGTTTGCTATAAGCATGGAGAAATTATGAGATATTTGAGAAGAGCACAGGCCAGGGACTCATAATGTGATCATACCCCACAGCTTCCATAAGCAATAGATGCAATCTCTGCCCGTAGCGACTGATGACACTACAATTCACATGCAAAGTCTTATCACATTAGTTTCAAGCAGTACACATGTGCAGCATTCCTTGCCTTAGGTGGCAAATTGAGATTTGTACGGTATAAAAAGACAATACTGTGTTTTGTTGAATATTTACTCCTGTTTTAGGTTTCCTGTTGAATTGCTTTTTTTTTTTTTTTACATATGTCAGAAAAGGGATTATATTTCTACTTGCTTTATCATTTCTTTTCCTGCACTGTCAGATATTAAGGGCCGTGTGTGTGTGTTCGTTTAAATCAGGTGCCTTGGATTCTGCTGGTCTTAATGAAGATTTCCCTGCCTCTTTAAATTTTCCTTCCAGGGGTTCATTCTCCCCTCTGTACCATAATTAAGTCCGTATATGAGCCGTAAAAACTGAGCTCTCCTGAAATAAACCCAGAGAATTCTTCACCATCTGCTCCTCTGCTTTTCTCTCAGCTGCTGCCTCCCAACATCGCAGCCATTGTACTGCAGGCAAGTTCAGTGCTCCGACGTCCACCGAAAGCTGCATTCATAAGTATGAAGTCATGCATATGTTGTAAATTACAACACCAAAATGAAAGGATTTTATTTTGTGTGTTCATCATGAATCCAATACTTCAATATATATTGAAGAATTTTGATTAAGTCTCATAAACTTCATGCAATGCAAGGAAGGCCGGTTATCCTTGATGTAGTGATTAGTAGAAATTAATAAAATAAAAAAAAAACAAGTAAGCTGGAAAATATAAGGGTCTATTAATAAAGTACATTATGAGTACTAAAAACAAACAATAACTACTGTAGGTCTGTTGCTGATTTATGAGGCTTAAACACATGATGTGAAAAAGGGGAGGTTAAAGCCCTCACTCATGTTATCCCCCTCCCCCGTTTTGAATCTTCTGTTGAAATGGGACATAGACTGAAGCAAGGTATAAGTGAATGGGCTGTCTCGTGCATAACTGGAAGCATTCACTGATTAATGACTTTATGCATGCAGGCATGGAAAGTAGCAGCCCCTGCTGGGAGGGAGGATTCTGTGTAATCAGCTGATTTGTTTCCATTTTCACCCCATCTGAGCACAAAGCTTGTCGAGTTTCCTCTAAGTTGCTCTGTTTAAACAGAGGCAGTCATTTGAACTGCAGCCCCCAACGCCGTCAGAAATAAAACACCTCCATGTGTTACATTAAACCCACAGATTGTATATAGAGATGGATGTAACCTCTGTGATGTAACCCGTTAGTTTCTGAAGAGCTGAATTGGAGCTCGGTGGGTGGCTCCTACTATCGCCATCTTAGCAGAGGCATGCAGGTTGTCTCACCCGGAAAATACAAATATGGGCAAAGAGGTGGAGCTGAGAGGGCCGCTGTGAGCGTCATGGTGGAAGATTGACATCGAGCGAACTCCGAGCTTTTTGTTAGCTTTTGCTAACGGAGGTAAGTGGGCTAAAGCCGGCTAAAAACCACGGTTGTTCTACGTTGTTCTTACTTAAAGCGGGAGATTAATACCTGTCAATCAAAAGGACACGCCCCTAAATATGCCGAACTTGACGATTAAATTACTTTTAAAGCCTGATGCCTGAGTTAGAAAAAAATTCACTCCACCCACAGTTGTCATGAAGGTAAACCTGATCTATTAAACCTAAAATGGATTTTTGAATCAGGCTGTAAACATGTTTATTTCTGTCGTGAAGTTGGTCTTTTTAACATGGTAGTTCTTGGGATTTGCGCTGTTGTGGAGCCAGCCCCTAGTGGATGAAGGGAGAACTGCAGTTTTATGCACTAGGCTTCATTTTTAACCACCGAAGGCTCCGTCCATCTTTCAAATACGGTTTATGATCAAACCAAAGTATTTGCCATTTACTGTATGTTTTTTCTCAACAAACAACAAATGTAAGGCCACTATAAATTCTCTTGAAATCTTTTACCGATATATATATATATATTTTTTTTTTTTTTTTTTTTTTTTTTTTTTTCCCCCCCAAAATCCAGGTTTTCTATATTTTCCACTCAGAAGTCTGTGTTTCAGTCTGTAGTTTTTTCAGGTTGATTATGTTTCATAAACAGTTAATTGGGAAAAAATACATTTTATCCTAAAGATGATTTTCTGTTAGTTCTGTAGGGCAAGACACAGTTGCTGGGCAGGAAAGGGCATCAGAGACAGACGGAGTGACATTCAACAGAGGGTTCCTGGCCAGGATTCAGACCTACGTCAGCTGCATCGTCTAGCTGTATTCTCTGTAATCTATATGAGCTCCATGCTCCAGCAGCTGCACCGAGCATCATTAACACCCTTTTTATAAATGATTATTTTTATCTTTAATACACAGCTGTCTCTCCTTCAGGTGTTTTCATGGACATGGACCATGGATCTTCTTCAGGGAGGCCTGCAGCTGCAGCGAGTCTCTGTGGAGGCCACGCTCGCTGACTGACAATGCTCCTCCCTGTTATTAAGACATATATTAACAATATCCATAATCTGGTGTGATTGTGTCGAGATAAATTGTAGTTCCAGGTCTTGTAAAATAGACTAATCTGGAATGGAGACACACGTTAAACAGAGATGGTGTTAAACATCTCTGATGTTGCCACAGAAACAACCTGGTTTTCCTTTTTTTTTTCCTACCTTGTGTGTATTTTCATCTTTGTCTCTTGAGATCCCCTGTCTTTCTTTTCATGTCTGGATATTTCCACTCTCCTGCCTACCTGACTGAATGTTGCCAGCACACCCAGTTTCCATCACCTCATAAGCTGCTGAAGCACACCAGCCCCAGCTTCTCATTCACTCGCTGCCAGCTTGGTGTCAGCCGCTGTGGTAAACACATCCCTTGGCTTCCCAGAGTTATGGGTTTTGGACCTTTTGGTTTGCTCTAAACAGTGAGATTTATTTCTGTTTTATTGTGTTGCAGGATCCACACAACCTCAGCCTCTACTGTGTTTATCTTTAGTCCACTAGCCTGCCACTCTGTCATTACCCACCACTCCATCCCGCCTTGTTCTGTCAGTTGTCAGTTCCCTTCATTACCTGCCAGCCTGCATTGTCACCACTCCAACCTCCCTTCCTGCAGTATTATATTAAAACATCCCTTATTTTTATGTCAGTATTTTGTTTTTAGATCCGACTTAATCATTATAACAAAATTAAGGAGGAAAGTATACCTTCAAAATGTCATTATGCCACATAAAAACACTCTCATAGTCAGTATGTATACCATTCATGGTGCCACATATTAAATACGTTGTCTCATGTATTTAATGTATAGTTCAAGGTGAAAATAAAGTTGCATGATAAGATGCATATTTTAAATGTGAATCTGTTGCCAAGTACTGTTTGTTTAAAAACACTCTGCAAACTCTGCAAAAGAAACAGAAACTTAAATGGATAAGATGTTAAAAGTGAATTGTAGCTGAGTATCACTCCATAGCTGCAGACTCTGACTGTATGGCTGTTTGCACCCAGGGTGCATGAGTGTGTTATCACATTAAAATCCTGCACTTTAAAATTATAAGGCATTATGGTTTTTGGGAGTTTTTTGCCCCTCAAGTTTAGTATATATAGAGCACAAACTTCCAACAAAAGTACCAACAGGTAAAGCATTGATATTTGTTTATAATGATCTGAAAAGGAATGTCAAAAATATTTATTACAGGGCTCCATTTTATTTAGAGCCCACTGGGACAGATGTGATAACATGTTTCCAAATGATATGATTCTAATAGACATTAGTTCAAACAGTTTGTATAAACCTGAGCCGAATTAAACCTAAAAGCAGCTGCAGATTCATGTTTGTTTTTTTATTTATTGCATCTAACTCACATTACAGCACCTCTCTACTTAATATTCTCACAGTTTATTGTCTGCTTTTAGCAACACGACTGTAAATCAGTTTAAATAATGCAAATTTTTTTGTAAAGCAACCCCAAAACTTAAAAGCTAATGGTAGAATTATATAATGTCTTGCAAGCAGTTGCAGATATTACACACAGGATAATAGGATTACAGAACACTGTATAATAAAACTGCAGACATAAGAGCCGAAGCAAACTGAATTGATCTGTTGCCTGCTTGGAAAAGTCTCAGGTGCATGACTGAGAGAAAAGCAGCACTTCAAAATCCAAGGCCAAATGTTTCAATGCACCAAAGGTTCATTTTCAGACGTATATGTTCATAATTTAAAGTCTCACAAACAATGTGTAATAAAGATGGATGCTGGTTATTTTCAAAAATGATTGGAAAAGAAGAAAAAAACATTTCTCTGATGCTGAACCATAAAAATGAATAATAATAATCATCTAAAGTAAAAGGAATATCTAAAACACTGTGCCATAGGGAACATTTATTATGGGAGGTAGCAATATTTGCAAAGTTTTTGTTCTTTCTCTTTCTTCCTGTGGCACAAAGTGCAGGATATTGAGGGATGAAGGAACTCAGGATGAAACAAAATATGATGAATGGGAAATATGAAGAGCCTCACATGAACTGAATGAAAACCAGCTTGATATAAATATGCACATACACCCTCCCACTCCAAACCCTGACGCTGAAATAGGAGCAGGAGAAGCAATAGCCTGAGAATGTGTCATTAGCGTTTGATGTTGTAGCTTCATGCTTGGTGTCCTTTCCCTTTTCACTTTAATCTTCCATCTTTCTTTAAACTCCGGTTGTGGGTGAATTAGCAGAAATGTCATAAAACTTACCTTAAAAAGCCATCTGTCCTGAAGTCATACCATCATCTGGTCTTTTAATCTGCTCTGTTCTATTTTAAAGCCTCACACTGACCAATGAGAAGCTGCCTTGTTTCTATTGTGGCATTTTTATTCAGTTTTTTTTATTCAGTCTTTATTACTTTAAACAGGCCTGTAAATCCAGATATCCTTACAGTTATTCACATGAGAGGCATAAATTATGAGTTTAATCATGATACAATGTCATATCACTTCAATGAATTACAATTTGATGATTGCCGACATTAAATATGATGCATTATCATATGCTGGTTGAACACAATGACCTCTTTTCATACAAAATGCAACAAAAATAAAATAGGGGTTTTTTTCTCAGCTCTATCAGAAATTAAAATATAAAGCAATCTTTGTTGTATGACAAAATAAACAGTGTCACATTCTGCATATTAGCTTAATTTTAACATAATGTAAAATGACACATTTCTATTTGTAAAGTCTCATATTTAATATTTGCATACCAAATAGTCCACAGGACCCAGTAGAAATGGGGACTGAGTTTCCAGGTCGCAACATAAAGGAGATCCTCTCTTGGCTTCATGCTGCACTTATAAACTCATGAACTGAACCTTTGGAACAACATGCTCCCTTCCTCGCCTGACATGGCACTGCATCAAAAATGAGTTCAGGAGAAAACAAGACAAGAATAACTGAACATAGAAACTTACTCATCTACTGGTTAATTAGGACAACTGTCATTCTGCCACAGAAACCATAGTCCATTTGTTGCATTTGCTTTGCAGGACGTAAAGTTTAGTCTGACAGGAGTAAACTTTTTCATACAGTGTCGATGTTTGATTTATTATTTTCAGTTTGGATCAATTCTACTTAACTCTCAATCATTAAATCGATGCACTGCTGGAGATCGATGTCTTGCTACACCGTTACTCTTACTTTCCTTTGATTCCTGTGAAATTGTGATTTTTTTCTTTTTCTTTTGTATTCTTTACCTTCAGTGTTCACTTGGACCGGCTGAACTGAGGTGTAAAATCAGGAGACATGCAGTGTCAGAGCAGCCACCACTTCCACCAGCTGTGCCCTGCTGCAGCTTCTCTTGTTTTGGTTGCTTTTGAGCCAAGTTGATCTTCCTGTTTTCGGTTTGGTTCTTCTGGTTACTTTTGGACTTTTGGTTCAGGGAGCAGCACAGATCCTCTGGCCCATCGCGTGGCTTGTTTATGGTCGGTTCCTATGTTTTGTTTCTTTTAGCTGCAGTTCCCTGCTCCATTATGGTGTTAGTTGGTTATTAAATATGGAAGTTCTTTAGAAAAGTTGCCGCTGGGTGTTGACGTCATATACCTTTTGTTTCATTCAGGAACCATGACATTGTCTAACTAGCACACCGGCAACACAAGGTTTAGAACATTTCTGAGCTAAACACCAATTTATAAAAGCTCCCATATAAAAAGCGGTTGTTTTTGTATCATAGCAAACACCATTCTCCATATCAAATCAAAATTAAATCAAAATTTATTTGTATAGCACTTTTTGTGCATAAAAACAATACGAAGTGCTTCAGATAATAAAACAATTTACATCAAAATAGATAAAGCACACAAACACACATACATCCACAGTCCCCTTACACCCACCCACAACCACCCTCACCCATGCCCTATTAGCCCCTATAATACTTAAAAGAAGATAAATGGTCAGGTACATATGCACCAGATAAGGAATTGATATCCTCAGGGTGCATCTACACAAAGGGCGACCCCCACCCACGACCACCCAGGCCGTCACCATGGGGGCCTGGATCCCGACCACCCAGACGGGGACAGCCCCCATAGCAACACCCATGCAGTCAGGCAGGGGTGATTGCGTTGCATGGGTATAGGTTAGAAGCCAGCTGTGTGTTGTCGCGACAACCATGAGTTATACCAAAGTAACCTTGACTGTCCCCCACTACTATCTAAATGGGTCACCCTTGAGTTAAACTTGAGTTAAATCTGCAGCAATTCTGAAGAATTTCCTTCAAGCTTTTCTTGAGATATGGCATTCATGAAAATAGCAGCAAGTCTCTCCAGCAGAGTGGCATAAAAAATACAACAAATGGTTGGAAAAACAACAAACAGCAAGCATTTTCAAGAGCTGTGATACGCTGATTGACTCCACTTTTTGACAATGCAATAGAACTCCCACTGCCACACAGACAGAGCCTTTGCCCCAACTAGACATGACAACTCAAAGGGGATTAAAGACAGTTGTGGCCTCCACGTCTTTCAGCACTTTTTTTTTTTTTTTTCCCCCTTTTGTGCTGTCTTCAAAAGAAAACTCTATCATCAATAACAAGCAAGTTGACAAATCAGCCTCAAATTCTGTGGGTGTTCTTCCATGGATGGCGCTTCTCTTGCTTGCTCTCACTAAAACCGTTCCTGCCAATCAAAGTTGCTTCTCTGTGATTACATATCAGAAACAGCTGTGTCAAGTGATGCTACATTACTATTTTCCAAACACAGTGAGTGTAGCGCATACACCATCACATTCTGACATATGACTCATGCTTTAGTGGTAGATCACTAAAAGCAGATAAGATGTACACTGAAGAACCGAGTTGACATCACGGACGTTTTGAATTGTGAGAAGGAACAAAACATTTAATTAAAACGCCCGTCTCTGGTACTACACGGCACACAGTTCCTGTTATCTGTCTGAAATGAAGGTGTTATTTATCCTCCACTTGCAGGGTGGATGTAAAGTCTGCTGCATGCATAGCCAGTAAAAGAAATCTGTGCCTAAAGAAAAAAAAGTGTTTACATTCAGCATGTGAGCAAGGACGCTACGTTAAACTGTAATATTTAGCTTTATTCGTTGCACATTTTACACTTGGCATAAATATTATTTTTCCATCTATAAAATGTCTGTGAAATGTATTTTCCCTTCTATAAAATGCCTCTGCAAGGAACACATTTTATACTTTGCTTAAACAAGTCATACGTTTTATACAATTAAATGTCGTAGATTTTCTGAAAGTGAGCAGTAAATGACGTACTTCAGTTCAACTTCAGTTCAATTCCACTTTATTTATATAGCGTCAAATCACGGCAATGCCATCTCAAGATGCTTTACAGAGAAGAAAACATAATGAAAGCCAATTCATAACAGCCTATATAAGGAAACCAACAGATTGAGTTGAGTCCAACTCAATCTCCCATCCTGAGCAAACACACTGGCGACAGTGGGAAGGAAAAACTCCCTTTTAACAGGAAGGAAACCTCTGGCAGAACCCGGCTCAGGGACAGGCAGCCATCTGCCTCTGCTGTGTGGGGGGAAGAAGACAGAAAGACAACAGACAACAGAAACTGCTACTCCCGGCCAGGGAGACCTGCTGAGACAGGAGACATACATGTTAATGATGCAACACTATTATTGGGTGGGGGGGGGGGGGGGGGGGGGGTGGGAGCGATAAAGAGAAAGAAGCTCAGTGTATCAGGAAAAGTCCCTCAGCAGTCTAAACCTATAGCAGCATAGCTACAGGATGCTAACCATCCCAGCTATAGGACTTATCAAAAAGATAAGTCTTCAGCCTAGTCTTAAAGGTGGGGAGGGTGTCTGCTTCCCTAAAACTAACTGGGAGCTTATTCCAGAAGAAAGGGGCCTGATAGCCAAAGGCTCTGCCTCCTGCTCGGCTTTTTGAGACTCTAGGAACCACAAGTAAGCCTGCAGTCTGCGAACGAAGTACTCTGCTTGGTATATAAGGAACAATGAGGTCTTTGATATATAGTGGTGCCTGGTTGTGGAGGGCTTTATATGTAAGGAGAAGGATTTTAAATTCTATTATAGATTCAACAGGCAGCCAATGAAGAGAGGCTAAAACTGGAGAAATATGATCTCTCCTGCTGGTTCTGGTCAGGACTCTGGCTGCAGAATTCTGGATCAGCTGAAGGGTTTTCAGGGCATATTTAGGACAGCCCAGTAATAGAGAGTTACAGTAATCTAGTCTCGAAGTAACAAAAGCATGAACCAGTTTTTCTGCATCACTCTGAGACAGAATGTCCCTAATTTTGGCTATATTACGTAAATGAAAGAAGGCTGTTTTAGTAATCTGCTTAATATGTGGGCCAAAAGTCAAATATTACTCCAAGGTTTCTCACTGTAGCACTGGAAGCTAAAGTAATGCCATCCAGGTTCATTACAAAACTGGAAAATTTAGCTCTGAGTTTTTCAGATCCAAAGAGAATTACTTCAGTCTTATCTGAGTTTAAGAGGAGAAAATGTCTTCAACGTATATTATTTATATATCCAGTGTGATTGGTGGTTTTTACCATCCAAACTGTAATCAGGGCTTCTAGTGGCTGACTTCAAGTATTCACCATAACTACTGGGAAAACCCATATGGAGTCTGCCAATGAATGTTTACTTCCCTTACTGAGCCTCCAGCATGTGAGACGCTGATGTATGAACGTGAGGTAATGTTTTATGGTGGTCGAGCGGGCATTGCTGCAGATTGTCTACCAAGGTTTTGTCACTTTGCCTCAGGGCAGCTGTGCCGACATATGTAATGTGTATGGATAATGGAGTCAATGTAAATCGCTTTACAGTGCAGGAAAAGCACTATAGAGATATATCATATTTGATATTATTATTATCATCATCATCCTCCGTGCGCACCTGATATTAATAACTAGCAAGAGAATCTTTTAATGTAGTATACCAGCAACAATGTTTATTTTTCACCTTGCTTGTTTGTGAGAATTGTTTGAATTCTCGTTCATACTGTGTCAAATTATTTTCTGTCTGGCTTCATAAAATAAATCTCAGCATCTTGTATTAATTATGTATAGTATCTCACAATGCAATGGTATCTAAGAAATGAATTCAAACAAGGGAAGGCTGGTAAAACACCAAAAAAACCTGAAGGAAATATGCTCCAATCTCCCACAAGCTACAAGAAATTCAATCTGGGAAGTTTGGACTAAATTAGAAAGTAGAGTAAATAAACTATTTATTTTCATCGCACTAATCTTTTTTTTTTATTTCCTTCAAGCATTAAGAAAAAACTTGTGTTGGGAATGAGTCAAGAACTCAAAGACTAAATAAACCCTAGTACTATGAATTAGGGGTGGGAAAATCGAATTGAAAAATCATCGGGATTTTCTTTGCTTCACAATTTTTAAGTCGATTTTTTTTTTCAAATAAATAAAACTAATTCTTTATAAAATCTTTGTCACTTTTATTGTTTTTACTGATCTTTTTACTTGTCTTCTTGGCCATTATAGCACCAAAATGATGCTCTGGCTTATTGTGTTGGGGTTTTTTTCTCATTGAAATAAAAAATGAAGAGTAAAAGAAAAAAGTTTTATATATTTGTTTTGTTTTTAATCTACAAAAATGATCAATGTCAAATAACTGTGAGAATCACAATTTAAATCAAATCGGCACCCAAAAAATCTGAATCGAATCGAATCAGGACAAAAGCGCATCGTCACAGCCCTACTATGAATCTGGGGTTTTTTTTTCTTCAGACAGTCTAGAAACAGTTTCTTTGTCATGTCCGGTTTTAAAATAGCTGCTATTGTGAAGCTGCACTGTCTGTCAAGTGCCACATGAGTTTTCCACCCAACATATCATCTTTATTCTAATGTGTATCCGGGCCACCAGTCATGCATTTCTCTAAAATACAGATCCTCTCACTTATTCAGCATTCTGTCAGCGAGAGCCGCGTGGCAGAATTCAATTTACTGCTCAGCACAGCCTGCTGAGGGCAAAGAATGTCGCCTGCCTGTCACTTATAAATATGGATTTGGCCCACACTAACTGCTATCAGAGCATTTTGGGAAGCTACAGTTTTCCCTTTAAATGTAGAACTTGCCATGTGTGTTTAGCTTTGAAGAGTCTTGGCACGTGAGCCGGACATTTAAAACAGCTAGCAATTAAAAAATAAAAAAAAACAAATTTCTTTCACACATTGGGTCATATTTTTATTCAAAAGGAGTTTTTTTTTTTTTTTCCTACTACATGTGGAATTTAAAAGGCCATGCCAAAAGTACTGAATCACTGACAGGCACGATGCCCAGAACAACTTTATGTGATAACTTCCTCATATCTGCCACATGAGCCCCTGGCAGTTTGGCGGCCCTGAACAGATGGAACGGGAGACTTCCACAGATGCACCCCCGCTGTGTTCTTGAGAGCATCATGGATCAGACACAACAGGTAAGAAAGGCAATGCTGTGTTGCTGAGAACTCTCTGAAGACCTGAGACTCGTACAGGAGGTCAAAAGATCGTGATAGACTGTACTGAGGAAGAGTCCAGGGGGTCAGGTGGAGAGTGAGAGAATGCCAGGCAAATACAGGCAGGTCATTTCCCATCCGAGCAGGGGGCCGAAGCTACAGACTCAGCAGTGCTGGATACAAACGATAACGGCAGCTATCCGGATGCACCCGGTCGCTTCCTCTACACAGCCATTTCTTCTCATCTGCCTCTCGGAGGGAGAGTTCAGCCAAGTCAGCACAACCCTGATAAAACGCTGCCATGTGGCCTGTGCTGTGCTTTGATATTTGTTCTCGATCGGGTAGAAAAATACATGAATTCTGGCTTATGGAAATCATCTTCATCCTTTCTGCCCCTATCTCAACTCACTACAGATACATAAATATACTTGGTACAGGCAATCTTTTTGGAAATCTCTCTGCAGGTATATATATATATATATATATATTTAAAGCCAGCAAACAGAGACATATTGCATTACATAGGGGGTATAGACACTAAATTTGCTGTATTTCTGTGACTTCTCCTGGAATGCTGACAACAAAACAAGCAAGAAACTTCTATTTTTATGCCTCCCAATTCAAATAAAATCTATGCTTTCAGAGGAAGTGTTTGCACTCTTCAGCCTAGAGCTGAAAAAGTGTATTAGTGTGGTACATCTCCTGCCCTCCACCCCTTCCTCAACCCTCTCTAAATAAGATGGATCTAATATTAGCAGATTAGATTATTCATTTCATTTTTATTAGGGGGATATGGCCTCATTTTCTGAATGACAAAGATGATCGAGGCATGATGAGTATTCACTTGTTTGAGCTAAAGACAAGCCTTGGTATAACATAATATTAAATAGATGAGGAGCCCAGATTCTTTGCCTTGATTTGACATTTGATATGAATGAGGACTTGATTGGCTGTCAGTGCGCGAGTGTTGCCTCGGTGTCCTGGATCTGAATCTGACTAATGAGAAGATATTAAGCACTGGGACGTTCAAGGGTATCCCCTCTGATTTCCTGGTATTTACCAATTTCTCTTGCCTGGTTCTTCCATCTACATGCTCACATAACCAGAAAAAATTTCTTGTTACACAGAAGAGAGATGGAGCGAGGTAGTTCTGCATCTGATTGCCAGATTAGTAGCACAAAAAAGGGCTTCCAGTTACAGGTGAGCGATGTCAGCTCAGTATTGACTGCACCTGTCACACAGTCTAATGGCTCATGTTGGAGCTCTTCTTTTCTTTTTTTTTTTTTTTTTACTAACAGGATCTATCACAGATATGCCACTTTAAGTGCTTTTTTTTCTTTCCTTGAGCCTTAATGGCGAGCTTCTGTGAAGGAAAATGGTCGAATCACTGTCTGCTGAGGCAGGATTTATTGGCAACTCATCTAAAAGTGGGTGAATCTGTTTTTTTTCTGTAGGTTAGATAAGTAAAGGAACTGTGGCATTCTAGTTCACCTCTATGATGTGAATAAATCTTTACGTTAGCAGGGTATAATTTTACCATTTTCATTATGGATTCGATGGGACAGTCTCATCAGCTGGCTTGAGAGCTGTTGCCTGCTAAGGCCAGAGACACAATCAGTGTAATTTACTTTTGACATTGTAATGATGGATTTATACACTGCAACCTATCATCATACTCTTCTGTAATGGTCAAAAGATTATTAGTTGCTTTTCCTGTTCATGTCCAACAACCACTGTTTCAGTCACCTCAGGAGGAGTCTCTGTTTTCCCTCAGAAACTGCATCACATGAATTCATAGGCATAGCAGCTGTTAAACATGCATTGCCATGCACACTTTGACTTTTCAAGTTTAGATACCTTTAGAAGTCACTTTATTCAACCATTTTTATATTAAGAATAGTCATTTGAGCCTTTTTTTGTTCATTGTCACCGCTGTTCTTCCATGTGTGCCCCAACAAAAAAACCTTGGTTCAAATTGATTGATTCATTCTTTCTCCCATCTTGATAGAAAAGTAGACAGGATTTGGATCTTTTCTACATAGCATTAGTAAATATGTATTACTTTATTTTACAATGCAGAGCTTCTGTGCGGAAACATATTAACCTTTTCATGCATAGTGGCCATAAAGTGGACACTTATTTATAAGCTTTTTCCTTACATATTCATATATGAGGATGGTACACCCCAGCAATAAGGCTGCAGTGTAGAATCCCTACCAACACCCCTGCCAGGATGACCCCCGCCACAACGACCCCGTCGGTCAAACAGGTGGAGCCCCCGACCCGGAGGATCCCTATGAGGCTAAAAGGTTAGAAAGATAAAATAAAAACACACAAGATTAAATAACTAATCAATAATTCTGTAAAACAAGAATTGGAACAATAAGTATTTAAACCTAAGTAATATTTAAATACATAAAAAGTACATAAAATATGTCTTAAAATTAGGTAAGACAATGACATATAAAAGATTAACAATTCATGAAAAAAATAAATAAATATGTAAATAAATGTATTTATTTCAAAATAAATAAATAAACAGACAAATAAATAACAAAAAGAAGAAAAATTCAAGTAAAATCTTAACTAAAAAGTTGGGTCTTGAGTTTTTTTTACATAAAAAAAAAAAAAAAATCTCCAGTCCCTGCAGGCCTGAGGTCCTCTTTTAGTTCTAACCTTTGGCATATTTAAAAGGTCAGTACCAGAAGACCTCAGGGTCCGTGAGGGCTCATAATTTAAGACAAGGTCTGATAAATAAGACAACCATTAAGACATTTGTAAATGACTAAAAGAACCTTAAAATCAATCCTAAAAAAACACAGGGAGCCAATGCAGCGATTTTAAAACAGGTGTAATGTGTTCCCGCCACTAGCCCTATGCAAAAGTGTTCATGCTTTGGACTGTTCTCACCCTACTGGTTTTATTAGAGGTTACTTGGATCCCTACATCTGCTCACAGCGTTTTAATAGTTGAGTTGGGAAGGTCACAGTTTCACAGCTGCTTTAATCATGACACCACCAGAAGTTCACTCACTTTAACACATTCATTACATCTGGATGGTAAATATTGCAGATATTACATGCTAAATACCACTGAAGTGGTGATCATGATATCATGCTGATGTTAGCATCAAGCTCACTGCACCACAGTGTTTTATATGCAGCATACTATTGCTGGTTTTGAGCAGACGGCAGGTTGGCTTGCTCTCTGTACTCTCAGCGCACTTAGAAAAATGACTCGAGTAGCTAATGAACCAACTCCCTCACCAACCACTGCCGAAACACATTAAGTCAGACATAAAAAAAAAAAACCAAACCTTGCATTCCTGAGCTTCTGTGGTTTATTGTTACATCTGTCAAAGAAACCGTATCAGTTCGGTAGCTATAGTTCAGCTTGACAAGCCCACAGCGGCATGAAGCAGACCACAAATGGAGCCCAAGTCTGAGCAGACCATTGCCACAAACACAGATTTATCCAGCACAGCCAAGCAACACAGCTGCAGCTGTGCTCAAAGCCAGTGTCTGTATGCTGTCACCGTGTAATGTCGCCCTTTGGAGTGGAATGAGCAATAAATTTGTCATGCACATCATCTTTCTTTTTGTAGGCTGGTAACTGCAGAGCACCTCCCTTTAACTACCAGCGTATTAAAAATGTACTGGACCAACATGCACACTGCTCATATGGATCAAAGGATGTGCAGAAATGGCTGTTTGAGAGTCACAACAGTCTTTGTGAAGTAATGCAAAATGAAGTTATTGAGCTGCATGAATAAAGAAAATGTTTTGTCATTGTGACAGTATAATTCTTGCATTTTAGAAACATGAAAACTCCTCTGATCTTGGCAGCTGAAAAATGAAAGGGAATCACACACTGTGCGTGGCAACATTAAGTAAGCCCATCCCTGTGGACTAAAGATGCAAACTAATTGGCCACCAAGACTTCATCAACTATAAATGCACCTTTTAAGTATTTATATATGTGTATGTCTGATGTAGCACATGGCTGAATGTTGCTGCTAACAAAAAACTATCAATTAGCTTTACAGTTTTAACATTTTTAAGGCTGTACATGATGTACTGTGAATTTTGATATGTCCACGAATAATCTTATAACCATTTTTGTTCTCCTTTCATTTGTGGTGTGCACTTCCTTAAGTGGCAGAGAAAGAGATATGACCTCATAAAATCTTAATTTAGGTAATGCGTGAATAAGCAGGAGCCTTTTGAATGCTGGTTGTGATAAACGTCCATCCCTTCAAAGCTACACTGAAGGTGAAAGTTGTCTATGACTTCCGCTAGCTCACTGCATCTCATTATTCCAAAGACAATAGAAGAAAACACTTGGCTGGTGCCGCTACTGTGTAATGGGCTTCAAAAACAGTTTGCTCTGCAGCCAATCTCCGTCTTTAGAAAAACAAAGCAGTGACAAATTTGACGAGATTCAGAGCAACACAGTCAAGCAGGCACTTTGACAATTCCTTCCCTTAAAGCTAAACGTTACGCTTCTATTCATGTTGAAGATAGACTATCATTTTTGACGTTTGAGCCGTAATTCTTATGGAGCAGCTTGTCTATTCACATCAGGGGCATGAAACAGACTAACTTTCAAATGATGTGCAGTAATTTGACAATCCTAAACATGCCTCAAAAGCAGTGTGTTGCGTGGAACTGTCAGTTTTACTTTACAGTCTGGAAAAAACTCAATATGTGCTTGTTTGATGATGCTGTAGGTGAAACTTCCGCTTTATAAACTGTTAAAGTTTGAGATTGATTTTGTTTAGTTTGATTTGTAAGTGCTCAAACAGCTGTGCAGTTTTCTGTGTCCACCAACAAGATCAATGTATAATGAAGTGATCAAGATGTGTGTGTGTAAGCGCTTAAAAGTTCAGGAATAAGATACACTACTGGATGCATCTTCAGTGATGTGCCTGGGGTCACAAGGTGTATTGGGTTTTACATCTGACACCCTCACCCGGGTGACCCAACTAGGGAAGATCAGTCCCAGGTAACATATTATGCCACAAATCCCCTCTTCTCAACGAAAACCAATGAAAAGCCATTCCGGAAGCTTCCATGATTTTCTTAAGGGCTATTTGGATTTTCAGTTTGCAGATTCCTAATAATAAATAAATAATAAACTGGCCTGCAAAACCCCTGCAGCTCACTTCAGTGAGCTCAAAGCAAGCCATCCACATATTCCTCCAACACAGACACAAGGTCAGCGTACTTGAACTTCTTCCAGTCTTCAGTTTCCACCATCAGGTCCGTGCATGGGTCAGCTCTAGTAGTACCGCCTGCTTGTCTGCCCTGCACATCAAGACCATCTCTGGCCAGAGTGGTGAGTGTGTGTGTGTTACTGCAATGATGTACAGGAATCTCAACTTTCTCCCAGGGATGTCTAACTCTGGTCTTTGAGGGCCACTGCAGGTTTTTGTTGTTTACCTGCTCCTACACACTTGATACAAATCAAAAGGATCCAACAAATTGTTGTTGGGTCCTTCACAGTGAGTCAATATTTCAGTCTGGTGCCTAGGAGCACAGGAACAAAAAAAAACCTGGAGGACAGTGGTCTTCTAGAACCAGAGTTTCACAGGTCAGCCAACGGTTTACAATCCCTGCTGTTGCAGTTTCTGTTGACCCAAAGATTAATTGGTGGTCAACTATAAATGCAACTTTCCAGACTTGGTTTTCTTCCCCAGAGTTACAGAGTAACAGCTAACAGGTGAAAAACAGACAGAAGGACAGTAAAACAATGATGCAAATACTTCAGATATAAAACATAAATTAGAATTTGTTTCTGTACAGCAATGGCTTTTAGACTCAACTAAGTCCTAGCCTGGCAGGCCAGACTCTCTCGTTGTACCAGTGTAGAGTCTTGGGACTCACTCGCATCAACGGGTTTCTAGGGCGGGACAAACAAGCCTGGAGTAAACCAATCAGAAAAATGGCGGACGTGACATTAGTAAAGTGGCAGCCTACAATGTCTGGAGGTGTTCAGTAGAGCAAAGGCAGCAGAAGAAATTAAACATGGTGTGCAGTACCAGCTTGGCACGCCAGACTGGAGTGCTCTATATATTCAGAGCCACTTTAGGCTGGTACAATGCAAGTGTCTGGCTTGCCAGGCTAATTTAAAACAGCATTTACGGCAAAAAGAAATGAAGTCCTGCTACGTCCGTGCTCCATTTTGAATGTTTTGAAGAATACGTGGTGACGCAAGCCAAGAGGCAAGAGTCTCCTCATATCAACTAATCAGAGTGGCCAGTTTGTTTAAGACTGATGTGAATCTCCATGAAGGGGAGGGACTTCAGACTGAGTCGCTCTGTATTGAATATCACTCCAGTCTAGCGTGCCAGGTTAATTAAGTCCACCTCCTTCTTTGTGGGATTATTGTATACTCCTGACACAAAGATGCCAGTTCCGAAAAAGAAGTTCAAGAAAACTAACAGGACACCTTAGAAATAAGAACAGGAACATGTCTCTGCAGAGAAACACACCACCACAAATATCTATTTTGTCAAAACTTTAAAGGGATTGCTTTGGTAATGAGTAGGATACTTTTTAATACTGAGTTCAAAATGATCACGCAGAAGGTTTCATGACTTATTGTCCACTTTCAATAACAGAAAGGTATATGATTATTTCAGGATGCCCAATTTCCATTTTAGTAACATCTCTTTTTATGGGAACACTCAATTTGCAGTCCAAAAAATGTACTGATGCAAAAGACATCATTGAAAAACAAAATATAAAATGAACCTCTTGGTAACTTGCTGGCAATACTCCAAGAGAAATTCCAAGTAAGATGTAGACTGACAGCATATTAAGAACTAGCCCATTCTAAAGGGAAAAAAAATCTGTGGACAAATGAAACCAAGAGAAACATCAAGAATGATTTGGAGAAAATGCTTTGGGCAAGTGAGGAAGAATCATAGCAGAGACATCTCTGAAATCTGGGAAGGTATTTGTGTGATAGAGGTTGGCCATTGTGGTGTACTCATGATAGAAGTGGCAAGATGGATAGCGAGTGTATTGAAGTTTTAGCTTTGTACTTTAAATAAAAAGATTGAGATAAACAGAACAGATGGACAATGGCCAAAACCATGCCATTAAACCAACTTGCAGCTATAGAGTATATTCTAGAAAAAATTATTTAAACTTTCTCAGTGTTTCTTATAGACCCAGCTGAAGAGCTATCGTTTTTTTCATTCACACCACGATGATTGAAGTACAGGCTTACCCATCCATGCCATCCACATTGGTAATATTGAAGATGCCTGGAAACTCATCAGTGAACAACTAGATGACCCAAAATTTTATTCAAAATGTTATCAGACCCTCATTAATTATATCTATTGGAACCTCTATCATCCTCACCCAAGAGGAATGTGGAAAAAGGGACATAAACTTAAGAAATTTTTAACAAAAACAAAGGCAAAAAATGCCCGGGTCTTATATTATTTATATTAAACCGCATGTTCAGGACAATATAGCAGGTTATTTTCATTATTTTGTTAATTGAAAATTGGCAAACTTGGCATAATAAAGGCAAATAATTTAACAAAGCACACAAGTGTGTTTGTTTGATAAGATGATTGTAGTATGAAAAGCCTATGATAATTGTAAGGATGGAGAGAGAGAGAGAGCATATTAAGTACATTTTTAGAAATCAATTACCCTTCTAAGAAAAAAAAAGGAAAGTTCTTTAAATTAAAATAAAGACGCTATCAATATATGTGGCCATCTTTTAATGTGAATTATGCATTGAAAACTCTTGTATTTTCCTAGAAATTTCAAATTTTAATGAACAGGTCAACAAGTGTTGAGAAGTGTTTTTATCAGCTTAGAAATATAGCCAAATTATCTTTCTGCCACACTTACTTGGAAACAAGCCATGCATTTATCATCTTTTTGAATCCATTCTTTCATTATTATATTTAGTTCAAAATGCAGCTGCCAGGCTTCTAACTTCTAACTTCTAACCCCAGAAAAGGATCATTTCAGTACTAGTAAGTAAGATTTTTTTAAACCCTTCATGGTTTAGCTGCACAGGACATTACAGACAAGTTAACCCCTTTTTCCGGGACCAGGTCGTTAAGGTTGTCATTCCACTTTTAGTACCTCACACTTGCCTCAAAGACCAAAAGCTATCAAGCCTTTTTTTTAATGCTGTCCCCAGACTCTGGCAGTGTAACCCCTCATGTATTACATCTTTCTTCACCACAGGCAAAAATTTAAAGACCTGTCTTTATGTTGCTCTTGCACTGAAATCTGTGTGATTCTGCACTTTTCTCAAGTTCCCAATAATGTCTTTTAGCGTTGTTATGGTATCTTGATTTAGTAGTTTTCTGTATTAAATTGAATGTTTTTCTGCTTCTGTAAGACAATGAATTGACTTATTGGTTGGTTTTTAATCAAATGCACCATTCAAACCATTTCTGTTAAATGTAAATGTATTTATGTTATTGTCCTACATGGAATGAAGGGAACTTTAGGTTAACCTGACATGATAGGTTTAAGTTTGTATATTAAGTACCAATTTTGTAATGAACCACTGTCATTATTCTTGCAGAATTTTCAACATGGTCTCATAAAAAGATTTAGGTGTTGCACAGTATTCACTTGCACAGAGCACTCCGTCCTCTACTCTTACTCTAACCTCAACCATATTTCAGGCCATATTTTCAGAATAAACGCCTAAAAACACATACCAAGAGTAAATTAGAATAACTCCACAGTAATCACTTCCTAATCTATCCTCAATGCCATGAACTGTCTGTGCCTATGCATGCAGGAGTAAGCTGCAATAAAACAGATGAAAACTGGAAAATATCTGACTTTATCCTAACACTTTCTATGCATACAGGTGCCATTGATCACATTCAGCAACAACATCATTTCCAAGCATTAAAGACCCACTCCATAACTTTTAAATTTATGATTTGTTATGATGACACACCAAAATTCATTAAGCACATTTCTGGAGCTGTCACTGGCGAACGGCATCCCCCTGCTGTAAAACCGCACTATCCAACTTTCTGAACTGGGACGCGACGTTTTGCTTAACGGTATGATAAGGAACTTGCTGTTTTGCAATGCCGTTGATTCAGCAAAGAAATGCAAGAAGATTAAAAGAGGGAAAGGGACAAAACAACAGTCATTGTAAGATTGTCTTTTGCTGGCTGGAGAGAGCCAACAGGTCAGGTAGGATGCAAGACGGATGCCAAATTAGCCGTCAAGAGGGGGCAAGTTACGTCAAAAATAGCAAAAGTTCTGTTGTCTTTCATGTGGGCTCTATAATGCATTTTCAGTCTTGTATTGTGGGTTTGAATTCATTTTTAAATTTAGACACTTATATTTTCTTATTTTTGCTGTAAATTATGTCTTAAACTTTTTTGAGTCTAAATGGGCTAAACTAAAAGTACTTGGTGTTTTTTTTTTTCCTTTGTTTTGTTTTGTTTCTTAAAATATCTAAAAATGCATTTAAATAAGTTAAAAGTGCCTGTAATACAATAGTATTTCATGCAATACCCTGATGATGCTTAAATATTTTGTCTTTGCAGTGCTGAAAACAGGGAATGGATTTGCTTATTCATTTTGAATGTCATTGCCTAAACTTTAAAGGTCCTATATTATGCATAAATTACTTTCTAAAGCTTTTCTAACAGTCATAATTGTCCCCATAGGCTAAGTGTGAGGCTCACTTGCTCCACTTTTGCACAACTGTGTGCTCAAACATGTGAGTCTCTGTTGTTTCCTTTTGTGACCTCACTAAGGGAAATAACCACTCTACCTGGTAGAGGAAATGGCCATTGAACCACCCCCCTCCAGCTACTCCCACCTGCCTTCTAAAATACCAGAGTGGTTGCCAGCAAAAGGCACATCCTCTCGCTGAGAGGGGCATGGAGTGGGTGTAGACTCACACAGCTCCTTAACATTTAAAGTTTACAACATAGAAACAACCCGTTCTCAGTAAAGCTCACTAAAGCAACTTTTGGAATGGCTGAAATTATTGACCAAGGCTAAATTTGCTTTAAAAGACTTGTTCAACCTTTGACGCCCATTTGAAACATTTATAATATGGGAGCTTTAATACATTTTATTGAATTCACTGACACTGACCACTGATTAGTTACCTCATAGTACTGAACATTTCTCACCTTTCAAGTGCTTCGTGTTATTATTTTGTGTGTTTTGAGTGCCAAAGACCCCCACCCACCCAATACACCTCCTTGTTTCTTCCAGAGCAAAAAAAAAAACCTGCTGTCAGCCTGAGTGTTCTTCTTTCACTCCCTCCTCTTTGTTCGCTCCTAATTAACTGAGATTTTGCTTGGCTGAATTTCAAAAGGCCATTGGAGAAAACAGCTCTGCTTGGCTGTGAGTCTCAATCTTTTATCAAAATTATGGGTTTTTAAAAGCCAGTGCTTTATGAGATTGCCAAATGGTGAGGATAAAGTACAACAATGTGCAAATTATGTGAAAAGGTGGAAGTTAGATGAAAGTGTGTTCACAGCTACTGAGCCACATTTACAGACTCTTGCTATATACATGTTTATAAGGAAGACGTGTACCACTGCATGTACTGAAAATGTAAACATGTAAGATTCTCAGTCCTCCAGGTCATGGTTTTGATTTGAACTCCCCACAAAAAACTGGACTTGAATGTGTTTCACTGAATAAATGTAGGCTCCCTCCTAAACCAAATAGAATTTAGTGAAAACAAGACTCAGCAAAGTCTCAAAAAGGTTTTGGAAAAAATTTAACATCAAATGCATTAAAAAGAAGCCTGCACTATAAATAAGGGTGACATGGTAATTAAACCAGCAGTGGTTTTGTTTGATGTTGTGTGGAGGAGGATCCAAAACTATAAAATGAAAATGAACTTCAGTGCTGTGCAGAAAGTAAAGTCCGATGAGCCAAAAAGAAAATTAAATGGGTTATTAAAAGAGGGAGGAAAAAGCCAAGGTCCCCTTTTTACTGACAGGAGAGGGGGAGATGTGTGAAATTATTCTGTAGCAGAGAGCTAGTTTTGGTAGCAAAAGCTCTGTAGATTTTCAAGTGGAACGTGCACCTCGGTAACCCTGGTAACCTGCTACCAGGTAACCCTGGCAAATTTAAGCATGCTGAAATCTGTCCAACTATGTAATGTGGTGGGAAAACAATGTCAATATTTACCACAATAACATCAGACTTGCACTTGTAAATGAAGTTTAGATGCAATCACATGGAAATGAAAGTGGAAGTCTTACAAATATAGATTAAAAAAAAAAAAAAAGCCTACATCTTAAAAGACTCTTAAAATATGGAGACATGAAAAGTGTTAAATGACATGTCAGCAGCAGCAACATGCTAATCTTCCTTTCTCTTTAATCCCAAATGAGAAACCATGTCCCAGATAGTGATGTTGAGGTACCTCTAAAAGCCTGGATTTCTGGACATTTTATGTCATAATCATAATTTTTTACTGATCTAAATTTAAAAAAAAAAAGATAACTTCTAGTACGAAAGTGATTTTATGCCTATAAACCAGACAGCTGCCATGATATTTTCTACTTTATTTAGTCAAATGCTTGTTGATCTAAAAAATTAGGAGTCTAAGTATAATTTTATCTAATTTCCATGGTGCATTAAATGCAGCATTATAAACGTTGTCCTCACAGGGGCAGGTAGTTAAGACAGTAAATGCACTGAAGCCCTTTTGCAGCTCCTGCAGATTCTCATTCTGCCATCGAGAGGACAATGCAAATGAAAGCTGCTGCCACACCTTACTTTATCTTTATGTCTTTCTTTTCTTTTTTTTTTTTTGTCTCTAGACAGTATTTGTTCTACCCCATGTTGTGTGCAGAATTTCCACCACAACAAAAGCTGCAGATGGGGTTTGGACTGGGATTCTTTCTGTAATGGCACGTCTGCTTTGGAGAGCAGTGATGAAAAATCAATCTTTTACATACAAAACCACATTGAAAAAAAAACCTTTTCAGAAGATAGATGTGAGGCTTGAAAGGAAATTTGGTGAAAACCTGAAGCTGTGTTAGAATAAGCAGGCCAGCATTTGATGGAAAATAAAAAAAAGCAGTGGAACATAGAAAAGCAACGCAGCCCTGTTGCAATATTGATTAATCAAAACTGCGTATAGTATATTGTTGAAATTAAAATGTCTAATTTGAGTTGGACAGATGGATTATTTTGGTATAAACAGTTAAGAATGTTCTCACATTTCTGTTTTAATGTATAGTCCTTATTTGGATGTTAGAAAGACCTGTTATGTTACAGACATTTGTTAGGTAGTGTAAAGTGCATGCATCACGATGTTAAGATATATAAAATAAACTTGTAGTGTTGATTTTAAAGTTAACTTTCAGGACTTTTTTTTAGCAATAGATTTACATTCAGACTGTTTATATTACACTGGCAGATTTTAAAATAATTTGCTTAGGAGACAGTCGTTAAAACAAACGTATTTCACACACATTAATACTTCATTCTGAGCTCTCCACTGCCGAGTCTGATGTTTGCTTGTGTGGATTGGTTAATGTTAGAGCAGACACACTAAATATCAACTCTGAGCACAGTATGTGTTCACTTAAATGGGTTTCACGTGGGTTGACTGGCTCAACAAACTTCTCCCGAGTTCTGTGGCATTGTGATGAAAGTATTGTCAACTTTCTCCCACGCTTTGGACACTGTGTAATTGTTTTCTGCCTGTGCTTTTTCTATGGTTTCCTTTTTTGTTCTCAGGTTTTGTCTTTCTGCAGCTCATTAAATGCTTCCTGAAATGAATGCAGAAAATGCCCGTGCCTGTGGCTCTGAATTGCACTGCTATTGTCGTTTTGCATTATCGGTCCTAACATTAGTAAGGAGGGAAAAAAAAGTCGGAAACCCTAAAATTTACAGTGAAGATTATTTTTCAAAGTGTGGGTGGAGTTTGAAAGCGGAGACATGATGGGATGACACAGCCTGTGTGAGGTGAAAAGGACAATCTAAAAATAACATGAAGTTAGTTAATGCTGTTTGGCACAATGATTGGCCCCCTTACTGATGGTCAGCAGTTGGTGCTGCAGCAGATGTGGTGCAAAGTTCTTGGGGGTAATTAAGATGGCATTTAACACTGGATTTGTTCAAACAAACAATTTATTTATTGGGGTTGAAGTGCCATGGTGGCCCTGAAACCTCCTCTTAAACACACTCACCAGCTTGTTTTTAGCACTGCATCCAAAGAGATGAAAGCTAAAAAGTGTTAGAGTTATATAAGAGTCTCAGATTAAACGCTCAGGATTGGAGTGTTTGTCAAGTTGACTTAGAAAATCACCAAAATGAAAATATACCAAGAAATCTCTGGTTCCCTGATTTCCTGTCTTAAGGTCAGTTTCAGGAAACAGCAAATAAGGCGATGGTGGAGGTGATCAAATCGGCGCAAATGTACCGTCTGCATCTTTGGACTTCATTTGTATTTTGTTTCCATTGTTTCAGTGTTTAATGGCTACTGTTTGAACAGACAAAATGATAGAAATTATAGCTGCGACTGCATGTGTGTAGAACTGAAGGGATGACTGATCGCAGATTGCCTTTGCTAGCTGCAGAGCTCAGATGGCAGCTTTTTGGTTCATGTGGGGTTTAAAGTCAGGATGATCCTTTTAAGTGGTTATATTGGGAATAGTTGTTGACTACGGGAGAAGTGTTATCCTTTCACCTTCCTGGGGTGTTTGGTGGATTTGAGCTGCTCACCCTCCAATCAGAGCAACATTTTGCCAGCCTTCAGGCTCCACGAACTGCAAATTGTTTAACAAGCTGTAATTTCTCCGTCTTTGCTACAATCATGTCCATATCCCTCAGGAAGTGCTTGATCCTGCCCACGCGGCACTGTTATCCTACCTGCAGGGCCGAATCGATGAATCAAGTGAAAATATGACAGATGGAAGTGTAGGGGAGTTTCTGAGGAGGTGAAGTTAACCGCTTCTGTTTAGTATTTCGTGTTTGAGGCAGAGCATGGTCAGAAGAGCCTGGTCAGCCTTTCCCTTAGGTCAAGTAATCTAATTATGGTCATTTTGCTAATGCCTTTATTGTCCCCTCGCAGTGCCTCTTGTGTCATCACAGTAATTAGACCCAATTAAGACCCATTTAAGCCTTTCAGTATTTTGTTATAAACATCATGCAATGGCTTTCTTTTTATCAACATTCTAAACTGCAACTTCACAAAGAAAGTAATATTTCTTGTGATTGCTCTTATATGCAACATCTTCCATCAGACTAAAGTCATTTGAAAGAAACTTTTATCCAAAGCAACTCATTGTGATAAGTGATCAATTGACCCATGGCAATTAACCTGACACACCTGTCTTGTGGGTGGGAGGAAACCAGAGTACTCGGAGAGAACCCACGCATACACGAGGAGAACATGCAAACTCCACACAGAAAGGCCACTGTCCAAACTTCTGCCAGCAGAGGCTCAAACCAGTGACTTTCTTGCTGTCAGGCTGCAGTGCTGACCACTACGCCACCGTTCTGCAGGGTATGGTATGTCCTTTGTGTTTTGAACCACGTCCATGTTGAACAAAGCACGTATGCATATATGGTGGTGTGTGTTATGTATATGTATTATTTAACAACCAAACCTCCCATCTCCAGTGAACATTAACACTTGCTCACTTCTGCATCTTCCGAGCTCCCACCCACAGCGGTAACACTCCATATGTGCCTTAATGTTTGCATCTACTTTACACCCATGGGGAGGGAGTTTTTTTTGTAAACTCTGCATGTTTCATGCTGATGTGTGTGTTACTGTCTCAACAGGAAGGATCTGTGAGAACAGGCCTGCATTTCCAAGCAAATATATAGTGGTTTATATTTTAAATGTGACGGTCTGTGCCCTTCCTCCCAGAGAGTACACTGTGTGTGAGCTGTGTATTAATGGCTGTGACAACGACAATCCCGCAGGGCATGTTTCTTTTTCTTTTTTTTTTTCTTTTAAGTTTTAGAAACAAAAAAAGAGCGAGGTGGAAGCAATCATATGTTACAAAACATTTCCCAGGGTTGCTGCTCAGCTGCTGTTGTGGAAATGGCTTTGGCACTGGTTAATTTTTGGGTTTAGACAGAAAGATGAAAAAAAGGGAATTGAATAACATTGTGTTCCTCATATTTTCGCCAAGGTTTGACATGAATAAGAATTCCAATGGCTATTACAGGTTATGTACAACAACTACTAAAGAGTTGATAAAGCTAAAAGAAGGCTTTCTGTTGACAAATCTTTTCTTTGCCTGATACTTTAAAAAAACACTCATTCAAAGACCACAAAAAGTGGACAATTGAGCAGCAGAGGACTATAATCTATAATCTTCATGGTGAACTACCATTGTGCTTTTGCTTGTATAGCGTGAATTTAAGAAGCCCTTGACCGTGACTGCCTGCAGCCGATTAGGCATGATAGTTCTGCAAGGCAGGGTTATGTCTAATGAGTATTTGTCAATTTGGGGCAATCAAATGTTTCCCAGTGGTGGCACCGTCTTCCAAAATGATTCCCATGACCAAAATAGAGTAGTACATGAAAAGCACAGCAATGATGTAGAACACGTAGATGGGCCTCTAGCATGATTGAACTTTCTTTTGTGATTCAGATTTCTTCCAGCCACCTTCCAAAAACATTAAAAACCAAAAGCCAAAGAAACATCAGCTGTATACAACATTTTTCAAAATTTGTTTCAATTGAATGGTCATAAAGTCTACAAACAAGTTTTTGTAGTCATTGTAATTGTTATTGTGTACTTGCATTGCCTTGTTTAAAATACATCTAATAATGTCCACTGCAGCCTTATGGTATTTACAACCACGGGGCAGAGTAAAATTTAGATTTCTTCTGTTTTGATTTCTTTCTCTTGTGACCTTATAAAACCAGCATGAAAGCCTGCAAGAAGTCTGGGAACCTACAGTACATAAGTCAAAAGCTTCTGTGCAAACATCACCAACATTTAGTTCAGAAGCATTTACACCAACATAGCAATGCTACCATTTAGTCAGATGGCAGCACTGCTAAGTTCTGGCTGTTTATGTAATTAAACAAAACTTAAAACACCAACAGTTACAAAAACAAAAAAAAATTGATTACAATGCAAAACCAGGGAGGCACACAAAACCAGTTGTCTGAGGACTCCTATTTCAGTATGTACTCCCAAAAGATATATATGTTTGGTTGCAGTTAAAGTCACTGTTGCAATGGACATGCTTGGAGCTGTACGGGTGGTAACACTTTATAACTTAGCCAAAAATTTACATATGAATTAGAAAATGCTTGATTTCTGAAAGTAGTATAGAGGGTTAGGAAGTTGCAAAGGAAAGATGATTTTTTAGCTGTTTTGCAACTATCATTGTGCAGCAATGAGAGACAAAACTGAAGTATGGTTGAAAATAAAAAGAATGTTAACATTGCTGATCCTATTGTGTCATTCTATATAAAAAAAAGTTAAAACCACCATTGTCTATCAACTATGCAAGCATAACACACACCCACCCTTTGTCACCTCAGATGAATATAGAAGCCCTTAAATTTTTTCATTCACTTGTGCACATATGAAAAATATGTTTGTTATATCCCTTGTGACATATAATTTCTATTTCCCTTTTTTATTTCACACTGTCAGAATATTGAAGGCGGAATGGTGATATATGCATATGGCAGTAATCATAAAATGCATTTACTGGTCACCATATTATGTTGTAGGTACACCTTGTTAGTTGCAGGTTTGACCCCTTTTTGCTTTTAGTACAACTTTAATTTCTCATGACAAAGAGTTACCTGTGTTGGAAATGTTCTTGAGAGAATTTCTTCCAGATTGATAGTTTTATTAAGGTCACATAGATATTGTCCAACAACAGATTTATCAGCGGTGTATCCTGTTCTACCGTTTCCCAAAGCTGTTCTGTTAGGTTGTGATATGATGACAGTGGTGACCATTAGAGTACAGTAAAATTGGGGTGTAACATCTATTTATCAATTGTATGGTCAATGAAGGCTGCAAGGTGGGATTGTGGTTAGCACTGTGGCCACACAGCAAGAAGGTTGCTGGTTTGATCCTTGGCTGGAGCAAGGTTTGGGCAGTGTCCTTTCTGTGTGGAGTTTGCATGTTCTCTCTGCGTATGTGCTCCGGGTGCTCCAGTTCCTCCCACCATCATGCATGTTAGGTTCATTGGTTACTCTAAATTGTCCATAGGAATGAGTGTGAGCGTGAGTGGTTGTTTGTATCTGTGTGACCCTGCGATGGACTAGCGAGCTGTCCAGGGTGTACCCTGCCTTTTGCCCAAAGACTGCTGGGATAGGCTCCAACTTCCCCACGACCCTGAATTGGATTAAACGGTTAGGAAAATGGATGAATGATCAATGAACCAATGTTATCAATCCAAAATGCAAACATTAAAAAAAAAAAATCTATATAATGAACATTTATTAAACAGACTTTCAGTTTTGAAAATGACTGTATTTTGAGTTCTCCTGGTATGTTTTTGGGTTTTTTTTTTCCATTTATTGGTAGTCTGTCTTTGACAAGAAGGTCACAGGTTCAAGTCCTGGCTGGGGGTAGGCTCGAATGACAGCCTTACTGTGTGGAGTTTGCATGTTCTCCCCGTGTATGTGTTGGTTCTCTCCGGATACTCCAGCTTCTTCCCACCGTCCAGTGACATGCATGGTGTAACATGCATGGTGTGGGGTTTTGTGTATTGTCATGGTTCTGGTTTCCTGCTTTATATTGTAGGTTTTTTCCCTTGTTTATCTAGTTTAGCTTCCCTTTCCTCTTAATTAGTACACCTGGTTTCAGTCAATGCATTCCACCTGTGTCTCGTTGTTTTCCACTTGGTTTCTGTTTTAATTTCCTGGTTCATTGTGTGTGTTAGTGCCATGTCCCATGGTCTGTTATAATTAATAAATAAGATTCTTGGCACCTCCTGCCTCCCATCTCTGCAATTGGGTCCACATTTCCTGGTCTCCCTAACAATGTTAAGTTAATTAGTTACTCTAAATTGTCCCTTGTGAGCACAAATGGTGGTTTGTCTCTCTGTGTGGCCCTGGGATGGACTGGCAACCTGTCCAGGTTGCATTGCTGATTATTGCTGGGATAGGCAACCTAAAATCTCATCAGAACAGGCAACAATTTCCATGTTTCCCACAATGGCCTCTTGGTACTGTCATAGTTATTGTCACACCTGAAAATGACAAAAATGGGCAAAGAGGTGGAGCTGAGAGAGAAGGTTGTGAGCATGGGGGTGGATGGTTGACATCTGAAATGATGACCTGCCTCTGGCTAAGAGCTAATTTAGCTATCCAGAGCTAATCAGCTAACAAAGGTAGGCGGGCTAAAGTAAAGTCAGCCGGCTAAAATCTGCGGTTGTGCTTCATTCTGCCTTCTTGCAACCAGATATAGAGAACCTTTCAAAATTGGAGACACGCTCCCAATTATGTCGAGTTTCAGTTTGTTTAAATGACCTCTAAATTCATGAGTTATGATAAAGAAATAAAATTACTCCAGTCACAGTTGTCATGAAGGAAAACCTGACCTATTAAACTTTTTTCTTTTTTTTTTTTTTCAAATCACGCTGTGAACTTGTTGGTCTCCACTTTGGCATAGTGGGGCAAGGCTTGGACAGAGGCCAAGTACCCTACCCAGCTTCCCTGCAACCCTTCATCGGACTAAGTGGTTAGGATAATGGATGGATGGATGTAAACATGTTTATACACTCAAAAACATCATCATGGTAATAATGTAGACTTTATGTATTTTAATTACATGTAAATTTTCCATCCAATTTTATTACATACTTCCAATGAAAACACATTCCTCACATTCCTCACAATGTTTTTAATTGCATTTAGTTTATGTGAATGAACTGCATAAAGTCAATTTAGATTTAATTAAGGTCAATGCAAATTTGTACATAAATGTTATGTATAAATCTTATGTACCTATGTACATTTTTTTTGGAAATATTTACATAAAGTTTATGCTTTAATTCCATTTTTTAAAGGTAAAGGAATCTTTTAAGCTATTACATGAAAGAGGTGTATTTGAAGATTTCCCTTATTGTCTAATAAATTAAAAATCAATTGGCAAAAACATGTGAAAACTTTATTACCATATCTACTCAAATAACAATCATGGACAGGCCAGCAGAATAATAATTATAAAATCCTTCCTAGTATATTTAAAAGTCTCATGAAATAAAAATCCATTCAACTGAACATATAATATATAAAATAGTCAAGTTTGTTGTGTAAACAAGGACATAAATAGGCTAATTTTAATCCTATATAAACACACGTGAATTATGGACTGTGGAAAATCTTACAAATATCTTAAAAGCACTTGCCTGAGATGTATGATCCGTAAATACAAGTGTTCAAACTAACACAATGATTATAAATCAAAATCATGTTTCTAAAGTTAGAAATAAGCCTTCTTTGTAGCAAATTTAGCAAAACATGTCACTTGCAGCGTCACCAAATGGCATAACAAGGATTCTGGATATTTTATCCATTTAAATCGTAAACATCTTAACCTACTGCAATTCAAGCATTTTGCTGCAATAAATCATGTTATAAACATGGAGCATTTCCTCATTTTAGTCTTTTAAAGAAAAATACAATCACAAAAGGGTCTCTTAACCTTAAATTTATTTTAAACCATAACCTTGCTCCAGTTTAACAGTGTCAAATTTGTAAGAAAACTAAACACACAAACAGGCCCATATCCATGAACATCTCCACCAAAACATTCAAAGTACTGGTCAGTTCTGTTCTGTCAATATCCCCGAGCTGTGAGATTTGTGAAAGCTGCAACCTAAATTGTACACCCCCCCCACACCCTGCCAAAAAAAAAAAAAAAAAAAAAACTCTGCAAGCACAATCCAAATGCAGAAAACACTAACTGCTCAGGTCCTGTACTGCTCAGGACCAAAATGTTTTGCCCATTAGTCCAAGTCCAGTCCATAGCCATGCTTGGGCTCACTGAAGCATCTTGTTGCCATCCAAGTTCATCGACACTTTTTGGAAAAACTCAAATGTGATCCTGAGCTCCTGTGGATAACTTAAGTTGAGTATGTAAACAAGTCCAAAAAGCATGGCCCATCTAGCTGAAATGCTTTGCAGGTCCTGTAGCAACTTCACACCTTCTATGACCACTTCAATGATCTCTGGCTCCTCGTCTTTATCAGCACCTTCTTTGCGGATTACATAAAGCCCCACTGTGGTATGTCCAATGTGTCTCTCAGTAGCCTCGAAATCTGCATTCTTTAGGGAAATAACATACATACTTTAAGCAAATTAAGCAAGTTTTATACTGAAAAAGATTTACAATACCAAGTACTCCTTGATGAGTGTGGTACTATCTTCATTGAGGTAAACAGAAAGACTTCTCAGGACACAATCCTTCTTGACTTCAATGTCATCTGTTTGCAAATGAGAGCATATCAAATAGGCAGTTGCTTATAAATCATGTTCCATAACCAGGGGTTAAACTTTTGTAGCAGTATATTAGATCACATAGTATATTTTAGTTGAAGCCAACAGGATAGAAATGATAGATTGCTTTCTTATATTTCTTACATTTGTGGTATCAGAAACTGTAATGTAAGAACAAAAGTGTAAAAATTAGATTGTGTTTTTAAAATGGGAAAAAAAAAGTTCAATTTACCATTGCTGTTGAAGCCATGAGAAGTCTGATCTTCTTTCTAGCAATTCCTCCTTTATTCCCAAAGACCTTGATTAAGTTTGGTGAGTATTTGTTAAGCTGCCCGATGAACTTAGTGTGAAGTGGTACAGTTGTTATATGCACGAATTCTGCATTTATCTGAAAATGAAATATATATTACATTTATCCTAGTCAATCTTAATTTATGGTTTAAGCATTAGAGTTCTTTTCTTTAAATGAATTATCCTGTATATCAATATTGTTTGTATGTACTTCGTTCACTGAAAACAGAGCTGGCCATCTGTTTACAAGTTCAGGGCTAAGGAGTGCATCCTGGACAATCTCTTGACGCCTGTATGAAAAGGTCATCCTTATAATTTTTTTTTTTAACCTCTGACAATAATGCAATCCTTTCTTTTTCAAGGCTCTTTGTTGTTTCTCCCCAAGGAAGGGATGGGAGGAAGTTTACTTCGGCTCGTCTCAGTTTTTTTTACATTTGCTGCAGATTTTTCTTGCCCTTTGCATTTGTTCTTGAGCGAGTTTACGCTCACCTCAGGATATCCAATCTTGCAAAGTTTTGTACAACAATTGGCAACCTTTGTCTTCAAGTACCATTTCCATCCTTCATAGCCACTATGACTTCCTCTCTACCTCATGCATGGATGGATATGGACCCAAGACCTCAGCTGCCTCTTCAATTTGTGAGTCAGGATATTCTGTGTATTTGATAATCTCCTCAGCCATACCTTCTGGAAAATCCATTCGGAGTTTTGGTGGAGGAGTGAGGAGAGTGCCATTTGCCTTGAAATCTGTATCTCCATTTTGAAGCTGAATTTCAGCAAAATATGACAAGCGGAGAAGAGTGAAGATTGGAAGTCATGGAGATGTTCTTTCTTCTCAATCGGGATCTAAAATGATAGTGTCTCCACTACTGAAAGGGTGATCGGAACATGAACCTTCTTGGTCAAGGGAGCTGATGGGGTTTGGAGAGCTGTGGGATGCAGTAGAAGAAGAAGGCATGCTCATGCTTACATGTGGGGTAGTCACTGAGATTCTGGGGGCAAGTCTCTTCAGATGCTGAAAAGATCACTTTCAAAGTGTCTCTGTCTTTTATCTCAGTTGTTGATGTCAAGTTGACATACTCATTTCCAAAGTCATGGTCCATGTACTGAAGCCTGAAGTGCTGTTTAAGTCCAAAGACAGTTTTAATTTCATGTTCAAGTTGATGTTTCTGGCATCATCCACACCAAAAAGGAGTCTCAGGAGGACAGGACTTGACAGCTCTTCTTCACTGTCCTCTGTGAAAGAAAAACAAGGGGGAAAAAAGAGTTTAAGTGCGTGTGTAGCTTTAAATTCAATCATAACTAGAAAAGCACTTGGAGAGACCTTCACCAAGCATCGGATAATCACCAAAATCTAATAATTTGTGCCTTATGGTGTTTCCAACATGCTCTGATAACTTAATCAAAATATGTCCATAACATTTTGAGTTATATTGAAAACACACAGACAAACAAACTCTGGCAAAAGCATAACCTCTTTGGTGGAGGTAATCAAAAAGGTGCAATTAGTTATCATTAAGCTAGGTCAATAATTCTTTGTGCTTTCATTTTATGAGCTGAACTTAATTCAAGTCCTAAGGAATTTGAGAAGGAAATTGTTAGTGGCTTTTTTCTTTTTAATACATTATGTACTGATTTTACACCAAGTACAATAGAAGCATCTCATATTTACATACACTTTCTTAATACGTCATACAGTTTGAATTAACTGGCAGAGATGAATGTGCATGGTATTATATGTGGTTTGTTGGTTCTATTACCTCACTTGTATAGAAAACTCTGAATCAAAGTGTTTAGGAAATTAAGAAAGAGAAATTTTTGAAAATTAAGACACCAATACAACGGGCAATCTCAGTTGGGACAATACCCTCAAACAAGTCATGAACAATGTAATGTAATAGGTCAGAAGGATATCCCCTAGTAACACAAAAAAAAAACTTTTTTTTTGTAAAAACACACTTTCTCTTCACTCCACAACAGATAATGGCACTCTCTTTTGCAACTCTCAAATGTGTTTCATATGTGTTTTTGGTTCGAAGACTGAAATAGCCCAACTGAACAGTGCATGTCTGAATATCTGGTCTCTTACCTGTACAAAACCTGCAGAACTAGATGCCAGAAAAGCTTTCAATAAAGCCTGCTATCCCATGAGCTCCTAAGTTATCTGCAATGACAGATTAGACTGTTCCCTTCACAAATTCTCCAATACCTGAAATAAAAATACAATGTGTCCCTAAAATAATCAAATCCTGCAAAAGGGGCTCAAGGATTTGTTCATACCCATATGTCTTGACATCAGTGGTTTTGCACAATACAGCTAAATAGATGGAAGACAGAGTTGACAGAGATCCAGGTGGCAAATTGTTCAAAAACCAATATACACCACAAAGTTTGAGTTTTCCTAGATGTACCTAATGGATTAAACTTCATAATCGTCCACATATAAGGAAGATGACAATCTCAATTTTTTTCCTATAGAAAAAGACATTTTATTTAAAGTGAGTTCCATCTCTTATTGACTTGAATTGCACAATGCTCACACTGTTGTCTTGCTGATTGTGATGATAGTTTACAAGTTCTAAAATGTCCCTGTTGCTTAACAACTGCTGAAGAGAAGACAAAATAGGAATATACTGAAATGTCCTTTTGGTCTTTGAATCAAGAATATACTCCACTGTCACAATCAGCCTTGCTTCCTCCTACATTGCTGCTTGCCACACCCCTAATCAGTTCACTGCTCTCACCTGCCTCTGCCACCTGTTCACAATCCCCATCAGTTCAGCCTGCGCATATATGCAGCCTCCACCATTCACTCACTGCCAGATTGTCATTGCTCTCATGCCTGACCTTCCAGCACTCCGACCACAATTGCCTGCCCGTTACCGACCTGATCCGTCCCCGACTTCCGCTTCCTGCCTTGCCCTTGGAGCCTGCTCCCCAGTGGTTACTGGGTTTCTGTCCTGGACGACCCCCAACCGTGAGTTGTGGATCTTCACTCACCTTGTTGTGCTAGGTGTCTACTCTGTCGGCCCAGAGGAAAGTTGCTCTGCTCTGCTCATTGGGAACCAGAGTTCAACTCCAGCACCGAACCTCACCAAGTGGCTAAAATAAAGACTGTTAACCTGCCCAGATCTCTTGTGCTGCTTTTGGGTCCTTTCTCCGATCATTTCACTCCACAGGATTTACAACATTGAACTGTTTTTGGTAGTACTCTTTTCTTTTGTAACTTGTAGCTTAGGGCCCATCTTTTGCTAAAGCTTTATCCAAAGGATTGGAACTACACAGACCGTCAGCAAGGTCTCTGACTACCAAATCATCAACTTGAAGATTATGGTTGTTAAGAATTTCACGCAGATTGTTAATGGTCACTGGAACTGATGATGAGCTTAACGAAAAATTTAACTTGTGTACTACTTCATCAATGGCTTTGGCTGGCACAAACAGAATATTTTCCAACTTCAATAAAGTTGAAGCAATGTTCTGCTCAACAACTTTGGAAAGATCTTCAGTCTCTCAGTAACTAAACCCATCTGTGTCAGACTCAGCAGCTGTGTCATCTACACAAGAATTATCAGGAAAAGAGCTGGACTCCTCTACTAGATCTACTACAGTAACAGCCCTTGTTTTAAAGTAATTTATTGTGTGATTATTATGCTTCCTGTTTTTATGACTTTGAAATGTAATGTAGATGTTTGTCTCAAATGTACACCCTTTAAACATGCACGGTTTCATATCTCCGTAAATGTTCATTTCTGACTGAAATAATTTTACTCATATGAAAGGTCATTACATTAACACAAATTGCATGAAAATACAGGCAAGACCGATGGTTGAAAAGATGTTTGAGTTTTGTGACCACGAGATATATGACGTGGTAGACTACTCCATGGTCTATATGTGCAAGGGCAGCTTGCTTACGGGCAGGGATGTCTAAACTTGTTCCCATGATGACCATGCTTTAACTTACAATGTTTAAGCAATTCATATCGACTTTCCACCGTTTCTTTACATACCTTACATTCCCACACCCCCATTCACATGCTGTACCTAGAAAGGAATACAGGATAAAGATCATCATTTTGCTAAAGCTCTAATTGATACAAAAGATTGCCATGACCTTTACTTACCTATGTTAAGAGGTTGCCCTAGGGGGAAGCTTCTTTATTGATTAGATTTTTTTTTTTTTTTACCTGTAAGTAAAAACAGGCAAAAGAGCCTTCAAATATCTGCCCCCCACTCGTACAAGATATTTAAGTCCAAATAATCACAAGATTTGCTCATAAAATATCACATAAATGTGGTCAACTTATTCGAGGTGTGCCACACTACAACAAACTTGTTCGACATATCATGTTGTTTAGCATGTTGTGTCGTGTTTCGCGCCATTATTAGTGTAACAATGGCGAATTTTCTAGATTATTCCACTACCACCTAGTGAGGTGGACAGCATCAAGTAAGGTTATAGGAGCTGCGTAAATTTTAAAATTTATGCTCTTGGCATTCTTTAAAAAATTCAGTTTAAGTAAAATAACTGTTTCAGAGTCATCCTGTATTAAACCTTAAAAATATGAGTATATGTAATAAGTGTGTTAACTAACTCCTTTTTTCGAGGAACGTTAGTTAGCACATGCTAACCTATTTAAACCATTTCAATTCTTACATTATAAAATACCTACTGGGTAAAGCACAACATTAAAACAGAAGGAACATTGTAGCATAGTTAAACAAAATGCCTCATGAGTTCACTTACCTAAGACCACTTTGCACACAGCCACCTCAGCAGGACAGGTGAGGATGCGCATGCATAGAATCTACTTCAACTCTCTTTCTAAAAACGGCTGAGAAGGTGCTGCATTGATGCATTACCACCCTCTGCTGTCTTTTTTTGATAACTTAAAAAAATGTCATCCGGTCATGTAAAGTTTACTCGGTTTAGTTACATTTAGTCTATAGTTTTAATTCATTTGGGAATTCATTTTGTATCCAACTAAATAAATAAGTATACTTAAATTTTTAGATAATTTACCTAAGTATTACGTAATAATATTGATTCATTATTTTGAGGTCCATGAATAATTTTTTTGAGTGTATCTGCTGGGAAGTTGATCTTTCTAACATGACACACTCTAGGAATTTGCTCTGTTTTGGAACCCCCGGTGGATGAGGTCTGAACTGCAGCTTTTGGCACTTGATCAGGACTGTGGCACTTGATCTTTTTCTTTAGTCTTTTTTTTTTTTTTTTTTTTTTTTTTTTTTTGTAGTCAGTAGTACGGTTTGTCTAAATAAAATATATTTCAAAATCTTGTATCTTTTTTCATTACACTAATAAAGTCAACAGGACCACATGTAGTTTCTGCTATATTCAACAAATCACAGCATATTCACTGACTATCAGTGGGTTTCAGTCGTGCTTTTAACTGCTAGCAGAGCCTAATTTTAAAAAGGGCGGTCATTTTTTTTGTTCACCATTTATTTCAGGCAAACAGAAAAACTGTTTTTAGGATGAAGTGCTTTTGAGAAAAATACTTAAGGTTCTTTTGGAAAAAGTGTGAACTAGTTACTGTGAGGGAAGATCTCATGTAGCAGAATTTGTTTAGGGTTGAAACAATGCTGCTGTTTCTCTTGGGGTGTCTGTGTTATAACATTATTAGGTTCCTCCCACACACTGCAGCAGTTAAACATTGTTATAGCTTAACTGACTGCAGTGATAGTCTTCAAATACCCACTTCTGTGCTACGAGATGAAAGCAAGCACTGCACAAAAAATGTTCTGTTTATTCAAATCCAATTTCTATTTTCACTTTTCATACAAAAAGTAGCACAAAGTGCTTTACATAAAAACCATTTGGCATATTAAAAACACATTTTTGCACACCTAAATATACTACCTAACTATTTTAAGAGCACACATATCTCTTACACACATGCTGTAATCTAAGCTTCTGTCTCTTTAAATTAACATTAATATGGAAATTTACGCAGGTAAAGATGTTTATAAAATACTTTATAAAATTCTCAAGTAGTTGTGGAAAGTCTTATAATACGTGAGATCATTTACTAGTCATTGAACACATTGTTTCCTGTTATATTGTTTTATTTTGAAAATGTTTTTTTCAAGCAAACATTATTCCATACCTTTAACATGTTTAATATTGTAACTGAAACAATAACGCTAATTAAATCCTGGGTTTGTGAAGATTCCTTCTGATGGAAAGGTGTTTAAACTTAGAAAAAGTCCAGATGGAACAATATTATAAAACTTCTTCAGCTTTATTCTGTCCTTGTGCTTTAATTTTCTGGAAAATTTCTTTTGGTTCTTCACTATTATTCTATTATTCTCTATTCCCCTTTTTGCCCTCTCAGTTTGCTTGCCCTGCAGTCTTTCTCCATCTCATCCAGTATGTCCTTCATTCACTCCTTCGTCGTTCTCCATCTGACCTTTTACTTGCATCTTGCTCAACATCATATTGTGACCAAGACACAATCTGCTATTTTATAAGAATTTCAACATAACCGACAATACCACACACCCATCCCAGATAATACTACTGAACTTTTACTGAATGCCTCTGCAGTATGAACTATAGGTTTGTCTGTTCTTCCCTCAGACTGATGGAGGCGTTTTCACTCTGCAGCACAAAATAGCCTCAGGGAATTTACATAATAATCTGTAAGATTTGGCTAAATTTTCACTAAATTTCTATTTCAACTCTAATATTGTTTTTTCTCCCCATCAGTTGATGTTTTATTGAGTTCAGGCTGAGGTTTCTGTATTTTGTTATTTATATTATTGTGTTATTCTGTGTTTTATGGTTCAGTTTCAACTGTAGTTAATTTTCCTTTTTTCTTCATCTCATTTAGTTATCAGCTACCCTTATCTATAAATACTTTGTTTCCTTTGTTCAGTACCAAATCTTTGTCATTTCTGCTGTAGTTGTGGGAATTAACAAAATGGGTTATATTTGTTTTGCAAAATACACCAGAGTGCACATAATATTGCACATAAGCCTAAAGCAAACAAGTTAGGCACACTCCCATGTGAAGTAGAAAGTATAGTTCAGGGTCCCCAATTTAAACTGCAACCTCTCAGATGCTATTGTCAGCAGCATCAAACCTCGTTTTCCATAATGGGTGTGGGACGGGACAGTTAGGGAGCAGGGAGGCATGTTCATAATAGCCTACAGGGACCTTACCTGAGAGGTGGAGTATCAGCTGAATCCAGAGAGACCACAGGATCGTCAAGACAGTTGTTTGAACGGCTCTATGATTAGATTACAACTTCCTCCAAGGCTAATTTCCAGCTATATTGGAGCATCTGTACAAATGAGAGGAGGATGGCATCTAAGGCTAGGATGAGCATGAAGCAGTACATGAGAGGCAAACAGACAATGAACTATTAATACTGGTGGATTCAGTAGCAGACTGCACATGAGACTTTTTTATCTTTGTGGGGAAGAATGAGGTCAAACAAAGTCAGGGTCCTAGTTATTCATCTGTGGTAGATCTTCAAACATTTCCTCTACTTGGCGGAGGCTACTTGTTATATTTGGGTCATTTTTATACCAGCATTGACCTCCTCTGTGATTTGTAAAATAAACGTATTGGCTGTTTTGGGACAATTTGAAAAAAAAAGTGCACTGGGTATCCAAGCAAAGACAAAAATAACTTTCCTAAAATGGCTGAGAGGGAAGATTTGCTCTGGATTAGGAGAGAAAACTGCTGTTTTTGAAGTGGAATGAAACTTGGGAGGTCCTGAAGTGCTCCACAGTCCATAAGGCCTTAAGTGCAAAGCGAAGGAAGCTGGGCTGTGGAGGACAAAAGAGAAGCCTGTTCAAGATGCAGTGGTGGACAAGAACATTGCTGGTGTTGACTTATGTGAACCTGTCATTGGCTACTGTAGTTTTCATCACAAGGCAATGAATTTAAGACCTTTTTTTTAGCACTTCTTAGACATTGTCATTGTAACATGTAACATGCTGTCTAAGAAACTGGGAAGCAATAAATTCAAGGAGCAGCTTGCTGCAGAATTGCTGCAGTTTAATTTAATGTCAGCAACACCACCATCATCACTACACTCCCCTGTATGGTACGGTATAGCATCAATGATGCTACACAGTCCAGGAAGTACTGCAACAGGTGCCAAGATTCTGGCATCCTAAGGGTAAAAACACCCATTTAATGCAGGCTATATGATGTTTCCCTGTGCCTCAGATAAAAAGTTTTGAACTAACCCTTTAACTTAAACACAAACAAAATAGCCAGAGAAAAATGTTTCTTCATTTGTTTTGGACAAGAATACACAAAATGTTTTGGCAAATAGTTGAGAGGTTAAAATGAAGACGTTAATAACAATGTAACAAAAGTGAAATGGTTGAAATGTAACAGTATTTTAACAAACACTTTGTTTTGGTTTTACATACCCAATCCAATTGGTAGAAATGGCTCAGGCATGTTTATTTCCACATTTTTTTAAAGAAATTAATCAGTCACTGCATATTTACCTCTACCAAATGGTAGACCAGGATCTACTAACAAGGGTTAAGGGGCACTGCTTCACAACAAAAACAATAAAACTCCCACAACGATCACAACAGAAACATTTTGCTGTTCGATATTTCTGGAAAGTTTATTTAGAGAACTTTTTCATCACTGTGATTTTTCTTCCCAAAACCTAAACAAGCAGCTTTTGGCTCCTTAGACTAACCGAAGAATTAGGTGAGAACAACTACAGGTGGAAAGAAAAGTGAAAATCCCAAAACAGTTTTACAGTTCGACTCTTTTAAAAGTATATTATTGGTAAGTAAGCAATTAAGATTGTAATTTTTGCCATCTTCTTTTGCTAAATGCTAACATTATACATACTCATGTTTGCTTCTTTTCTACATTCCCATAAAACGTCCCCAACCGCTAAAAACTTCATAAATAATTTAAACTTTATCAATGGAGTTGTAGAGATGTTTCATTTAAAAAAAAGGCTCCCATTTATTTCCACCATTATCAAAATAATGAATAAAAAACAATTAAGTATTTCAATTAACCTCCATGACTTCACATTGCTGAGTGATGAGGTAAAGCATGAATACACAGAGACCTCGTGGTTCCAGCAAAGTGGTGAAACGAATCAAAGCTTTAGCTGGTGTACAGCACTAACCAGCCATCATATTCATTAGAAAAACTGCTGCTTTGATATGCTAGTCTCCCCTTGCCAATTTGTTCATAATGCTGGGGTTCACAGTGTGTCTGAAAGTTGTTAGAACCCCGGTGCAAGTAAGGCCACCTGCTGTGATGAAGATGTTGTATAGCGTGAAATTTCCAGGAGGGGTGTTAATTTACCCTTGCTTTCTGCCCACATGAAGCAGAAAATAGTTCTCCTCTGTAATGAAACCACGTCTGTAAACAACTAGGAAAGAACGCTCAAACAGACACTGCGGATTTGTGCAGACAGAAAAAATTCACTTACTATTTTTGAAAAATTTGTCTCAGTTTGAAAACAAGGCACATGGCATCATGATCTTCCCCGTCTTTTGAGCGAAGCCTTTGATTTAGAAATTAAAGTTTGTGTTTGGTTGTCTCGCTCAAATACTTGTTGCTTCAAAGTGGCATCAACAACATCTTTTCCGTTTCTATATTTCTCTGTTGGCAATGGAGAAAATAGAAGAGGAAAAAAAATGACTGATGTTTTATTGAAGCTGTTTGCCTTTCAGATATATCCATCTGATGTTTCCTGTTGCCCCCCCCCCCCCCCCCCCCCCTTTCCCTTCCCCTCCATCATGTCAGATCTGGCATCCAGTCAATGTCTCTAGTTTTCAAAGGATTGAAACAGAGACTCTGAACATGGACCAGTTTTTTTTTTTTAATCCTCTGATCTCCCTTTGTCATTTCCTACTGTCCCAGCAAGATTTCTTTGTTCCTTTCCCCATCTCTTTTTTTTTCCCTAGCAGGAAAACAGCCATCCAACAGGCAAATATCACATCAAGCTGCCACAAGGCATGAAAAAAATGCCTTTTAAAGTTCTTGTTTTTTTAGTTTAATGAAACTGTTGAAGTTATTAAAAATGTTTAGTGTCACCGCTAGATATGTTGTAAGACATCAGGGAATATTTTCCTTTGATTGAAAATTACTTCCTTTTTTATGTGACTATTACTGCTCACATAATAAATTATTTATTTTTTCAAGAAATACAAAGCCAAAATATATACCAAAAATCCAAGCAAATAGAATAAAATTAGCAAATGAAGGAGCCTGCTGATGTGTGCTTACTTGCTTGTATCAAGCAGACAGCAACATCTTGCACCAGCTGTAAAAGAAATTAATGGTGCCAAGGAAATGTATATTGCGTTATTTGCTTGTATTTAAGTTCACATCTTTGCAACCCAAAAAATGATAAACTAGCCATCCAGGGGTGATAAGGAAGATGAAGAAAAAACTGTAACTTTCAATTTCAGGAAACTTTGTCTAAAAGGGGCAATTCTGTTTACAGACATGGCTGATAGCAAAGGAAAATAATCTACATGGAGTTTAAACATATCAACCAATATCAATTTGCAGGACAAAACATCATGAAAGGATCCAGCCATGAAATGTCTGTTTGTGTGTTTGTTTGTTTTCAACCTGTCCTGTCCAGCTTAATGACAACAGAGTGATGATCTGTCTGCGGTGTCATGCTGAACAAATTTATTCTTCCAAGAGGAGCATTTTGGATTTGAGGCTCACCTTGATTCTTAAATTGTATTCTTTATTTTGTTATTTATATCATAAATATGTTTCTTACTTTGTTATTTGTGCTTATAACTACTGGACCGACCGGAGGGAAACAGATATCAAAGGAAAAGGAGAAAGGATGAGAAAGAAGACTGGCTCGTTTAATGGCGACATTATATGAGAATACTTCTAAAGCCATCCTTGCCAGGCAGCATCTTGAGGCTGAGAAACTGCTTCACAACTTTTGCATTTGGGATGCCCTGTGCCCTTTAAGCTGAGCTTTGCTTTACGCACCATGTGACACATCAGCAACCAGATATAAACTTACTGGCCATTTTGAATGTGCACTGTGGGTCATTAAGCAAAGAAAAGCAGTACAAAAGAAAAGAAATAGAAAACGAGAAAGAGCTAGAGTCCACATCTTGCTGACTTTCACTGACTAGAGAGGTCCGTCTACAGGTAGGATTCAAGATGGATGCCGAATTAGCTGGCATTAGGACTGAAAAAAGCTGCCAAACAAATAGAACCGTTACACAGAGGTGAGATTGTCAGTGGAGACTGTTGACTCACTTGACTCCTCTCACTTTAATTTAAAAACATTTACAGTTAAAAACAAAAAAGCTAACAATTAAAAATAATTTGCTCTGTTGCTGATACTTTGATATTTTATGTGGACACAACTATCTTCACAATTTACATCATATTTGGCATAAACATGGTAGAAAACATGTCAATACTGCAAGAAGGGTTGTTGGCTGGTGTTAAACTGCTCATTTTACCTGAGATGCATGACTGTCATAAGATTAACTCATTGGCCGCCAGGCAGTGTTGTAGCAGAGAGCCCCATGTGTTTTGGCTCATCTTTCAGGACTGCAGAATGTGTGGGGGCAGCGCACGCCCAACATGATTTTGGGCGTGCGCTGGATGCATGCTCAAGGGGCTGAATTAGGAGGTATTTTGACGTGCGCACGGCTTTTCATATACAGAAACTGCAAATGCACAAAGGACATCAAAAGATTTCTTCCATGAGCAAAGTTTAACTTCAGTTAGCAAAAGTCAACAATCTTTGTTTTCAGTTCAGATTGTGTGAATGGTGCTATAAACAACTATGTTAAAGATTTTTTTGCACTCGTAAAGATTAAATGGACACCTGCTTTAATAAAAAGTCCAACAAACTCCTGTGCAACTCCTCATTCTGTTTGAATTTAGTCCCTGCTCTTTTGCTTATCATCAGTTGTTACTTTGGGGGAACATAAAAACAGACATCAAACAGCCAGAGTGACATCTAGGCCTATCTTCTTGTGTGTTCTGCTATGAGCGAGGTCCTCGCTATCATGACAAGGTCTATCTTTTAGTACACTGAGTGAGCTAACCTGCAGAGGCAAGATAAATAAAAATGAGTTCAATTTCTTCCATCTGAGAGAGAGTGCTTGTTAGAGCAGAGAATCCATTCTTGTTACCCTGGGACCTTTGATCTGGGATTATACAGGAAGCTCTAAGATGAGAGCTCTACGTTTGGCCCGGGAGAGCTCATGATAGAGCAGCCTGAGGTGGTCGTGGCCTCTGAAGTGAAAACTGCTGCTGCGTCTGCTGAGAAGCAAGCTTGCACGCTCATAAGTGGATTATAACATGATTGCCAATTTTCATCACTCCAGAACAAGAATAGAAGAAAAAAAGACTTGATCCAAGCTGCCTGTAGCAATAACCAATCCTGGAAGAAATTCTGGTGTCAATTTACCTCAAATCAACGAGATAACACTTTATTAATTTATGTATTTAGACGCGGACTTTAGTTCTGTTCTGTTCTGTATCGTAGTTCTCTATTCACATTTCCTTTCTGCATCTCTTCAGTGTAGATAATTATGCAATGAGCTATAAATTTTCTATTTCTTTAAACACATGCAAGTTTATTAATTTATTTATAAACTTTAGGTGAAGGTATATAGAGCCAACACTACAATCTATTAGTCCAAGTAACATCTTATCCGGGTTGAGTCCAAAGGATTTGGATTAAGATCAGTCCAAGTGTTTGTTGATGGATTTGCTTCCATGTAAAGCTACGGAGCGCAGATGTCAAACTCCAGTCCTCGTGGGCCTGCATACTTGTCTGCATGCTCCAAAATGCCAGACCAAAATGAATTCAGAATTTGACATGAAGCTGGCTGCATGGTGGCATAGTGGTTAGCACTGTGGCCTCACAGCAAGGAAGTCACTGGTTTGATCCTCATCCCGAAGGTTGGCTTGAAAAGTGGCCTTTCTGTATTGAGTTCGCATGTTCTCCCCATGTGTGGGTTCTCTCCAGGTACTCTTGCTTCCTCCCACCATCCAAAGACATGCATGTTAGGTTAATTGGTTACTGTAAATTGCCCAAAGGACTGAGCGTGAGTGGTTGTGTCTCTATGTATTTGGCCCTGCGATGGAATGCCGACCATTTAGGGGTGTACCCTTCCCCTTTGACAAAAAGACTGCTGAGATAGGCTCCAGCTCCCCTGTGACCTCTAATCAGACTAAGCAGTTCGGATAATGAATGAATGAATGACAAGAAGCTGTTGGATGCATTTGATGTTGGTGCAGGGCAACAACAAATACCTGCCGGATATGGACCCTCGAGGACTGGAGTTTGACACCCCTGATATAGAGCCTTGCTTTTTGGCGATCAGATTGAGACATGTGTTAGCATCGAATTCCACTGATCTTTGTCACATTCATGAAGAATTCATAGCTGCAAGTTAAGGCATCCATGGGTTAGTTAGTTCACTCCCTAATCACTTTTCTGAAGTCTAAGAAAGATCTTTTTTTATTATTATTATATGGCTTTTATTGGCTTCCATATAAAACCCTGAAACCAAACAAAGGTCTACTTCCTGTTACACACGGGAGAACATTTACAAAAGCAACCTATTCACTCATTTTCACAGAAAGTCAGAATAGCCAGAGAGCAGCTTCCATCGTGTGCCCCAGCATGCTGATGCTCCACAATATGAACCAGCCTACCCCAAGAGAGCTGTTGTGTGCAGAGAAAGTGGTGCAGAGAAAGCAAAACTGTGCTTTCTAAATGGGATGAAACCACAAGGAATTTTGGATCTTCCCTGACGGAAACCCTTTAATCCCAACATGACTCCTTTTCAAAATGCTTTCTTTTTCATTACTTAATAATGGGTTAGCAGAATATAACCCCACTACAAAGTTTAGACATTCATTTATTCAATTGGTACCCTTCTGACTGTCTCTTATTCTTCCTTCCCCTCCCCCTTGAACCTCACTCTAAGGATTCATGTTGTGATCTTAACATTATAAATGGGTTTTCTGGCAGCGCTTAGATTAGATTTGTTTCTATGAGATTCATTCCAGCCCTAACTCTGGTCTCGGTGTACATGTGGCTTGTTTTCTTGATGAATGTCCCCCGCACTGTCAACAGTCATTTGCAAGATCCCTTCTCATACACTCAGAAGGAGGGAAAAAAAACCTTACCTGCTGAATCTATGTTGCACTAATGTAGTCCAAGCATTCAAAAATAAAATGTATATATCTGAATGATAATAATATAGTTAAGATTAAAAAAAAAAGGTTTTCAAGAGACAGCTGTCATCTATAACCTTGAAGTATTGGTATATAGAGTGGCATGGGTGATTGGCTTTAGATTGATATGTTTGCTTCGGTCCTAAGGGAGTAGAAAGAGGAGTATTTAAAGCCTATTGCTTCATACAGAGTGAAGTATTGATCGTCGTGGCCTCCATCTTGCCTTTGTCACGCACCCTTAGGCCTGACAGCTCCCACTGCTTGACAAAGATGTCATTATTCCTATGTTAGGGGGTGGCATTTTCGAATCTGACAGTAACATTTGGTCTGCTTTGTTCAGAGTTGTACAGCTGAGCAGAAAAGATAGAAGTAGCTTGGTACAAGTGTTTTGGCTTTTAACTGTTGTGAAGAAAATCCCAAGACAAGTTCAAAGTAGCAGTGTTTTTTTTTTCCTGCAAATGCAAACCGCCTGCATAACCCTGATTCACTTTTTCAGCTCTAATCTAAAAACTTAAATGTTATCAAAGACCCCTACTGCTTTGTCGGGTAGCACATGCTTTTAGACACCTCACACAGCTAGTTTTGATTTTGATGAAGTGAATGCAATTATAGTTTTGGTCTCTGGATCAGCTTCACATCGCAATGCCAGCAAGAGGCCGTGGTTGGCTCAAATAACTAAGAAAAATATCAATTTATCTGTAATTGTTTTATTGTAGGGTGAAAGGGAAAAAAAATTCCCTGCACACCTTCACATTGCAACAAAGTTCTAGGTGCGATCATGCCTGCATTGCTTGTGTTGGTTTTCTTTAAGTGCTTTGGTCTTCTGCCACAGTAACCAGCTTTGTTTAAACTGAGTTTAGCTGTTGATCGTGCATGGCTGCCCCTTTGCATTGGCATGAAGTCTTGGGTTTACTCCGCCTTCTGCTCAAGGACTCCTAAGAAAAACTCTGTTCCTCCCACCCACCTTCACAAGGTGAAGTGGGTGTAGCCAATGAATGGATCAATATATCAACATGCAGGATTTAGCAAACCTATCAGGGGTAACTATACTCCAAGGCATTTTGGGCAAATAAACCATTTTAAATCTCTAAAGCACAACCCATAAAAAATGGAAAGAAAATTCAATTTATTTAAATATAGGGTCTTTACTTGTCCCTTTCGCAAAATGCAGAAGAATAAAAAAAAACATTGTTTAGGGATATTTGCACTACCTGCTAAAAGTTTGGACACTAATTTCCCACTAATTCCAATGGAAAAGTGAAAATCATAGACTGGTAGTGTATCTCCCTAATGCTGGACCAGGGAGCTCTTTCAATGCAGATGTGTTGTTGGCTGTTCAGTTTTTCTATCCTTCTTGTCATTACCAATATTGGTAGTGAATTGATAAGGTCCTGTGATGGACTGGCAACCTGTCCAGGGTATACCCTGTCTCTCATCCAATGATTGCTGGGATAGGCTCCAGCTTCCTGCAACCCTTATTTGGACAAAGGGGTTCAGAAAATAAATTCAAATGAATGAATAGTCGATAACAGAAGGTTAAAATTGTTTTTTTCAGTCATACAAATTAAATTATCTGAGACTTTGTAGTCAGATTTCATTCTAAATTGCCTGATGATGTTTTTTTTTTTTTTTTTTTTTAAAAAGAGAGAGAGAGAGAGAGAGAGAGAGAAAGACAGAGAGAAAAACAAAATTTGACACTTTTTTCCCAGTGCAGGAACCAAAGTTGAATCTGTGAAATTATAATAAAGGTACACTGCAAAATCTTAGCCTTAAAAAAACAAGAAAAAAATATACAAAAATTAGGTAAATATTGCTTAAAATATTGTAAATTATCTGCTAAAAGAACAAGAAAATTTGGCTTGTCAAGACTTCCCAAAACTAGTAAAAATACTCTTAAAACAAGAGGAATTTTCTGGCATAAAAACTAAGAATTATCTTGCCTTTAAAAAATAAGCATATGTGTACTCAATTTAAGATTTTTAATCTTACTTAAATTTCAGTTTTTACAGTGTATTTTTAACTTCTTTGGTTTTTTTCCTGCTTTTTTTTTTTTGTTGAACCAGAAAAACAGAGAACATGTCAGAATGTAGACAGTGATTGGCTCAGAATTTCAAAGAGCTACAGTACAAATATTTGTGCATTATTTTCCATAAGAAATCATATCAAGTACTGGTGAGAGAAGCCTGGTACCAACTAGGATTGAAAGGTGACTTTACTGTATGTGAGGGTTGACTTCACAAGAAAAAATACTGCTGACGACAATCTTGTAATAAGCGGCAGCTTTTACTTTTACTGTGACTGTGGTCAAGAATTGTTCCAGTTACATGTCAGCTGCAAAATGAGCCCCTCAAAAGGAGTAACTGGCTGAGAGAATTTCATTGAACCTGAGAATATGCATGCTTTTAAACCTCCTGTAGGGAACCGGCTCCATTATTTGTGTAACTGTTCATATACTTGTTTGTGTACTGCGCTTGTCACTGAAGGATTCCACTAAGAGGCACATGAGAGGACTTGGACTGGGATAGAGTTGCTGAATGTGTAAGCTGTAAACAAGACAATAAACATGGTGCCAATAAACAAGTTTAGTACTTGGTTCATTTTGAGATCACTGCAGAAAATAATAGCAGCAGTAGTACATAAGGCCCCCTCAAACCAGCACGCCATGGCTTGTTTTCAAACCTTTCCATCATTTTTGAAAGCATCAACCCTGTGACCTTTCCATCTGATGAAACTGGTCCCTACGCTGCCCCTACAAGCATATTGCATCATGTGAGCACTCTGTGTTGATTTCTGAGGACATGCACGAATGACATTTCAGACACAACACACGTGAGACGGCAGTAATAAACACTCATGTGAATAATTAAGAGCAAGTTTATTTTTCCTTAATGCCTTTTTCTTGATCAATCTGAAATAAATTGTAACAATAATAACTAGGTTTAATTCCAAATTAGACATTTTTACACATTGATAGCTCTACTGGACAGCACTGGGCTGTCATGTTTAGGTACCCAGGGAGCACGTATGGTGGGGGGACACTACAGCGCTTCACCTCTGTTGGCACATTGTATGAAATAACCTTTTTCTTTTCAACAGGACTAAGTTGATTATGTTACCGCTGTGTCTGGGAAAATCTGTTGTTCTGCTTTACATTTCTACATGAGTACAAACTACACTGAGTGGCACAGGAGCAAATATTTGTGTTTGTTTTAATTTTTTATCTGGTAAAAACACGTTTCCAGATTATGCCAGCTTGCACCAGACTTCTTTTGGGGGGGGGGGGGGTTATATTTTTTTTTTTCATCATTTTTTCTCCAATTACAGTCATATGTTATCTGTTTTTAAAAGTTTGCATTACAGATATTCACGTTATGGATCATTCCTGAATCAAGACATAAAACAGACACAGATTACAGATAATCACCAACTGGTTTACACTTTAGATGCTCCCTATTTACACACACATAAGTTTTGCACGTGCATTATCTCTGCATGTATGTATAAATGTTATTTTCTCCCCTTTTTTTCTGTAATTCCCATTTTCTACTTTTTATTTGTTGGAATATAGGTTTCCCTTTACTCCTCTGGTACTCGTTAAGTATGTTTTTTTTTACTTTTCTTTGTGTTGGATGTTGTGGATACCAAAAAGCAATTTTAAGGAAAAAAATTTACGTAATGTATCTTTAAACAGAGCTGATGGCAGAGTATGTTGTAAGATCAGAAAAAAACCTGATGATGAGACTGCTGTCAACCTCTTAAGCTTCAGTTTGCTTTTATTTTTCAACTAAAATACACTCTTTTGTCCCTTATAAGAGGAATTTTTGAAAACATTGACTCTTCTTGTCCTTATCACCACATGAATTCACGACCTAATCAACTCCAGCAAAAGTAAGTATTTTTCATCTCCCAAGAAAAGGTTTCAAAAGGAAAGTAGAAAGGTCTTTAATTGAAAATCAAAAGACGTCTTCTAGACTGAGAGCAGAAAATAAACAGCAGATCATGGGAGGCATACAGTGATAAAACACAAACCTCTCTTCAAGACAGATGTTGCTACAGAAATAACTGAAAATGCCTTTTGATCATTTGAAAAAGAAAGTCCAAGCTGAGAAATAACTAACTCCATCACAAAATGGAGCTTTTTCTCAAGCTTCCACATGAAAATGTTTACGCAAGAACTGAGTGGAGAACAGCAACAGACGGCCCAATTAAAAAGCTGAAACTGCACCGACTGGGTTTTAAATGTGTGCCACCCAGAGGGAGTCCATTTTAATATTGTTATTTACAATGTATTAAGTTGTAAAACAAATTCCTACCAAGGAAAAACACATGGAAAAATGCAACTCTGATGCAATATAAAAAAAAAAGAAACATGTAACTGGCAATTTTTCAGGTTACAGTGCAGTGCAATGAACATGGAGCCACTTTA
>NC_136615.1:26808516-27108516 GCF_933228915.1 Telmatherina bonti
GAGTGCTGGAAGACATGTTTATTTAAGTTTTAAAACTTTAAACTTTAAAAAAATAGTGTAATATGAATTTCTTGCTTTTAAACTAAATGTAATTCTGTAAAAGAAGCACAATATTTCAGGACAGTATTTTCATCAGGTGAACGCTTCTTTCCCTATGTGGACATGGGAAGAGAACAGACACCAGTTCAGGTAAGATGTGAGCAGCTGTCCACCTATAGATGCTCTCGAGGGCTTAGATCTGTAATGACAGCCATCTCAAAGTAGTCCCACCCTGCTGGGACCCCTGAGCCTGTAAGTGATGGACTTTAAGATGCAATAGTGTCAACAACCATACTTATAACACATAGTAAACATCTAAAAGGAACGTAAAACAAAGTTAAACTGTTGTTTAATAGCTACATTGATATTCAGAACCAGGTAATGGTTACAAAAATTTATTTTCTTTCTGATTTGGGCATAATTGATCACCAAAGTTCTTCTTTTGGAGAGATGGCAGTCATTTTTTTAAGCCACCTTGTTAGCTAAAACATCCATTAAGGACATGCAGTGAAGATCTGCCATTGTAATGTGACTCTTTTCTGTCCAAGTTAGTTAAAAAACAATTACCATATATACAATTAGATTCAGGATCAGCTTCCCAGGCAGAATATCTTTGGATGTACAAGACAAATCTAGTTTAGTAGAGACAACATACAAGATATGTTATCTCACTGAATTTGCAACGACCCAGCATCACGTGAAGATCTGGAAAAAGTGTATAAGCAGCAATGTGGAATTAGCCTGATTCACGTAAGCGGCACCCGCTTGAGAGGCAGGTCAACATACTTACCTAAAAATTGCCCCCTAAACACACACCAGCAGAAGACAGCACAATACACACACACCCAAAGAAAAGGAAAGGCAAGAACATGATGGAAAAGAAATGGCAGATTCTGAGGAACCATGCCACTGCTTGGTTTAGGGTTGCAAAAATTTATGGATTGGCTTTAAATGCAATTTCAACCCTTCCATCGATTTTTCTACCTCTTTTCCGAGCTGAGGTCACAGGGTTGAGGTTACGGTTTATAGGGGAATCCCAGAATTTCCTTTTCCCAACTATTTGTTACAGCTCATACATGAGGAACCAATGGCTTTGCAGGAAGAGCCCAGCCATACTGATTCTTTCAGTCACCAACCATAGTTTATGACCAGAGTATGGGTAGGAACATGGATCAATCTATACATGTAGAATGTCTCCTTCTAATTCTGCTGCTTTTCCATCAGAATAGACCAACAGAGATCCTACATGACTGTGGATGTTGCACCCATTTGCCTGTAAATCTCCATTCTCTATTCTTCTCACATATGGTAAATGGACTTGTACTTATATAGCGCTTTTCTAGTCATGCAGACCACTCAAAGTGCTTTACACTACTTGTCACATTCACCCATTCACACGCACACTCATACAACACACACATACTCCGATAGGCACATCGGGGGGCAGCTTGGGGTTCAGTGTCTTGCCCCAGGACCCTTCGGCATTTTAGTTAGGGGAAGCCTGGAATCAACCTCCCAACTTTCCAGTTGAAGGACAACTGCTCTTCCTCCTGAGCTACAACCGCCCCATATTTGTGAGCAAAACCCCAAAATACTTGCGATGGTTGCGATACTCGGAGCAGAATCACTTCCCCAACCCAGATAGGACACTCCAATCCAGTTGAGGACCTAGGTTGCAGACTCAGAGGTCCTTAAACCAGTTGGTCACACTCACCTGCAAACTGGTCTGAAGGAAGCAGAAGATCACCGCCTAAAAAAACAAACAGGACCACATCATCTGCAAAAAGTATAAACTCAATCCCGCATCCACCAAACCAGACCACCTGAAGCAGTAAAAGTTATGAACAAAGTAAGTGACCAAGGGCAGCCGTGATGGAGGCCAATCCTCACAAGATTTCAACCCCACATTTTGAAAATTGTGCTAAAGCAGGGATGTCCAAGTCCAGTCTTCAACATCCTGCAACTTTAGGATTCAACCCTTCTTCAACACTCCTGGATCAAATGACTTGGTCATTAACAGGCCTCTAAAGAGCTGAATGACATGCGGATGAGGGAATTCAGCCATTACGTTGTGGTGTGTTCCTTCTAACATGTGAGAATGGATGCATTTAAAAGTTTCAGGATAGGAGATCTTAAGGACTTGACATGTCCAACTCTGCGCAAAAGGTTATTTTGTGTAGCCTGCAAATACAGTGGGAAAGACCAGAACCTATGGTAGCTTATTTGTAGTTCCATTTTATTTTCAGAGCCAGTCAAATGGTTTAAAGCATAATACGGAGTTTTATGGACAAAAATGTGGTATTACAAGAAAACAAGAAACTGAGACTGAATTATTCCTGCTGTTCCATGGTTTCAAGGTTAAACACTCCACAGTGCAACGAAAAGGTGGAAGTTATAAATATTTCCAAATTATACCAAATAAAAATTTGTTAAAGCTATTAACCAGGTTGTCTTGTTAAAATATTAAGATTTTGAGTAAGAACTAAATTGATTTTTATATAACTCAACTGCAAGTTCACTCTTCATCTAAAGTGAGTGATTTACTTTGACCTTTGTTCACACATTATGAATTAAACAGTCATCCAATATTTAATCGCCTCTGGGAATTGAGCTACTGATAATCCTCTTGCCTTTCTAGAGAACCTTTTGATTAGTAGGACTTCAGTCCAATAAGCGAAATCCTCCTCCAAATGGCGCTGCATTCATTATGCCACAACACATGTACACAAAAATAAATGGGCATAATTGTTTGCTCGTTCAGGGAAGTGCTTTCCTGCTTGGTGTTTATGATGCAACGTGAATGTCCTAAATGAGAATGAATCATTAGAGAATTCGTATGGTTGCATGTGCGCTATGAGTGTTGTGTCACTGGGGTGGGCTGTTTCTATTAACCCTTACCTGCGCCATAAACAGGTCAGCTCTCCCGGGAGGTGATTATTCTCAGGCCTGGTTAATGGTCCTTACTGACAGCACTTAATGAAAATTAATGACCAGCTTTAGGACACTGTGCTCCCAAACAGGAAGTCTGCTTCCTTCATCAATGTGTGTTTATTTCCATTGTTGCATTGCCGCGCATTGTGACAAAAACAGCGTCTCATACCTGCAAAAATGAATTGTGAAGATTGATGTGCAACTGTAAGGTGCTGCTGGTGAAGCTTTCCGTTCTTTTGTGTTGCTCACCAGTCTGTAGTGACGAGTACCTCGGTTTAGGAGCTGCCTCTGCTTAATGTGAGAGAATAGAATATTAGGACATTTAATACACTTCATTAGGTTTCCATTATATTTTGCTTTGGGTTACAGGCTGATATGAGCAGTCAGATGTGTCTGTTTCTGTCAGTGATATAGAGACAGCAAGATGACATGATTAAGGGGTCATCTGGTTAATTGCACAATACTGCCAGTATGTTGCATTCTTGAAAATGAAAGCGGCACAGTAATTCATGCGAGTCACATCATGAAAGACAAGCCGAGGGAGTTCTGATTACTTTTAGCCTGGTGTTTTTGTCCTCTATCTGCATGCAAATTGATTATTAATGTACAGGAAGAGATATGCATTACTTTGCATGCTATCTGTAGTGTGTCACACTGAGTGGATAAGGGGTGTTGGCATGCGATGGGGAAGACGCTATTTATCACACATTTTTCTCTGTGACAGCATTGAATTTTGGAAACAGTGCCACCTGGGCCGGGGGGGCACAGAGGTTGGGAGGGCATGAATGTGAGTCATTCACAGTGTAATCAAAAGACATTAATAGTGCAATTATATTGAATCCCTCTTGTAAGCCTGTGGATAAAGTGCTCCGAGGCCATGGCAGGAGCACACAAATATGCCCACCCACCTTCCACCGCATCCTCATCTGTATGACAGCAGCCCTCTGCTGCTATCCCCGTCGTCTCATGTGTCCCAGCCCCTTTAATCTGCCATGCTCACACAACTCTGCCCTTCTGTGCAACCTCCAACCTTCATCCCCAGTTTATCCCACTGACACCCCATTTTCCAGTCATTCCTTTCATTCTCCCCGCTCTGAGCCAATAATGAGGCAAGACTGCCATCTCTGGTCGTGACATCATCGTCTTGTTGCCATCGTCCTCCCGTGTGTTTGATGTTGGAGTCCTCTGTATCCTCAGGAGAGTCTTCTAAATCAGCCAGCCAACATTGTAATGGAGCCAGACTGCCATCTACAGCCTGCTGGGAATTTCCAAAAGTCCTGCACCCCCTCTCTCCCTGCACATAAGACAGAACAACATTGCCATCTGCTGTGGCTGAACTTTTAATTCTTCAGGAAATTTTGTATGCTTTAGATGATTTCTGGGGGTTTTTTTCCCCATTTTTTTCTCTTACTGTCAGAGATTCAATTATCTCAATCATGCAGTTTAATGAGGCTCTAACTGTTTGTGAATACATAATTGCAGACAGTCATGATTGGGTATTTATGATGTATTTCTGACCTCTAATACCTGAACTTTAAATACTGCTAGGATTACATCTGAATGAAAAGCTCAAGTCATTCAGAAACAGCAGTTCCCATCACCTTATTAAATCCATTTCTATGTTTTTAAACCATGCAAGTGCAGAAACAGTTCCACACACACAAATGCACACAATTTAGCCATTTTTTAACATTCTTATCAAGATTAAATACTGTAGTACTGTCACCAATAACCTAAGTTAAATAGATAATCGAAGTAATTATTCTTTGGAACATTTTTATTCTGATGAATCTTCAGTCCAACATATAAACCTGCATCACATATCAGTTTTTATCTTATAATGATTGCCTTTTTATTCATTGTTGTAATAATAAACATGATATTTATGGGAGATTTTTCAAAAGAATTATTTTGCCTTTTTATCTGTGTTTGGTAGCAATTTCAATAACTGTTAAATTCTGATACAAATAATAAAAAGTCACCTTTTTTAGGTCATTATGGTGCATTTATAACAATATTTATTAATGTAAAGAACCTGAAAGATAAATAAAAACAAGCAACAGTGTACATAACAGGATGCAGAAGTGGAAAATGTCTGCAATGCATTCCAGGTGAAATGATGAAGCAAATAAGAAATGGTTCCCTGGATTCAAGTGTCCTAAAATAATGGAGAAATAAAGAGAACAACTGTAGTTTTTGAAGTAAGTTGCAGTAAGTTGGTCATTGGGTCGAGATGAGAGGACACAGAATTCATCATTCCACCATGCGCTAAATACTTTAGTAGTAGTACTGTAGTAGTTTTTTTTGTTTGTTTTGTCTTGCTTTTTATGTGGGACAAATGGGTACAACTTAGTTAAAATCCTACATTAGAGACAACTCTACTTTATGTTATTTTTTTAACTTAAAACAGAGCTATTGTGCATGCTGATCAACATGCTTACAACAGCATGTATGTGTTATTCCTCCTATACCGCCACAGATTTGCGCTATTACCTGCTATAAGCTTTAAACTTTTCTGTTTGTTTTGCATTTGCTCCTTCAATCTGAGTGAGTTTTTCCTGAGTCTGGTTTTGTTGGGTATTAATTCCGATTAACAGATCAATTCCTTTCCCAGTTGTCGCATAGACCTTACTTGAATTATAACCTTTATTAATATCAGGGGTACCATCTCCTCCAATGCTGCAGTCCTGCAAATGTTAGGAGTTTCCCTGCTGCGACACACCTGATTCAGATCGCAGCGTTTGATGTCAAACTCTGCACAAGTCCGCTAATTAGGTCTGATGTGTACCAGGTGTTTTGTAGCTGGAGAGCATTTCGAGGACCGGCGTTGCCTACCCCTGATTTATATTATAAAGTTTTGGTCTACTGTAAGCCAGCAACAGTTAGAGATTAATTTGAGCACTAAAGTGCATACGTGAATTCTAAATATAAAGTATGTGAATTCAGAGACTTAATCTGTATCATCTTGATGAAATGCATGGTTTATTTTTAGTTCACTGAAAAAAGAACATATTATACAGTATGTGTTGCTTCTCACACCCAAAACTGTTCAAGTGAGATTCATAATTGAAGCATTTGTTTCTGGTAAGGCACTAAACTGATACCCCTTATATTATTTCTCCATTAGTTTTCTGCTTTCCACTTTCATTTAATGTTGTTCCACTAATTAGTGGAAACATGTAAAGTTTAATTATGCACTGCCCTCTTTGGGAGAGCATTTAAAAATCATTAACCAGAACTATTATAGTTAAGGGATGTGCATATGAGCTACAAAATTAAAATGGATTTTTAATAAAAGTCTGGGTGGTCCAGCAAGTGCTTCACCACATATCGTGCAAAAGTATATTGTTATTTCATGCACCACATCTGTGAAGCAGTTGGGTTCCCCAATGGCACTTGTGCAGCATTTATACTTCAGCAGCTTATAGCTGCCGGTTACAATTAAGAAGCACGCAGAGTAAAAAGTAAAATGTATGCATATGCTGATACAAGCTATTGGCCTGTAGCAGTTTTTGTTACAAACGGTAAACGCATCTGTGACTGTACATCTTAAAGCGTGACTGGTTCATGTTGTCTTACAGTTACCTGCAGACTTATGTACTGTAGAGTCACGAAAGATAATGTCTTTTTATGTAAAATCATCCATCTGCACTTGTCAAATCAAGTTATATTTCTATTTACACAAATTTGGGTTTTTCAGCTCCAGGAAGCCACATGGCAACAGTATCTACAGGAATGAATGTCGATGTGAAATCAGAATGAATCAGTAACATAGAGGTTTGAAGTTGCAAATACATGTAGTTTATGTAGTTTTAACAATCATCAGTATGAGAGTGGGATAAGATGAGTCAGTGGGTAAGTTGACCCACCCCACCGGCTAACCTGACATATTCTGTCATATGACCACAAATTCAGGAAGTAGCCATCTATTTCGTCATGCTGTGATGCAGAAAGTAGATAGGAGAAGCGGTAAGTGTATATTCTTTTTTTAAAAATTTCCGTTCAGCTCAGTTCAAGTTTATTGTCATTCCAGCATATAAATACAAAGAACGAAACACTGCCTCAGGTCCCAAATGTCAGCAGAGATTCTAAAATTCTACAATCCACACTAAAACACAATAAAATACACCCCCCACACACACACTTCAGTTTATAAATCTTGTATATAAAATTATTTAGCACATGCAAACAAGAGGAAGTCAATATTAGCGTGCTTTTTCTGCGTAATCTCCCGCCTGATGGAAGAGGGGAAGAAAACTGTTTTTTACTTGCCATCATACATGTTTTATTAACTAGCATATAAAATCATACAAATCACTTTCGCTTGATTTTCTAAGATAGCCTATGTTTTCAAAAATTGTGGCCATTGGGTAAAGTGAGCCAATGGCTGTAGGGTAAGTTGAACCACTGGATTAAGTCACCCCTCCATATGGAATTGAAACTCATGTAAGTCTCTGATGTATAAAATTGTTTTCATTTAAGTACACTCAGCTGGTTTGGTTTATTTGTTAAAATCATTGCAGAAAAAGAAAAGGTATCATGCCCAGAAGCAACAGGAGGAAAACAAACTGGGGCCCATCTCCATTGGAGGAGATGGAAAGAGCAGCCAGTGTTGTCAAAGATGGAAACTCCATCAGATGCAAATGAGAGAAATATTGACACATCTACGTTGAAGAGATACGTGTAAAAGAGGGAGGTAAAGGAAGGTTACAGTGGAACAGCAGAAGAAAAGAGGGTCTTCTCAGAGGAGGTGGGGAATGAGCTGAGAAGAATCTGTGGGATCACAAAAAAAAAAATCCACCTTTGCATTCAAAGAAAAGGATGAGGCCTCTTCCCACGGAGTGATGAGGCTACCTCAACCTCAAAATGTTGGAGGAACTACAAGGAGGGTCAACGGTTAATATTCCTCTGCAACCTTGACAATATTGAATAGTAGCTTTACTTAAATGGGTAAATGGTTTTGAAGATAACCAGTGTTTTTGTTCTGACAAGTTTAAACTGTTAAAGCTGTTTGCTGGCACAATGTTCTCAGGTTCACATTATAAAACTAATATGGTCAGTTTACACCCAGGTGGATCACTTTACCCCTTGAAATGGTTCAACTTACTCCTAACCTGGGGCAAGTTTACCCAGAAGAAAAATTTTTTTTCAAAAGTAATTATTTTTGGCAGCTTTGTCAGAGAGGCATTCTGTCTGATCATCACATTATTTTAATATATATATACAATATGTGTGTGTAAGTGTGTGTGTATATTATATATATATATCTATATCTATATATATATATATATGTGTGTGTGTGTGTGTGTATGTGTGTGTGTATGTATGTATGTATGTATTGTATAGTATAGTATTTGCACAGGCTGTTAGTTCACCAGTGCTACATTGTCTATAGTGTCAAACATTTTTCTCATCTTCGTTTAACAGTGTGTTTTGTCACTAGCTTACCATCCTGCTCTCCAGTCCGTCAGTAAATCTGCTGTAGAATAAGAACACGTTTATTTTCTGTTATCTGTATGAATTGAACTGAATCACTGAAACTGGTATTTTATATTCTAAAACATCCGCATGTCATGCCAATGTTTGATATCCTTGAATAAAATTTCCACTATTGTGTCGAACCTCAATAATTGATGTGAGTTCTGGGAGTTAAATATGAATACTGAAATACTTCACATTCTCAAATGAATAAACCAAGAAAAAAGACTTAAAGCAGTTTTGTACATCCTTCCCGGTCTGTCCTGAGTACCAGATATCACTGCTACTGATTATTTTGTATGCTTTAATGAGTCTGACAGATCTTGAAAGGAGGATTTTAGCCTGTCCTGACTGCAAAAGGCTTTTTGCTTTGTGAGACTGAGACTTTTTTTTTGTTTTCTTTTTCTTCTAGATTTGTTCTTATGTTGCCATGGCAACATTTTTAGTTAGTCCTTCATGACAAATATTTTATTGTAGATTTTGAGATGTGATTATTATCATCTTTTATCTTTTATTTCATCTATTAGGTTACACTTGAGAATGTTCAACCTCAATGAGTGAAATAGTTGTCCTACTGCCTGAAGTTAATTCACTATCAATGATTGTTTTTTTTATGAAACATGTTTTCTACAAACATAAATTTACTCACAACTCCTCACTAATTTGGATTTGACTTCTTCAGTCCAGCCAATTTGTTTTTTAAAATATATCAGGCTCTTTTAGTAATTTAGGTTGAAAGCTCTAACTCTGACTTTAGTGGGAATTAATCTTCTGTGAATGTTTTTGTGTTGGTATTTCTCCTTACCGGGGGGCTTTTTAATTGGCTTTCCCCTGCAGGCTTGCTTCTTAACTTGACCTTCATTGTGACTATTAACTCGTATTTCTTGATTACATTATGAATTAAGGAAAGTTCCCCCTGACAACATTTTTGCTCTCTAGACGTCAGCTTTATTTACATCAATTTAATTTTGGAGGCTGCGGCACAGAGGAGCTCCCGGCTTCCGGTTGTTGGGATTAGAGCTGCATGTCAGTATGCTCTTACAAAGGGATCCCATCATTGCGGCTTCTTCAAAGACTGATTATAAACATGAATTCAACAGAAGACGCTTACTTTTTCTACCGGATTATAATTTGAGACGTACTTTTCAGGAACCTTTGTGGTCAGTTTGAGTTGTGAAATTTACCTACAGCTTGATCTGACAAAGATTATTTAATCTTATTTGCAAAGAGAGGTCATGATCATGTTTTCTCTCTGTCTCTCTCTTTCTCTCTCTCCACACAAAATGTCTAATTAAGTTTGCATGCTACATCCACCAGAGGGTGCAGGAGTACCATTTAACTCAGTTAGCGATCTTCCTCCACAGTGGGAAACACTTGTGGACACCAGTGATGTTATAACAACAGCAGGTTGATTTCCTTTTGGAGAACTCCGTCATCAGTGTTATGCTCAGCATGATGAAGAAAGTACTATTTACACAGCTGAGATGTTAACCTATGGACAAAGTAAAGTGACTCTGTGTGTGTCAGATTGATTTTCAGAATGCATAAATTTCGTATAATACACTATTCACAAAAAGTTAGGGATATTCAGCTTTTGGGTGAAATTTCACAACAAGCCTAAAATGCATTCAAACCTGTACAGGTGAACTTAATGTGATCTTCTCTAAGCTTCTAAATGCACATGTCCAACTGTTAAATGTTTCAATAAATTTTGCACAAGTTGCTGTTCTCTAACAAGCAGCTTAACGGCAAAAATCACGGCAGGTGTGTGATCCTTGAATTGACCAATAAATGTCCTGGTTCAATTAGAGCTGGTGTTTAAACAGTTGTCCTCATCATGCTGTTCACATTTTGACATCATGAGACCAAGACGACACCTAACAATGGAACAACAGTCCCTTGCCATTGCGATGCTTCAAACAGGACGTTCTCAGACAGAAGTGGCCACTGAGCTTGGAGTGTCACAGAGTGTCATCAGCAGGTTGCAACAGAGATATGGAGAGACTGGAAGAGTCACAGAAAGGCCTAGAAGTGGACGTCCTTTGGCCACATCCCGTGCTGATGACCGCTACATTGTGAACACTGCCCTGAGAAACCGGATGATGAATGCCACTCAACTCCAGGCATGTTTAAGAGAGGTGAGAGGCACCCAAGTGTCACGTCAGACCATTCGAAACCGTTTCCATCAGCGTGGTCTGCGTGCTAGACGACCTGCACGGGTACCTGACCACACCACCAGGCACAGGCATCATCGTCTTGCATGGGCCAGGGAGCATTTACGCTGGACGAGGAACCAGTGGGCCTCAGTGCTGTTCTCTGATGAAAGTCGATTCACACTGAGCAGAAATGATGGCCGGCAACGATGTTGGAGACGTCAGGGAGAGCGCTATGCATCAGCCACTGTTGTCACCAGGCGAGCTTTTGGTGGTGGCGGTGTTACAGTGTGGACAGGGGTGTCCACTTGGTACAGAACTGCCCTACACTTTGTGAATGGCACAGTGACAAGCCCATACTACCTGAATAACATCATTAATCCAGTGATTGTGCCCCTACATGAACAGCACAGGCCTAATTTCATCTTCATGGACGACAATGCTCCTGCTCACCGAGGCCGCATCATCAGGGAACGGCTGTTGGAGACTGGTGTACCTCAAATGGAATGGCCTGCACTCTCTCCAGACCTGAATCCCATTGAAAACCTGTGGGATCAGCTGAGCCATCGTGTAGAGGCTCGAGACCCTGCACCCCAGAACCTCAATGACCTGAGGGCTGCCCTTCAAGAAGAGTGGGATGCCATGCCTCAGCAGGCAATAAGTTGCCTTGTGAACAGCATGAGACGTCGTTGTCAAGCTGTAATTGATGCTCAAGGGCACATGACGAGATATTGAGACGTTCAAATTTTTTGTTGTGGTGTAACTACCATTGTTGTTACCTTTTGTGTTGAATGAATTTTTTTGAGATGAGGAAATCAGTAGTGCATCCTTCTACTTAAATGTCTTACTTTTATATTATATCACTGTAGCGTGGGGTTGGGGAAAGGGAAGATTTGTTTTTCAGCTTAAGTTGCTGCTTTCACGACCCAAACATGGTTGGCTTGATGGATGGATGGATGGAGTTTAGACCATGTAATCTGATGGGAAGTGATCTTTAACGTATCACAAACCACGTACTGCACCCAGATGCTCACAAGATGGCTCTCTTTACCAACAGTCATCTCACTCAACATGTACACACCAAGTACTGTACATGGTCTGTGCTGTTCCAGTAATATTCGTGTGTTTTTATTAGCTAACGGTTTTATCCAGCAGATGGTATCACTTCAAATTCAAATTTACGGCTTATGTTTTTTTACATTGTACTTTCTTTTTTTAATATTTTCATATTATAGAACAAATTTAAGAAAATAGGACTCCCAGTAAACATAGGTAAAAAGAAATCTTAATGTGACTCCAACATGAAAGTGACTAACCCTTTTTTATGTTAAACTGATCATATTGAATTCAGACTAGCTTTTGAGCTAAACTGTCATGATGTGTGTGTTGTTTCTTTAGTTCTTGTTTCCTGTTTTAGTTTGTAGTTTTTCCCTGTTTAGTTCTCTTGTCTTGTTTCTCATGTAGCCTTTTTTTCTGTTGGTTAGATTCACCTGGTCTCATTAGTTTCATCCATTTAACCTGTGTCTTGTTTGGTTTCCCTGTATTTATACCTCTTGGTTTCTGATCCCAGTGCTGGGCCATTGTGTGTGCATGCATTTAGTCTGGTTAACCACCTGTATCTGTGTACCATCAGTTTTGTTTTTGGATTAAAAATTATAAACCACATATGATCCAGTTCTTTTCGATTGGAAATGGGGCTTACCATGTTGACAGCACAGTTGTACCATGTTACAATTTCATATAAATGGAAAGCAATAGATGTAGAGTCTCTGCAGTTCATGGAAATGTATGTGAAATATAACAGCCAGAAAACATGATGTTATGCACTGATGTTTTGGAAGGACTGTGGCTTTGCTGGACTACACATCAAAGTTTGGTAACCCTGACTGTGTACTTTTTAGATCATCTAACAAAATAAAACAATAATAGTGCATGAAAGCAAAAGTTTAATCATCAAGACTCCTATAAGTGCAACATTTCACTCTTATGAGGTTGATTTTGACAGCAAACATGCTGCCCCTTAGGAATGCCAGACCATGATTGTGTAGCTGGTGGCTGTTTTATGTCCCCTGCAGTGGTGAGGACTTGCTGACAGGCTCCCTTGACACACTTGTCAAACCTTATCCTTTAGCTGATTAACACCAAAGACAACAGCGGCAGCCTCGAGGGAGGAAAGAAAGCTAGTGACTACATCTGAGAAAGTAAAGGTAAAAGGCAGAAAGGGAAATAGATGTGTAATTAAGGTTTATTTAATTCATTATTTGCAAGTGTTTGTTAAATTTTACAGTACTAAAGTAAAAGTCACGGACATGTGGGGAAAAGTATCGGTTAGAAAGTAACTTATTATAAAATGCTTGGTTCTATTCCCAGCATAGGATAATAACACCAACAGCACTCTGGGCTTATTTTAAAACACTCCCACTGTCTGTACAGCCTCCCCACTGGCCCGTATCCCCTGTATTTTGGACTCTGTGAGTCTGTGGCGCCACACTTACTACTGACAGCTTAACATTGCTGTAGAAATGGATTTTATGAAGTGGGCAAAAATAAGATGGGGATATTAAAAAGGCTTTTATTCGGGTGGGCTTTGCAGCGCTGTCCTCCTCATCATCTGTCATATTTGCCTGTTTAGTGATCTTTAATAACAGAGTAGGGTGAAGCTTATAGAGCTCGACGCACTGCCAGCTATTGTGCCTTCATCTTCCTGATGATGACTTGAGGTAAATGTAATGACGCAGGAGACTATTTCCACTCAAAGGCAATAATCTTTCCTGCCAAGTTAACTGTCTGTCAAACACATCTCGCTCTGGACTCTGCTTCTCACCAGCCAGAGGACTGATTTTATTGGTTATATCTGCGTTCTGCTGCATTGAATCAAATCCTCTCAAGCCTGACAAATGTAAAAAAAAAAAAAAAAAGGGAAAAAAACATGTTTGCCAAGTTTTTCTGGGAAGTTGATGTTTTGATAATGGTAGGGCTGCCTTTTTTTTTTTTTTTTTTTTTGCTGTAAACGTGAGTGCATGAACATATGCATTCATATATGACATATAAATATGTTTAGGCACATGTGAAATCCTGCCCTTCAACATTATAACAGTTGGTTCTTTCATTGTACACGGTTTGAATCACATAGCAGTTTGTTCCCTCTGTTTTTTTTTATCCACAAAATTGCCAGAAGCTAGTTAAAGCTGCAGCCCTTTAATTAAAGCCAGTGAAGCCCACAAAATGCATTTATCATATTAGCCAAACCAATCCAAGACTAGTCCTTTCTTGCAATCAAAAGCAGCCCTACTCATGTCAGGAAATGTGCAGACAGGTAGAGCTTCCACATCATATTGTCTTTGGCAGAAGGGTAGCTCAGTGCACAAAACCTTCTTTGTCTCTCCTGCAAATATGGTACATGAGTGGAAAGCAGAGTTTGCTCAGAAGCAGTAGCAATGCAGTATCTGTGTTTTCCATCAGTGTGAAATAATATTGCTGGGGAATCTCACTTTCTTTATCACTTAAACCACAAATGTACTCACGTGGAGGTGCTTCCAGATTTTTTTTCAATGGATGGCGTCCGGTGGCAAAAATTAAAAAAGAAAGCTCTGACAGTAAAATGCTCTTGTGACTGAGCTTCTTATAGCTTTGCTGTCACATGGTTACTATGTCTGAGACCACATTTTCTTTCACTATAGCTTTGCATGGGCACACACACACAAAAACATAGACACACACACACAGGGCATGTGTAAACTGAGAATGTGTTCATACACTCTCAAAAATAGAGGTACAAGATAAGGACATTTCTGTACCTATAGGTACATTTTAAAGAAAAGTTCTCTCAAAAGTACAATACTGGTCTTTAAGAGACCAGAAGCACACCTTCAGAGTACAAAAAAGGGTTCACAGTGACATAAAGTACAAATTTTTACCATTTCGACCATAAGGGTACCTGCAGCATTGAAAAATGTAATGTTAATGGCTGTAATGTTACAAACTGGAGCAGAGTTGAGTGATTATAGTAGTACTACTTAACAGTCATTTACTACACCAGACAATGAAGGTCAGATGCTGCAAACTAAGTGTATGGCTGGTCAGTATTTTGATTTTTTGAAGATTATTTCTAGATTAAAGATAAGATAATATTGCTAAGTGGAGTGGACCAGGCCTAATCCTGTGAAAACATAAAAAAAACCATGACTTGATAAGGTGAGGTTGAACTTGATAAGGTACAAAAATAGACCAGAACTGAAGGGTACAGAAATGTCTATCAAAAGAGTACACCCCCAGCGACAAGCATTTGTACCTTTTTAGGTACAAGCTGGTACCTCTATTTTTGAGTCTGTAGGAGATAGTTCCAAAAGTCTCGTGGTTTGTTCAAATGCAACTTTGCAAACCAAAGCTGTGCTGAAATGTTATTTTAGTGAAAAGAGGATTTCTTAACGCTTTCACACAAGCCAAATTTCTTCTGTTTTCCCTGATTGTATTGTAATGACAATTTTAACTTTTTCGTTTTAGTTCAATTTTGGTGTGATTACAAAGCCACAGTCCAATAGCTGTGGCATGAGTCTGTGTAGAAGGTGGTGGTTAAAGGGGCTTATTACAAAACATACCTTACACTTGCATCGTTTTTGATTGTTCCAGTAGATCAAATTGTGAAAGGGTTTGCTTTAGGGTCTCTTGTAGTCCTAAAAAAATATAACAGAACTGAAAATTTTACAATTTAAAAAAAAAAAAAAGGGCATAGAGTAAAGGGGCTTGCGACTCTTTTGTATCAAAGAGTCAAAGCATACCAGAGTTTGCTGTTAAAAATTTTGTTAAAGGTTTTAAATTGCTGTACTTATGTTGGTGAGGATTGTTCTCTTGCTTTGTGAAAAAAGCAAAGCTCATTGGTCATAGTTACAGTTGTCTTACCCATGAAGATTGTGGTTGCTAAGCAAGAGATCAGCATGAGTTGAGCTAATTGTAACTTGAGCTGATGTTTTTGCCTCATTCAGTGGGATGTCATATCATTTTGAAGACTGAGCTCCTATAAAGACTGTGAGGCTGTGATTGTGTGAAACAGATGGTTAAGATATGTTTAAACAGGCTTTGGACCTCTTATGTTCAATTTGTAGATGCTCCCTTTGTGTGAAATACAACATTGATTATCACAGTTATGCAGATGATAAACAGATTTATGTGTCTTTGTCAAACGGTAACTGCAGTCCAATAAACTTACTGTGTTAGTGTTTGCAGAAAGATAAACAGGATGAGAGGGAATTTTCTACCGTGAAATGAAGACAACACTGAGATTGTTCTGTTTAGTACCAAAGATGAGAGGGCAGCATTCGTAAATACCTGAAGACGTGGGCTCTTAAAACCACCAAACAATTTGTTAACCTTGGAATGTTGATAGACTCAGATCTGACTTTCAGCCCCGACATCAAAGCTGTCACCAAGACAACTATTTACCAAGTCAGAAATGTCAACAGACTTAAAAGTTTTGTCTCCCAGAAAGACCAAGAGAAACTCATCCATACATTCATTTCAGGTAGACTGGATTACTGTTATGGTCTTTTAACAGGACCTCAAGACCATTCAACATCTGCAACTCATCCAGATGCTGCTGCAAGAGTTTTAACTAGGTGTAACCCAGTGGAGAAAACTATTTTTTCTCTTTCTTTTTATTTGTACAATTGTGCACTTTTATTTTGAAAAAACGTTTATTTTGAAAAGAGGAAATGTACTCCTCACTCCCTTGCTTTATTTTCCTGTTTTATGATTATGTCGTGTGATAATGACCTTCTCATCTGTTAAGAGAAACGTTAGTCCTGCCTTCCAGCAGTGGAACTGAAACACGGATTAATTTAGCGGTCTTTTACATTCTGAACATGAGCGAGACGGACCGAGCTAAACTTTAATGATCTTGGTGAGTTGTGACAAAATAACAGTTGTAAATGAATATTTCTATTGTCTGATTACTAATTGGAGATGTTATTGTGTTAAGTGAAAGGGAACACGAGCTAGAGAGGCTGTTTGACTGTGTCCTTGATGCGCTCGTGCAGAAACCTCATCTTGGTGAGTTGAAAAGTCTTGTGTGCTCGAGAAACCATGCTAGCGCCATGTTGAGATTAGCTTTATGCTATTGCTGGTGAATGTTTAATGTGTTTAAGTCCTGTAAATGCTATTCCTGGTTAATTTATTTTGTAAAGGGCATTTCTTAGAGATAGAATTAATGTTTCATTACACTTTCTCATGTTTCATGGTCAAATGCAGTGATCAATGTTGAATGCATTTTTTGTTACTGTATGAAAACTTACAGAAAAGTAATGCTGAAAACTGTAACCAAATACGGTTTTATGATTTAACTTTTGACCTTAAAGAAAAGTATTACTATTGTATTTCATGTTATGATTTACAAAAGCTAAGAGATGGTTTAACAATCAATAATTTTAATTGGTTAAGGATAAATAATCAATTTCATGATTACCAAGAAAAAAGGAAAAAAAGAAATTCATTTCATTGTGTTACATGAGCTAATAAGTTATTTCATGTAAACGGAAGATAATGAGTTAAAGACATGCATGTAAAGTATTACTATTTATGGCTGAATGGTAATATGGGAAAGAAGAAGATAAAAACTAAGCTATAGCTGTGTGAGAAGATAAATATTTAGCTGTATACAATATCCTCATTATTGTCGTTGTGCAGGCTAGGTTCTTTTGATGGTTAAGAAAACTTAATCTAGTCCCGGATATCTTTTTTTTTTTTTTTTTGGTCTTGTCCAGCATTTAGGCAAGCAGAATGATGGTCTGGATGCTGTGTTCTGCTGAGCAAATTTTCTCTGCCAAGGGAAGCTTTATAGATATAATGATCCCCTTGACTTTCTGAATTTTTATTTTATTTCTATGTTTATTTTGTATTGTTGTTTGAATTGTAGAGTTTGTACTGCTGGACCAGAGAGGACAGACAAAAGACAGAAAGAGAAAGGAGAAGAAACACCTCATAAGAAAAGGGAAAGAGATAAAGGGAGAGAAAAGGGAGAGAAAAAAACAACAACTAAAAAATAACCCAAAAACAAAAAGAAAGAAAACAACCTACAGATGTATACATACACACATACAGGCACACACATACATATACACACACATACACACGCATACATACACATACATATACACACACGTATACACACATAATATATATATATACACATATATATATACATATGTACACATATACATATACACATACATGCATATACACACACACCTCTATGCACACACATACACACACATACATACGTACAAACATATACGCACTTGCCAGTATTAACACATATACATACACATACAAGCCAACTTTAGATCATAGTAACTAAACTATGAATCTAAAAAGTTAAATATAAATGAGAAACAAACAGAAATGAGAAAACTAGCTGCTGTTAGTGAATAAAACTGCGTGACGACTCGGTGACTGTGTCACATGCAGAACATGCAGAGTGGAACGTGTTCCGGAAAAGGTGATCATGCCAGTGTGACCCTTCCCACACAAAGGCAAGAGGCACGCCAGGAGTACCCCCGAGACCAGGGCCATCGGCAGCCATCCCCAGGCGCAGACCCCAACCGCCCCACCCCGGAGCCAGCCATGCACCGACCCAGGAGGAGGCAGAGGGGGGTCCCAGCCAGAGTCCCCCGCAGTCAGGGGGAACAGGCCCCAGCAGGCCCGGACCAGCGAGGACCGGCCCCGCCGGGCACCGGCCACCCAGGGCAGACAGAGCGCGGGCCCCACGGCCCCAAGAGCCCAGAAGCAACCCCCCACCCCCGCAGGCAGAGGGCCCAGCCCACACCGACGGAGGGCCGGGATCCCCAGACCGCCACCGAGCGGCAGCCAGGCCGCACCCCAGCGCACCAGCAGCGCTCCCCGAGCACCAAGACCCTCCACGCACCCACGCACACAAACACACATACGCACACACATGTGCACACACACACGCACACACACACACACACACACACGCACCCACCCACCTACCCCCACCCACACCCACACGCATCCACACTTCCTCCTTAAACACACCCTATACACCCATTCTCTTACACACGCTCAAACTCACACTCTCCTACCCCCGTTCTTTATACACACACACCCCCTCACACACACATCCCTGCTCCCTCTATAATTACCCATTCTTCCATACACGCATACCCCACTCTACACACACACACACACCTCCCTACACCCCTCTATCCACATTCACAGTCCTCATTGTACACCCACCCCATCACTTCCCTGTACCACCAACATAACCCCACATACGCACCCCCACCCATCTGCATACACCCCCCCTTCCTCCTATCCCAGCGGCCATCCACTTTCCTAAATTCTTTCACCCTGATCCCCCCACCCCCCCTCTACCCTAACATTCAGTCACCACTTCATCCATTGGCTCATGCACGCCCTCACCTTTCTTTCCCAACGTGTCCCCTGTGAGATACCCCCGGGGGAGCAGGGGATAGGAGGGCCCCGATCAGGGCCCCACAACTACACCCCACCCCTGTCAATGCCCCCCCCACCACTCCACACATGCAGCCGATCCAGCACCACCCAGGGCCAGCAGCAGTCCCACCCCCGCCAGGCCAGCCCAGACCCAGGCCCCCTGAACAGCACCACTCCCCCGCCCAAACTCCTCCGGCACAGCCCCAGAAATGGGGGCGTGGCAGGACCCCATTGTCACCCCCTCCCTCCCAGCTTATGAATGATTGTGAAGTGTGTGTTGTTTGCAATTAAAATTGGGAAGAAGTAACCACATCATGTTGGGAGCGGGACCACCAAAGCAGCCCCGCCCACCGCACACTGCATGGCCCGCCCCCCAAAATATGTCCATGTGTTGTCAGTGTGTGTTTTTTGTGTTATGTTGACTAAGTGTAATTAAAACTGGGAGGTGAACCGATGCTGGGTGCAGCGATCGAAACCACCTTGATGGCCTCTCTCACCATCCAGATCAACGTGTCCACCTCCCAACGCCCTGCCTGTGTGTGGTGGAAGAAGGGAAGGAGGGGAGTCCGGGGATTTAGGTCCCGAGGGAAGCGCGCCTCCCTCAAGAAGATGAGCCACCTGCGGCACGAGGCACGTCCCCCATTCCCGGGGCCCCCGAAGGCCAGGACAGGCCAAGGGCAGCTGCCCCAACAACCAGGGCCCTCAGCAACCCCAATAAAGGAGCCGCCACCGGCCCCAGAAGGCACCAACGAACCACATGCAAAAGTGGGGGGGGGGGGGGGGGGGGGCAAATAAGAGGAGGGGCGGGAGAAGGAGAGACAGACCAAGGGCCCACCGCCCCCACACCCCTAGGAGACGCCCCCACCCAGAGACACGTTGCATTCCCTTCTCCTTTACACACCAACACATTCACACCCCCTCACCATCAGCCTGGTATACACACACATCTACACACACACACACACACACCTACAGACCCACACATACATCTATACACATACACACCCATTCTAACAGATACACGGCCAAAAGATTAGTCCACCTCCAAAACCCTACATCCCACTCACCTCCCTGCCCATCACAAAACACCCCTTCTCATTCTACCTACCCTAGAACAAACCACCACAACTCCCCACTTCTCTCACTGAAGTCCTACCCCCTTCATAATCATGACCCTTCACCCCCCTATACACCTACATACACATGCACCCCCCCACTCCCCCCTACACACGGGCCACTACCCCCCATACACATGCATCTCAATACTCCTCTATATACACACCCCTATCTCCCATGCATTTAACACCAGATTATCCACACACAAGCCCTTACCCCTTCCCATACACACACACACACCCACTCCCTCATTCACAACCCCAACCCCCCACACAATCATGTACTATCACACGCCCCAAAACCTCCACCCCCACACCTACATGCCCTAACACACTCCCCCTTACACACAACCCTACCCCCCACAAACTCATGCTCCACTACACTCCCCATAAACCCCCCACATATAAACCACCACACACTTCCTACACCCCACACACTCATGTACTATCACAGTCCCCTAAACCTCCACCCCAACACCCCTCACACACTCCCGCATACACACACCCCTCACCCCCTATACCTTCATGTACCGCTACAATCCTCTATACACACCCCGCATATACACCACCGCACTCCCTCATACATACACCCCCACACATACATGCCTCAACACACTCCCACATACAAGCACCCCTACCCCCCATACATTCATGTACCACTACACTCCTCCATACACACCCCATATATACACAGGCACCCCCCCCAATCCTCAACTATCTTGGGCCCAGGTCCCTCTGCCGGGCACCAGGGCACGGACCCGCCCCCACTGCAGCGGCAGGTCCAGGTCAGGCCAACCCCCCCACGGCAGGGCCAATCCCCCATCCCCGAGAAGCAGGGGACAGCCCCGGGCACCGGAGCCCAGGACCCGCACCCCGCCCACCCCACAGCGGCACGGCCACCCGCCACGGAGCCAATACCCGCCAATCCACCCCCCGCCAGCGACCTCGCCCCACCGCCAAAAGGCAACTCCAACCATTGATCAACCCAAGGCCTCCCGCCAGGTCTGGAAACATAGCCCCCCCAGTAATGAAGCAGCCAAGATCCCCGTCCAGGGGTCCACCCCAGACCCATAGCCACCTGAGCCACCCAGCCACTCCCTAGCCCCGAGCAGGATGAGGTCACACTCTCCCCCCTACACTAAGTGATGGAGCTGATCACAGGAGACCAGAGAGAGTGAAATTCAACTGACTGATCCTTTGAGGAGGCAGACATCATTTCCATGCTGATGTAATCTAATAACAGATTTCTAAACTGCTGGATACACAGATTCTGTTTGCTTTTCCAGTTCACAAGGATAGTTTTCTTTGCAATGCACAGGCTGCTGAGGATTGGTTTTGCTAAATTAAACCCTATGTTATTTTCACCTAAGTGACTCAATAGGCACAATTTGGGGTTTGCAGGGATATTACATTTAAACCAGTCTGACAGATCTTTACATACCTGGAGCCAGAATCTCTGGACAGGTGGACAAGACCATAAGGCATGGTAGTAGCTGTCTATCATGTTGTCAGTACAGTGTGAACAGATATGTGAGTGTAACAGACCCATCTTGAACATCCTGTGTCCCGTATAATGAGTTCTGTGTAGAATTTTGAATTGTATTAATTGCATGCTTGAATTCTTAGTCATTTTGAATGTGTTTAAGCAGATTTGTGACCATTCATTTTGATTGAAGTTGCTGGATAAGTCTGCTTCCCATTTAGAAGTTGGGAGAGAGATGGAATCTTCTAGCTTCAATAGTAATCTGTATATTTTGGATAGTAGCTTCGGGGCCTTAAGATTTAGGAATTCTGCAACCCTTATAGGTAACTGTAAGTTTAGTTGATCAGTGGTGTATTTCTTACTTATGATAGATTTAAGTTGGTGGTATTCTAAGAATTTGGTGCTGCTGAATTCATACCGTGAAGAAATTGCATCAAATGGCAGAAAGTTTCCATTTTCTACTATATGTTCTAACTGTTTTACTCCTTTATTCTTCCACCGAGGGAAGTTTATCATCTTTTTGTTTTGCAGGAAGTCAGGATTGTTCCAGATGGGTGTGAGCTTACATGGAATAAGCGCAGACTTGGTTACTTTCAGGAATTCCCACCAAGCCGTTAAACTGGAGCTGATGTTAATGCTTTTAAAACACTTATATGACTTGACAGTTGAGCTGATGAATGGTAAATCAGAGATGACTAAATCCTCACACAATGCTTGCTCAACATCCAGCCATGGCTCATCCAAAGAACTTGGATTAAGCCACTTGGAGATGCATTGCAGCCTATTACATAAGAAATATTGATTAAAATTTGGCAGGTCCAACCCACCTCTGTCTTTGGTCTGTTGTAAAGTTTTTAGACTAATGCGGGATGGCTTGTTTTTCCAGAGAAATCTGGATATGTGGGAGTCTAGTGATTTAAACCAAGTGGAGGATGGTCTGATGGGAACCATTGAGAAAAGGTAATTAACTTTTGGTAAAACCATCATTTTAACAGTGGAAACCCTCCCCATAAGTGATATGGGCAAGTGGTTCCACCTTGAGAGGTCATCCTCTACTGTTTTTATTAGCTGATCATGATTTAACTTTATTAGTTCGGTTAGTCTGGGAGAGATTATTATACCTAAATAACTAATATTTCCTGACTGTATAGTGGTGTTAGATATGTTTTTAAAGTCACAGTTAATGGGCATTGCTGTAGTCTTTAACCAGTTAATAGAATAGTCTGATATTGAAGAGAATGTATTAATTAGTGTGATTGTTTGAGAAAGTGTTGTTTGTGAGTTGTTAAGGAAAAGTAAAATGTCATCTGCGTAAAGACTAATTTTATGTTCAATATTTTTAGCTTGAATTCCTTTGATTTCTGGGTTTTGTCTTATGGCAGCTGCCAGAGGTTCAATAAAAATGGCAAAGAGTGATGGAGAAAGTGGGCAGCCCTGTCTGGTGCCTCTCTGTAAGCAGAAGTTTGGAGAAGTTTTGTCATTAGTCTTCACACATGCATTTGGGTTGTTGTATAATATTTTTATCCAGTCAATAAATGATGACCCAAACCCAAATTCTTTTAAAGTTGCAAATAAAAGTTTCCAGTTTACACGGTCAAATGCTTTTTCTGCATCTAAAGATATAACTGTGGACTTCAGATTGTGTAGAGTTGAATAATCTATTATGTTAATTAATCTGCGCATGTTAGTGTAGGAATGTCTACCTTTTATAAAGCCTGTTTGATCAGGGTGAATAATGGAAGGGGTTATTTTCTCTATCCTTCTGGCTAGAGCTTTGCTGATTATTTTGAGATCTACGTTTATTAATGAAATTGGATGATAACTGGATGGGAGTGTAGGGTCCTTTCCTGGTTTTAATAGGACTGAAATATTCGCCAAGTTCATATTGGAGGGTATTTTTTGCTTTTCCTTTATTTCTAATACAATGCTGTAAAAGGTTGGAGCCAGTGTGGTCCAGAATTCTTTGTAGAATTCAGCTGGATAACCATCTGGACCCGGTGCTTTATTATTTGGCATACGGTGGAGAGCTTCATGGAGCTCATGAACTGAAATAGGTGAATCTAGAGCCATTTTATTTTCCTGATTTATTTTAGGAAGATTGATGCTGCTAAGAAATTGGTTAATATTCTCATCTGTTGGATTTATTTGTGATGAATATAATGCTTTGTAAAATTCTTTGAAAGTATTGTTTATCATGTCAGGATCATGGCTGATATTTCCTTCTGAATCTTTTATAGAGGAAATTGTTGTTTTCTCCTTATTTGCCTTTAGTTGGTTAGCCAGGAACTTTCCAGATTTGTTACCATGTTCAAAATTGTCCAATCGAAGTCTTTGCACCATGAATTGTGTTCTTTTATCTATTATTTCATTAAGTTCTAATTTGGCTTTTCTAATATCATTCAGTGTGTGTTCTTCTGGGGAGACATGGTAAGCTTCCTCTAGTGATTTAATTCTGAGTTCTAATTCTGATGTTCTCAAAGTTTCCTTCTTTTTCTTATGGGAAGAGAAGGATATTATTTTCCCTCTCATTACTGCTTTTCCTGCTTCCCAAAGAACACACGCTGAAGTTTCTGGTCTGTTATTGTTTTCTAGATATGAGGACCATTCTCTTTTAAAGTAACTGATAAACTCAGAATCTGTAAGTAATGATGTATTAAATCTCCAGTTTCTAGTGGCTGGCTTACAGTTTTTAGTCCCGGATATCTGATGTTCTCCGGATGTAGATGGCGAGCCTGTGTCCCGAACTGAGCCGAACTCTCATCTGAGGATCCCTGTTTCCCAAGAGTTAACCAACAAAGTGGTAACAACTCAAAACAGCGGAAAAGAAAGGAACTGGAACAAAAGAGACTATTTGACCCGACTAACGACTAACAAAAAAGGACAAACATTGAGCTCAAAAGGACTGGGGTTTTGTTTTTTCTGTCGGCAATTGTAGTATTTGTAAAAATTGTATTTATTTTTTTATGCTTTATTGCAAATAATCATTTTTGATTATTTCCTGCCTCCAGCCATTTCATTCTGCACCTACCGTAGTGCCCATTGTACTCCTGCCGAACCTAGTTATTGGCCTATACAATTACATAACCTTACTTTACATCAGTCCGGGGTTACATAGGACTAAGAGATCTGAACACATCACACCAGTTTTAACATCTTTTGACAGATTTTAAAATCCTACTCATTATTTGCAAATGCAAGAATTGTTTAGGACCAGAATACCCAAGGTCAACTAGTCCAGACAAGAGTCCAGACTAAAGATGCAGAATATTTGGGAGTTTTGGCACTGGAAAAATTTGTAAAAGTACCAGTGATGATAAATCAACAAGAGACTTTGAGTACTAAAAAAAGAGACACATATATGATGCAGCATATCAGCTACTACTTGACCAGGTAACAGTCAAGTTATAGTAATGTGGCAAGAGGAGAGAGGTATATCGGCTCTCGTCGTTTGCGACAACGCCACCTTGGGAATTTCACCCAAGGAATTATTTAACAGAAGGCACACAAGTTTGTCTACTAAAAATATCGGAGACTTGTTCCAAGTTTAAGAAGTTTTAACAATTACAAACATAACTAAAATGGAGCACCAATTAAAAACTTGCAGGCGAGGCTGTGGAGAAACGGGGGTTAAAACCAAGGGGACATCTCATACTAAAATTACTCCGCACACAAACAACTCACCATCACGCACAAGCACGCAGTGCCACCCCAACCGCAAGGTGCAGAAGACAACACACAAAAAGAGATGTCGCCACCTGGTGGACCCGACTGCGACCATCAGCTCTCGTCTGCTGTAAAGAAATAAATGTATCAAAAAAGCTCCACAATTACTCACACTGAGAACAGCGAACTAAAAAGCGTCCCTCATTGGTGAGTTCCTAAAAAGAAAAAGATTAAAATGTTCTAAAATAAAAACGACACCACAACACATTAACAGAGTCAGCTTCCCCACAAAAGGTAAAGCTAGGGGGGGAATCGTCCTCACAACTGGACAACGCAGACCAGTCAATTTCCCCCAGGCAGGCGTCAGCCTGCTGATTCCTCTTGATTCCATCCAAAGTATTAGAAAGACAGAGGCAAAGCAGCAGCCGCGTTCCAGTGGCCCACTTCACGAGCCACAGCCCAGTAATAATTGCTTGTTAGGCTATTATCAGCCAGGCCATCAGTCCCGATCAGACATCTTCCCAGTCACCCAGAGAATGGAGCAAAAAGCTTGATGCTTTTTCCCCCACGGTGAAAAGACCTAATAATACACCCATTTAATAATCGCTCAGACCTGGTTATCAATAGGGAATTCAGACCTATCAGTAATGAACTGATCAGCAGGGGTGAAGGAGACCCACAAAGGGATTTATCTGGAGGAAGGTCAGCCGGCAGAAATGTGCACTCAGGTATGTTCAGAATGACGCTGCTGTGTGCAGCACTACCTTTATACCAGTCAGCCAGGTGCAAATCAGACTAATCACCAAGTGCCAATACCTGGAGAGGTTCACTCACCACAGTAATAATCAATGATAGGTAATGAAGAGACCACAGTCTTTAGCATGTATCAAAATATTATTTTCTAATATTATGAAGTATGAAGCCAAACAAGTTACAACACCACTTGGGGACTTTTCATCCTGAATACAAAGAAAATCCTTAGGTTACTTTAGAAATAAACCATAAAATAAACTATGATATCTAGCAGAGTGCTTTTACGAAAGCAAAATCCGTGCCTTTGAACATCCGGCTCACCTGAGGAACTTTAAAGAGATTCCTAGTTTAAAATGTTTCACACTAAATCAGGAGAATGGATCATGATATCGACACTGACATGGTTTTAACTACACATGACACTGACGTGGTTTTAACTACAATACAGTTGTAGGTAATCTAATGATGCATTTTCAGTATGTTTCTTTGGTTCATGTGATGGAAATGGGGGGACTTGACGTTGTCGTTGTTGATGAAAGGGGGACACTGCCAAAAAAGTTCGGGAACCACTGCCTTACACCAACATGCATAACAGTGTAGCTATAAAACCGCCAAAGCCCCATTTTACAAAAGCAGAAACCATGCAGGACGTTGCATCTTCATGCACAATTTTCACCATTTTCAATAGTTTGATAACCAGTTCATTAACAAAAAAAACAATGGCCCTGCAAAAGTCATACATTTGACGGGTGTCCAATGTCCCGCGGTCCCGCAATGTTATCTGCTTCAATACACCTTAACTTAAATTAAGTGGCTTGATCTGCATGGGAAGTTCTGCACAATTACTCATTTATTTGAGTCAGGTGTGTTGGAGCAGGAAGCCCTCAAGCACCAGAGCTGAACACCCTCAATTTAAGTTTGTTGCTACCTAATGGTAAAACCTGGCAAGAAACACATGACTGTTAATATGTAAAACCATGCAGTTAGAAAGGAAAGGGGGAAACTATGTGACATCTCTGTAACTGATCTGTTTTATGACTATGGGAAAAATATTCTTTTGGGTTACAGCAAACAATCGTTACATGTGCTGCTCCATGAAACTGCAGTAAATGTCAAATATTGTCATTTCTATTCTTTTTTTTTTTTTTTTTTTTTTTGCTCTTTGGAAGTTGTTGGAGAACACAACAAAGAAATTGTTTCCAGTACACCATTAATTGTCAGCTTAAAAGGGAGCTTTTTGTTAGGATGAAACCTAAGATCAAAGATTGACATCATCTGATAATAGAATGATATACGGCTTTGGGATACAAGATCAAAGACAATTATGAAAATATGTAAAATGCACTGCAAGACAAAAAGCACAAAGTAATGACAGCACGAACATTTTAAACAAATTAAAAAGGACATTGCATTGTTCTATTCAGTTATTTCTGCTTTCAGTTGCAATCTGCTACTAATGAGAGTCGATTCTCCACATCAGGATTTGCTGGCCCTGCAGCTGGTATAGATCATTTCATGAGCTGCTAATACTGGCAGTATCTTTATAATACTTAAAGTGGATTTCTGTGATATTATTTAATCTTCTCCCTCCCTTTCTTGATAAGATCTAAAGGACAACATACAGCTGAGGCTTTGCCATTTTCTCAAATCTCTGAGGTTATTTCAGGTTGGGACAAAGGTGGAAGGGCAACAATTCACTGCTTGAGGAAAGGTTCAAGTTTCCCACTTATCTGCCAGTAATCATCCCCAACCTCTCACACACCAGTAGTTGTGTCTAAAAACAATGGATGAGAGTTTTTGTGACATTTCATAGGATCAGAAGTAGGGATTCCCAACCACATGACAGAACTAGTTAAGTGTTTTGTATGATGTTGAAGCACACAACTGCTGACTCAAACCATTCAAGAGCATTGATCAATAGCAGTCGTGTGACCAAACCGAAGTTTGGCACAGTGGCTTAATACATTGCTTCATGAGCAACCATGCATGTGTCATAGCCTCAAGTGTTAAACAATTATCTGTACTCCTTCATTTTGGTGCTGGTCTGAAGTAATCCCCAGGAAGCTAATCAGGAACCTGCAGGACCTGGATCTCCATGAAATCTGAGCCTGTGGATTGGGTCCTTTTTGACAAACCACCCACAAACAATAAAACGTGGCCCACCCGCCTCCGCAGTCCCAACACTTGGCACAGGTGGACCAGAAGGGTTTGTGCTATGTCTCTTTGCTAGTGAAATTGCATCCATCCATCCATCCCATAAACACATTATCGACTTTGCAGATGACACAACTGTTATGTTTCATGTCGAACGGTGATGAGACGCTTTAGAGAGAGGAAGCATGCAAACTGACAAGAGGATGTGCAGAAAACTGTTCTCTAACATCAGAAAGGCAAAGAAGCTCATCCTGGACTTGAGGTGAAAAGATGATGTGTACCTGCCACTCAGCAGAGATCAGGAGGTAGAGAAGGTGACCAGCTTTAAGTTTATAAGCACCAGCATCAGCACATAACTAAAGTGGAGTAGGAACACTGGGGGAAAGATTGGATTTCCCCGGGACATGGCAAGAAAAGACATACATGTCAGTTTCTCTGATTTCCTTTTATTACTGCACTCAAACTGTTTAAGCACAGGTCTCAAACGAGGGCCACAATCTGGCAGGTTTGACCCTCAATTGAATAGAATAAAATCAAATGAGTCAAACAGCCCCTTGTTAACTTCTTCACAATCACCAGATAATTTCGGTCAGATGTTTTGGACCAGGAAAACCACAAAAACCTAGTGGATTGTAGCACTCAAGGACTAGGGTTTGAGACCCCTGGTTCAAAGGCAAGGCAGCTCTCCATATGATGGTCCACACAGCACAAATAGTCATTTTAATCTCATAGCGCATTTTAATTTTCATTTTTGCAGTATTTCATTTAATTTTATATCTATATGATTTTTCTTTTTTTTAATATGTTACCAACACTCACTTCATACTGCATTATTTTTACTCTGGGGACAAAAGCTGTACTGTATGTCTCAAAGTATGTCACTGAAAAATAATCCTTTAATACATGAGATTTATTTATCTATTCAGTTAGTTATTTGTCTATTTTCTTGTTTTAAAATTGGACATATGCTAAAACATAATGTTAGATGTCACCACAAAAGAATGCATGAATAAAGACTAATATTGAAAATTCATTTAGTCTTAGAAAATTCAAAATTATTTTAGTCTCCAAACTAAAAAAATAGAAAATGTTAGTTTTAGTAACTTTTAAAGTAAATATATATCTGAGTCATAAATTTTCCATTTAAAAGGATGCAACCTCTGCAGTCATGCGGACAGATGCATGTGACATGTCAACATGATGTATCACCAGGGCAAACTGTCATGGTCTGATTGGTAGTCTGCTGGCCAGGTTCCTGATAGTTTCCACCTGTGCCTGCTGATTGTTGTGATGCTCCTCACCTGCTCCCTCTTCAGTGCCAGATTGTATGACGCTGTCTTCCCAGCATCCCAGTGTTCTTTACCATACTGTTGCAACCATAGAGTTCTCTGACCTTTTTTCATTTCTATTTTTTTGTCTTAATGTATTACTGTCTCCCTTAACATGTTCCTATGGATGTGTGCCTCCTTGTTGTTGACCTTTGCATGCCTTTGTCTAGCCCTCTGCCAGCCTATTAACCATCTGCCACTTGCTTCCATTCTCAGATGCGTCGTAGCCTCAATTGAATTGCCTCTTTAGTTAACCAGGTTCTTCCATACTCACCATTGTGCAATAAAACTTGAACCTGTCAAGTTCAAATGGGCTTTTTCCTAAGAATGAGATTTTCCAAGTTACTCACAAACACTGAGATGTCTTCCTTTCCATATAGTGTTAAGTGGTTTGGAGACACGCATTTCAGCTTTTTCCAACATTAACCAAGTACTTAACTCACTTCTGACTTCTAATTTCAAGAACGTAGAGCTGACAAGCCTGATCAGCATCTTCCACTACTGTCTTAGTCAAATAACACCATGAGACAGTGATCAGTTAACATCCCTCCTCTTTGTCACTCAAGTGTCCAAGTCATGCAGGTACCAATACAATCACACAACTACAGATGTCTAAAAACAAAACACCACCTTGATTTAAAGGGTATCCTCCCAATCATGCTCCTTTAGGTCTCATTGTTACCTTTTTGAGACGACCCAACTGGACCCCATGGGTATTGGCACTCAACATGGAGTCCCACCTCCAGGCCTGGCTCCAGTGTGGGGCCCAGTGACCCATGTCTAGGTAAGGGTAACCTCAATCCCCTTTTTTTTTATAGCCTTTCTGAGCCAGTAGATTCTAGATTGCAGTTTCCTATTAACCTTTTATGAGGTTGCATGATAATAGTGCAAGCGATCCTCAGATATTTTCCCATACAGGAAATAAAATGACGTGAGGCAATCTTGCTGCATAAGGGATGCAGATCCAATAGTATAAGACAATCTACAGTTTGTGCTGATAGTAGCATTGCTTAACCTTTCAAGCATAGGCGGTCTATTATGTTAGATGTTTGCCACTTTTTTTTTTTAAAAACCAATATACAACGTTCAGTCATACTTAAACAAATATTCAATCACACATTTTATATATACATTGCACGACCTATGTAACAGAATGTAGGTGTGACTGGAAAGCTGTGGGCTCATGGAGGACAGGAGATCTATTTGACTGAAGGCAGGGGAGATACTGCCAAACATTGTTCTGAACTGAACCTATTGAAGATTATATTGAGTGTTTTTGCTGACCACAGATCCCTCATGATGTTCTGAGTTCACCATCAAACTTTGTGTCTGCACTCAGACTCCTTAATCTTTACTTTAAGCTGTTTTTTGGTTGTCTAAAAGAACTCTGTTTCCTTGTGGGGCTGTCAATACTGAAGCTGATGGAATCTGAAACACACTCAGTCATGGCACTGATGTAATCTTCACGCAGCTTGAAGAGGGCCTCAAAGCACCCTTTAAGACTAAAAAAGCTGGTCAAATGATGTTGAATATGTTCTCTTTGATTACTGGTTGCTGAAACTCAGACTTCCCTTTCCTCCAGCTACTTCTTCAAGGCATCCCCAGGCCACCGCAGCGATATAGTCCCTCCAGGGCGTCCTAGGTCTTTGCCAGGGTCCCATTGGGACCATAGGTGAGGTGCAAGAGCCACCTCACCAAGCTCCTCTTCACGTAGAGGAGCAGCTTCTCGACTCTGAGCTGACCAACCTTCCTCATCTCCAAGGGACAGCCCATACTCTCTACAGAGCAAACTTATTTTGGGCACACGAATTCATAATCTTAATTTCTCAATCACTTCCAACAAGTCAACACTTTAGGTGAGAGCAGGCATGCAGACTGATGGGTAAATCAACAGCTTACTTTCTGACTTCTCATTCTTCACCACAACTGACGAAAGCAGAGTCTGCACCAAAGTTGACAGCTTAAAATGGACAACGTCAATCAATGTAGCCCTTTGTCTCCACCCTCAACTGTCTAAAGTCAGTTTGATCTGCACAAGCAGAAAACTAGAGAGAGAAAAACAGCTTGCAATGACTCAAACAATATCAAGTGGATCGGTTGTGCACAATAAACCACTTTCTCATGTGTGGCGGTTGTTGCTTATTTCTGTAGGTTTAAATGACAAATTAGCACATGAGAAATGCTTATTATGTTCTTAACTATTTATAAAAAATCATATTTCCATTTTGCTCTGAAACGCTTATTGATCATTAATGCCCAACTTTAAATTTAGTAGATTTTCTCAATGAGATGCTCTCAAAGAAAATCTATTATATACACACTATATAGTCTCTGAGCTCTGTCCAGCATGTTAAAGTTAGTCCAGAGCTAAAGCCGTCACTCGTTCTTTCTTTTCCTTGCTACCACCAATATTATCCTCTTTTGTCTTTTTTTTTTTTTTTTTTTTTTTTTTTTTTGCTGAACCAACCACAATGCACTATTATAATGAACAGAGTGTTGATATCAAGTTGCTGGAATGTAAAACGTTGCCATAAAGCTAAATGCTTCTGTAAAGTGTTTGAATGGACAACAAAGTTGTGAAGCCAGATTTTCTCTGCCTCGGGGTGCTAGTGGGCAACAACAGCTTCAGAAATGCATATAATGAATGTTACTGTGCAATCACAACAAGTCAGAAGCACTGACTTTTAAAGCTTGAAGGTTATAAAGTGTTGCTTTGAAGTGATGTACTTATTCAAATGTTGACTGATAGGTCAACACATGTTGTAACCAGTCTGTGCTCTTTATTTAACACTTTAGGTACAATGCTAGTAGTTATTCCAATACAAAAGCAAGAATCTGATTTAAAGGTGAGAGGAAGCAGAATGCAATGGCTGTCCTGCAGGAGGGCTTTCTCAGCAGTTGGACTGACAGAGGCTGCTGGCTGTGGGGTTAACCCGATGTGGCAGCTAGCCAAATGCTCTGAAGTAAGTGGGTTCAAGTTTAGGCCCCGTGACCCTCAAATGATAAGGTGAAGGGTCGTGGACAAGTCAGGAAACCATTGTTTGTAGAAATTCCAGTTATTTGGTTATTCAAGTCGACTGAGGTTTTTTCCCCCCACACACACACTGACACACACCTCCTCCCCCTGCACTTAGAGGTCTGCCCACCATCATCATATGCATGTGTGCTGGGCTGGCCAGAGCACTGTCAAGGAAGGAGTAAGGGAAATGCAATTTTACAAAAAGAAAGGGAAAGAGGTCCAAAAAAATAAAGTGATTGTGGTTTAAATCACTATAGGACTGGAGCATAAATTATAAATGACATCATACATCATGTATAATGCATTAAGTCAATATGTCAGAAAAATATTCCTTGATGGAGAAGTTTCTGTACTTTGATTCTTCAGGGTCACTGGGTCAAGCGCAGTTTTTCTCCCTTGTCATTACATGTTTTCTTTTGTCTTGTGAGGCTTACAAATGGCCGTGCATTTCCTCTAGCTAATTTTTTCCACCAGAAGACATGGTTAAGGCTTTTCTTTGCCAGTGCTTTAAGCACTCTCTTGTGAATCTATTATCTTTCCAAATGAGCAATTTAAAATACTAGCCTCTCTCTGACCTCTTGTTGAGTTCCCCATGTGATGAGAAATCAGCCATGTGGGCACTCAACAAGCATCTACTTAAGGATTTACAAAAATCCAACAATGAAAAAGGCAGTTTATCAAAAGGAGAGAAGAAAAAAAATCAGAGGAATCTGTAGGCAGATGCTTGTATAGTCATTTGACTTTTGATTGGCTTTGGTGACTCATATAAGGGGGAAAAAAAACATACCACTCACTCTGCTCCTCATAATGGTACTTGTTATTTCACTCTAGGCAAATTTTATGAAATCGCCGCATTTGGAAGATGTTTGTTCAGCTGTTTCATATTGTACTAAAAATAATTACTGTCATATGTAACATTAAAATGTTCTGTTTGACAGAGAAATGTGAAAAAGAGAAAAAGGTCTGAAAAAGTAGAAGAAAACTGTTGTAGTTAGTGGGCTCTTCAGATTAAGTGGGCGGCAGGGAAAGTAGTTTGTTTTGCCAAAATTATTGAACCTCAGTCGTAAACCAGTCTGGGTTACCTGGCTGACTGACTCCTATAAAGAACTTCTACAGCAAAGTACGAATAAAATGGGAGGGTTGTGCAAGGAAACGTCAAAATGTCAGGACAACAAACTCAAATTAGAATGGCCACAACAAAGGAAACCAAAAACAAAGACGCAGAAACCAAAGAACATGTTTGTGACTGACTTTAGTGGACTTTGCGAAGGAGCAAAGCCATAGCTAGTCTCTAAACAGAAGACAGCCTGGTCATGGATTGTGAACAGAAAGTTTAATTTCATTGATGAATTATTAATCTGCATTATGTAGGGTTTTGAAAGAGACATAAAGAAAAATAAAAAGCACATTTTCAGTTACTGATGACACCAGGGGTGAATTTCAGGTAAAGAAATTAGTTAATTAGGTAAAATTATGGTCATTAATTCTACAATAAATACACAGTAAAACATCATTAGTACTCATCTGATGTCATGTAGTCATCCCCATGTAACTTCAGGAGACAACTTTATACGTTTATACTTTATACTTTATACGTTTGGAAAATATAACACCTCTAATGGCAGTAGAGTCACCTCATGTGAATTATAAAAATCGCATCTATGATTTTTGTTGCATTTTCTTCCTGGACTTTGTGCCAAGAATAGAAGGACACTTGTGTCATTTGCACTTGACAATACGCCTCAAAAATACAAAATAATAAATTTAAAAAACTAACAAATTAATGTAATTACACTGCTTGTGTAGCTGTTTTAGCTCATCAGATATTTTAAGAGATTCCAGCACTTCTAACAAACCAAAACAAGACATACGAAATATTCTGCACACCATAAGAAATGAACAGAGGGAGGCAGCAAAGCAGAGAAAATAGAAAGCCGCACACACATGGAGGTACCACGACTGTGATGAGCACAGATGTGTCACAGAACAAACAGGATAGAGTAAAAGAGCAGAGATCTACAAACATCAGTATTTATCAAAGAGAACAGCCTCCACACACGATTCAGGAGTGGACCCCCCTGGGTGCAGTACCTACCCCTGGCATCTATCTGCCTTTCTGGCAGCAGTACTGGCTTTTCTGTGGGACTCTGGCCTTCCTTAACCAAACGCTGTCACACAGAGAGCTCACTGCCAGGGCCTCATTTACACATAATACATATCAAACAAAAAGCGGGAGGAGATGTTTTCCCACCTGGAAAACAAATGCATTTCTCTGCCTTTTTTTTTTTTTTTTTGCAGCCATATAATCTGCATTTTAACTGGAATTGTTCATGTTATTGAGGACACATAATAAAGTGGGCTTTTTTTTTTTTTTTTTTTTTGCTGAAAATACTTTGCTTTTCTTTTTTTGTTGTTTTGTTTTACCCATCACCAGTTCCCTTATATACCCCTTTACTTTACTCTGCCAATACCACAAAAACTGTTTCCTTCCATTTAGATGCCTGAGGTCAACACAAACCAAAGAAAATGAAGACTATACCAAGGGCAAGTCTTTTGAAAAAAAAAAATCATAACATTTGGCAGAAGAGGAAAGTATGAATCATGCATATTTTAATGGTATGAATGATGAATGCAGAGCTGTATGAATCTTTTTGTATAGCACCAGTTTTTCTGTCATATCCCATAACGATTATATGCAGTTGTTCCATTCTCATTGTTTAATTATTCCATAAAGTGATCAATTACTTTACAACGGCCAAATCGCAGGGAATGCGGTACGCTTCAGATGTGCTTTTTCCTCTTCTGCCAGTGATCGGTTGCAATGCATATGGCATTACTCATATCACATCCATGACGAATGGAAAAGTAATTTTGCTGCATATGTCGTTTTCATTCAGATCAATACTGAATGTGAAGGAACAAGGTGGAAAGTTCTTTCAATCTTTCCCACGTTTTCTCTGGCCTCTGGGAAACACTCAACATAGTGAGCCACACCTACAAAATGCATGACATAGGCTGAGTACAAAAAATTGTGGTGTAGGGATATATGTTTTAGGAATAAAAACATTTAAAAATTTACGTATTAATGAGAATTACATCTTATTAGAATAATCTACATTACAAAAGAAAATAAACACAAATACACCACTTAGTTAAACTTGAACCAGTTTTATACATTTCATAATTTTAGGATTAAGATTGGATTACTTCCTCACATGCATCCTTTTCAAATAAGATGTCTTTTGTTGAGCTAGAAAAGAGAAAATGTCTCTATAATAATTACATAAAACAGGGGAAAAATTCTTTGAAGACCATAAGGTGACATTCGGTAAAATCTTTATATTTTCTACCAAACGAGTAGAAATGAAACTGTTGTGCTTTATGTTGGCATGGTTGTTTAGTAATGTGTCCACTAGAGGGCACTGCAGAGTTCATGGTTCACTGCCAAGCTCCATTCATCCCAGCAAGCATTGGGCAAGAGGCAGGGGTACACTCTGGACAGGTCACTAGTCCATCACCGGGCCACACAAAGACAGACAACCTCACACAGAAGCGAAAGGACGATTTAGAGTAGCTAATTAACCTAACCTCAAGTCTTTGGATGGTGGGAGAAAGCCAGAGTACCCAGAGCATACCATGTATGCAAGGTGAGAACATGCAAACTCCACATAGAAAGGCCACTGTCCAAACTCCCCCCCAGCTGAGGCTCAAACCAACGACCCTCTTGCTGTGAGGTCACAGTGCTAACCATTACGCCATTGTGAAGCCCACTTCCAAGCTCCATCGGTTTAAATAGGAATCATTTTTCCTTTGAACTGCTTCTTTCAGTACCTGTATTAGTTTTACTGCACAACACGGCCCTTGTGGTTCCTAATGGTACTGCTCAGTTTGCTGTGTTCAGGTAAGCACTTTCAAATTCTCTAAAAATAGAGCTGAAATACACTCGAAAGATGGAAGCAGAAGATGGACATATGCGTCTGTATGCATATTTAATTTACAACATAAATTACAATCAACTGAACCAGTCTACTTTACAACAGACAGAATACCAGGTACACTATTCAGCAATGGCTTTGCCGCATTATTTTTTCCAGGAAATTAAAAATCCCTCAAACCAGTCTGGCTATCCAGTGGTAACTCTAATAGTCATACTCATATCCTACTTAAACGTCCCAAAATATTAAAGAACTAAAGGTTTTTCATAATATAACATTCTGCAATCTTTTGTAATTGCGGAAATCGTCATAATTAGAATGAGGCATTGACTTTGGCTGCTTAACATGTACAAAAACAAGGACTGGACAGGTTTTCTCCTCATATTTAACAGACAAACATGGCTTTTAAATCCCATTTCCACTCATAAGTAGCCCACAGCCAAAAAGATGTATCTTTTTGTTTGTTTGTTTGTTTTTTTTCAATGTCACTGGAAAACTAAGGTATCTTGAAAGACCTTTTAGCTTCTTACTAGCAATATTTTTACATTTTGAAAAGGTGCTTATTCCTCCTGTGACATGCAGAAAAAGGCAATGGAGTTTTTGTTGTTGCTGATTTAGATGTAGGCCTACATTATTTAAAAAAAAAAAAAAAAAAAAAAAAATATATATATATATATATATATATATATATATGTATATATATATATATGTATATACATACATATATATATATATATATATATATATATATATATATATATATATATATATATATATATATATATATATATATATATATATATACATAGTTTTGTTTCAAAACAAAAGTTGATGAACACTTTTAATGCTTTTTTTTTTAACACAGACTTCCACAAGGATAGTATTGGGGAGTTTTAACAAGCTAATGGCCACACTGCTTCTGTCTTGTCAATGTCAATCTCAGTTTTACTTATATAGGACATTTAAACAGCCACAGGATCCAAAGTGCTTTATTTAATTGATGAAGATAAAAACAAAAAAGTAAATGAAAACACTAGGACAACACTCGATCACACATAAAAGGTGACCATGATCAGACCATAAAGTTAAAGGCGGCACGGTCCACAGATTGGGAGTCACAACTGCAAAAGCTCTGTCTCCTCGTTTTCCAGTTTGAACGTGAAACCTTCAAAACCCTCCAGCTGGCTGAGCGAAGGGCTCTGGAGGGCCGATGTAGTTCAATAAGATCAGACAGATATTCAGGGGCCAGCCCATTCAGACACTTAAAAACAAATAAAAGAATCTTAAAATCAATCCAGTAATTGACTGGAAGCCAGTAGAGTGAAGAGAACCGGAGTCATGTGTTCACGTTTCTTTGTACCAGTGCAAAGTCAGGCAGCTGCACAATGGACATTTCATGACTTGTCTCTCTGCTCTTTATCAACAGTCCAGCTGATGGCACAATCTGGTAGAAATGAATCAGAAACAGAGCTGTAACCAGACACAAGCAAGCTTATCTTGCACATATTTTCAAAAAGTACATAACATTTGCACAACATTTTCCGAGCAACACAAGTAACGAAAGATTGTTGCGCAGGGTTGATATACCCAGAACACATCATGTTCTGGGTATATTAGTTATCCATGCTCCTCCGATGGAACCTCCGCATCCCTCTGTTTCATCAGATTAATGCTTCGTGTTTTTCATTCCACTGCATGTAAGTTCATCTCCTGTGAGGCCATTTGCCACATGGAGGGGGGTGGATGTCAACTTTGCAATACTCTGCCCTACATTTGTTAGGAAAATAAACATTTACTATTGGGAGAGGGTAGCTGTCAGAAGGGATTGGAGGGTGGGTGCGGGTAAAAAAGTGTGATTATGACTGATTATCAGCATATTGCTGGTTGGTAGTTTTAACTGGAGTGGATGGAAGTTAAATAATGTGGAAAAGTAATGTGACGATGAGTGATAGAGAGTTAAAAAAGAAGGCAGACAACAAGCTTGGATTGGTCAAGAAAAGTCAAAGATCAGTGAAAGATTGCCCTCATGTACGTACAGCCCATATGATACATGATGGAGAGAAACTGTCCCAATGGATTTTAATGTGATTTTTAGGCATAAAGACCTTTAAAGACATACTCGCAATATTTTAAGGTCGATGGGAATGTTCACGTCATAACAAAATTCTGTCCAACGATTTTGCAAGTTTTAATTTTTTTTTAATATCTGCGTCCGACAGATATATATATTGGCCAATCAGAGAAGGCTTGTTGACTGATAGATTACCGTTTGTGAGCTATGCAGGCGTCACTTTCGCTGCTATTTAATTTAAACTTTGTATCATCACGCCAAGCGTCTTTATTAATTCTTCAATGCTAGAAGCTAGCTGCTAAAGGATATCCTTTAACTGTTCCACGACGTCCTAAATTCCCTCCTGAAGCAGCGGTGGTCCTGCTTCAGATCCTGGTTTAAACAATGAAAGTTCTGTTTTCTAGAATAGGATATAGGCTATCCAGTGTCTATTCTTGTTGTTTTCGGCTGCAGTACACCGTTGTTGCAGCTTGGTGTGGAATCTACCTTGTCACCTTGCGAGTTTGTTTAAAAATTTGCATAATTTATTCAAAGTTTTGCATCGCACTTGGTGTGCATAAACAGAAACATTGATAATTATTTGCAATTTTGTGGTCCTGGTGTGTGAAGGCCTTAAGACTGGCCACGAGTCATTATTCGGGTGAATTTTTTAACTAAATTTTGCAGCACTCAGAAAGCCTTGCTCCTCTTTGTTGTTTTTTTTTTTTCCAGATATTTTTGGAACATGTCTTTAATCTGCACTGCTTCTATGTTTGGCTCCAGTTGCTTTGGCTTCCTGCTGTGAATCTCTGTGTTTCTCGCGGTGAGACTGATCAAATTAGAACCAGCAAGGACAAGAAAAAAAAAAAGCTGCGTTGTGCACAAATGAGCAGTTAAACCATTTAGGTTTAAGGGGGAAAATATTTGGAGGGACAAAGCAAAGGCAGATCTTTAGGAAAGAGTCCCCACATGTTAGCCTGATGCTTCCTGGACTCCATCACCAGTTCTTGCATGAGCTTGTGAACCTGAAGTTTAATGTTGTTGGCTTTATTACAGCAGTGCGCTCCTTTATGAGTTCAGTGCGGGGGTACTATATGTGTAATGTTTTATTTAAAACATTTATAGTAGTTTTCATGTTGGAATTGAGCTCCTTCAGCTCAGCTTTTTCTAAGTTGTTGTGAAGCGTTCACACAGTACAGCGCACATCTTCAGCTACGACTCATTTCTTCCGATTTTACTTCCAAGGAGCCAGACTTTTGAAGTCTTTTAAAGTGCTATTGTGAAAGAGTTATCCAGGCTTTCTGAGGCTTTTTAAACTTTTTCTTTAAACAGTTTTAACCTAATTTTTTTTTAGTGTGGTGGGGTTTTTTTTTGTTGTTGTTGTTTTTGTTCTTTTACTTTATATTGTTATATATATTATATATTATTTTTTAAACCCTTTACATGCAGACATGAATCATTAGATCACCATCTCCATCCCGTTTTCTGTTCCATTTGGTTTAAAGATTAAACCTTTTTCCTGCATTTTGTCTGCCTTTGTTTCCTGCCATTGGGTCCCCACACCACCTACTCATAGCACAATGATAGCACAATGACAAGAACCAGCCATTTAGTGGACTTTCACTTTACTGTATTAGAAGACAACTGACACTTAAAATGAAATCCAGCTGATATCAGCTGTTATTTGACAGATTTAATAGAAGAAAGAACATTTAATTTATAAATAGCAAACTAAGTCATGTATTCTCATCCAATAATTGCACCTTGTAATCAATTGACGCAGTTAATCAAAGCACCTAAACAGTGACATTATAAGATGTTCATTAAAATGGATTGCTTCTCATGCAGAACACAGATGCTCAGAGCAGCACAGAGGTTTCCAATAGGATTTTGCTACTTGACAAAGTTCTACATCCCAGCCAACAAGCGTAATGGAATGCTTTCTTGCTAACCTGCATGACAGAAATGCCACGAGTGTCCATCCATACGTGTCCTGTTTTATTTTGTACAGTTTACTTAAATCATTTCCATATCTGCAGCAGACCAAACTTAATGTATTAAAAACCCTTAATTGTGATTTCCTATGCCTTGTAAGGGTTGGGCTGAGTTTAATTCAGCATATATTTGAACATCTTACTTATTGTCTATTGTCCAAAGCAAAAAGTCCATGCTAATGCTTCCGTGTAAATAGCTAATGATTGAGAGCAAATTAATCCAACAACTTAAAGAACACACACACGTAAATACAACTTTTAAGTATCTTGAGGTGAGTGCCGAAAAAGCACACACACAGGAACTGACTATTATCATGATTATTTAGTACTAGTGTACAGGAAAAATAAATAATCTTAAATAAAAATGTTAAAAGCTACTTAGCAAAGCACACTGGACAGGTTTCCAGTTCAACGCAGTTAGAATTACCAAACTCAAATTTTATCTTATACACTGGATTTCCATGTGTTGAAATAAGTGGAAACCCAAACAAATGCTGAGAAGTCCATGTGTTTATGTGTTATCATAAAGTTTTGAAAGTTTCAACCTACTTTAATGTTACTGTATTTCTATACTGACAACGTTCTACATACAGAACCATAAAAATGCAATATAGGAAGAAATGTAGGATTTAGAGTGAGCTGCCATCATCACACCTTTATTATCTTGGCAGATACATATCTGTTTTTATTTAAACTCTCGTATAAAAGAGGCAGAACATGAAAGGCAGAGGATAAGAGATTTGATACCCTAGTGAGTTAGTTCTTTGTTCACATTTTCATTCCACCCCTCATCTTCTCCCTGTAATGTATTATTTCAGTCACCCTGGTAGTTGTTCTGCCTTGGCAACAGCATGGCAGGAATGAGGTCTTTCTTAGTGGCTTTTCTCCTCCCTCTCAGCACGCCAAACTGACTCCTTCATCACCTGCTTAAGCTTGTTAGTCGGCTTGTGTGTCTGTATCTCCTTTTTTCTTATTTCTAAGATCATCTCACTGCTTCACTCCACAAGACGTTCCCCATCAAAGTGATTGTCAGATAATTAGAACAAACAATAAGGACATTTACTGGAATTGGTGAAGTTATAATACAATTTTGAAAGCTATATGGTCCACATGCAAAGGCAGTTTTCAGCACTTAAACCAATGTTTTGGAAAAAGTGTTTTCCCTGTTTCTAACAAAACACCAGAATAAACTTTACTATAGGACAGAAGTAACTTACCTGTCTAGCAGAAAGCTGCAACCCCCCTCCCATCAGGTTTGACGTCCATTTCCTTTTGCTAAGCACTACACTACAAGTACACACTTTTTCTCACAGTTGTTATCTCTTTTTCTTTACTTTGCTATTTTTTCCTTTGTCTCACGAGACAAAGATTATGGATGGTCCTCCATTTCAATGGAAAAAGGCAAGTTGAGTGATCCACAGTCATCTTTACCACTCCACGTACACAAACACACACACACACACACACACACAACACATGAAGATTCCCAGGTAAAACGTGTAAAGTTGGTCCCCTTTCAGCTACCTTATTCAAAGATGGCAATGCAACATGGCAGCTTCCATCAGTGCACCTGTGTATTTATAAATAACTTATTCTGAGCTACAGCAATGCTTTCATTTGGATGTGATTGTGACTTTGGTAAAACATGTATTTCTGAAAGTGATACCTGATTTTTGCTAATAAAAAGCCAAATTAGTTACACACTGTACCTTTAAGAAAGGTAACAGGGACAGTTTGGACAGGGACGTTGGTGTATTTGACATAGCATTTCATTTGAGTCATGAGGCACAGAAAACTGGCATTAAATTATGTGTCAGTGCTATAGGAAACCTGCATGAACATTTTACATGATTATTAGCTCCTGTCCACCAAGGTTGGCACACAGACTTCTTGTTCTCCAGGAGTTGACTGTAAAAAGTTACTAAGTTTTAAAATCAAAAAAGCAGATAACAATATCAACAGGAGAGCAACAGATGTACATGGGCTGTACATGTTACTAACCAAATGTGGTTTCTTTTTGTCACAATGTTGCCCTGATCAATGCAAATACTGTTACATTTTCACACTATCTCCCAAACTAGGTACTTGGTGCAGCCAATACACAAATACCTTGTTACTGTGCAATAAGCCCTGCAAAGTAAAAGTTTCTAGGCTGTTAGATCAATTTAATTAAATTCAGGTGTGTTGAAGCAGGAATACCTGGAAACCCTGCTGGATTGTGACCCTCATAGGACCAAACTGTGTTCCCCGGCTGTAACCCCTTCACTCCAGTGACACGAACTAACATTAGCCATTGTGTCATGTTATGCTGGATGGCAGCTTGGAAACGAAAGATTAAGTGTCAGATTGACAACTTTTTACGAAAGTTTGCTGAGCTGTTTTTGGGGAACAAAATTCGGAGTTTCTCTCACATATCGTTGATGGTCCACCTGATGTCAACACACTACCGTCAGCACACAGACGGCGTCAACCACTGCCACCCTAAAGGTCTGTATTCTTTGTCTGCTTTTAATCATTTCTTTATTTCTTTATTTATTACAGTTCAAGTTTTACATTGCTGTTTGACTGCAACAAGTCCTTCCAGATTTTCCTGACATTGTGAAGAAAATCATATGATCTTAGGAACACGGGCATCAGTCCGTCACCCTCTCAAGTCATCATTAAAATAGTTCTTCTTCTGATTCTCTGTATTGGAGTCCAGTACAGAGGATCCTGGAAGTTTAATCTAATTACCTGTAGTGTTGACTATCAGATATCTAAAGGTATCTTGGTCTTCTGTCCTCTGAATTAACAGTGATTTTCACTGACATAGAAAACTACTATTCATCCATCCATTCATCCATTTGCTGCCACTTATCAGGTCAGGTAACGGGGGCAGCAGCAGAAGGAGGGAAACCCAGACCTCCCTCTCCCCAGCCACTTTTTCCAGCTCATCAGTGGAGTTCCCGTGGTGTTCCCAGGCCAGCGGAGAAATATAATCCCTCTATCGTGTCCTGGCTCTTCCCCATGGTCTCCCCCCAAAGGGGCGTGCCTGGAAAATCTCACCAGAGAGGTGTCCAGGAGGCCTCCCAACCAGATGTCTGAGCCACCTCATCTGGCCACTGAGGAGCAACGGCTCTACTATGAGCCTCACTCATATGACCGAGCTACTCACCCTTTCTGTAAGGGAGAGCCCAGTCAGCCTGCAGAGGAAACTCACTTCAGCAGCTGTATTTGCAAATATGTACTTCAATCACTACCCACAGCTTGTGACCATAGGTACATAACTACATAACATTAAAAAAAAATACTACAAATTTCATGTAAAGAGGCAACAGTCTGCCTATAAATCTTGAGGGGACATACATTCCTATTACCGTATTTTTCGAATTATAAATCGCAGTTTTTTTCATAGTTTGGCCGGGGGTGCGACTTATACTCTGGCGCAACTTATGTGTGAAATTATTACCACATTATCATATCATTATATCATTTCACATGTTATTTTCACACTAAACCGCAAGAGGGCGCTCTAGGCCTGTGTTGATAATTTCAACAACTGAGAAGGGCTGAACAAAAATGGCACCGAAAAGAAAATCATATTCCGCAGATTACAAGCTGCAAATAGTGAAATACGCAGCCGAAAATGGTAATCGAGCAGCAGAAAGAAAGTTTGGAGTTAGCGAGAAACTTGTAAGGGACTGGCGAAAAGCGGAGGTTACTCTTACTGAAATGAAGAAAACGAAAAGAGCTAAGTGCGGGCTAAAAGCTAGGTAGCCGCAGTTAGAGGAACGAGTTCGCGCATGGGTGCTTGAACAACGTGCTGCTGGGAGAGGTTTGTCAACAGTGCAGTTGCGTCTCCACGCCCAGGTAGTTGCCAAGGAGATGAATATAAATGACTTCGCGGGAGGACCTTCTTGGTGTTACCGCTTCATGCAACGCAATCGCCTCTCTATCAGAGCAAGGACAACAATGTCCCAAAAACTGCCAGCAGACTTCCAAGCCAAGGTTGACAATTTCCGTGAGTTCATTGAAAAGCATGTAAGTGAGCACAACGTGACACCGGATCATATTATTAACATGGACGAGGTCCACCTCACATTCCCACAGGCCGAAGTGTAGCAGAGAAAGGGCAAAAAAGTGTGAATATAGTTACAACTGGTCATGAGAAATCACACTTCACAGTGGTGCTGGCATGTTGTGGAGATGGATCAAAATTGCCACCAATGGTCATTTTCAAACGAAAAACCATGCCAAAGATCCAATCCTCCTCAGTTGCAGTCGCCGTGAATGATAAAGGGTGGATGGATCAAGAAATGCGGAACTTATGGCTTACAAAGTGCTACACTAAGCGACCGGATGGCTTCTTTAGAGCACGCAAAGCTCTGCTTGTGATGGATAGCATGAGAGCGCACATCACGCCACAGTTCAAAAATAAATTAAAGTTTAAATAAAGTTAAATAAAAAGTTTTCAACTCTATACCTCTCATCATCCCTGGAGGCTTAACCAAAATACTCCAGCCACTTGATATCTCCGTGAATAGGAGCTTTAAGGCAGTCTTGCTGTGGGAGCAGTGGATGATGGATGGAGAGCACAACTTCACGGCAAACGGGAGAATGCGCCATGCAACTTTCCTGGAAGTCATTGAATGGATCGACAAAGCATGGGCTTCAGTGACAACCGAAACCATCCTGTCGGGATTCAGAAAGGCTGGAATAATTGGAACTGCAACTGACGATGAGTCTGACGTAAGCGACGTAGAAGAGGAAGCGGTGCATCGTCTACCTCCCGAGTTGGGGAAGTTGTTTAAAAGTGACACCGAGGATGAAGATTTCATTGGATTTAGTGATTTGGAGTGAAACTGATAGTTTGGTAAACTTGTTAGCATGTTCTTTATGCTAAAGTTATCTGAATCACTCTTAATATGTTACGTCGTTACTGACATTACCAGGCATGTCAGTCATGTAACGTTAGTATATCGTTAGTATACCGTACACTTATTCAGCCTGTTGTTCTCTACTTAATTTTTATTTTAAATTGCCTTTCAAGATGACATGTATGTTTTTGGTGTTGGATTTTATCAAATAAATTTCCACCAAAAATGCAACTTATACTCCAGTGCGACTTATATATGTTTTTTCCCTCTTAATTATGCATTTTTTGGCTGGTGCAACTTATAATCCGAAAAATACGGTAAAAATCCCTAAAACCATAAAAAACAAGACTAGAGATTTTTGCTGAAACAAACTCTTGAGATTTAGTATAGTGTCATAATTAGGAGACACTCAATGTAGATCTTAAGGGACATGGTTTGAAACTAAAGCAACATGTGGAAATTTAGCACATGGACATAACAGACGTGTGTGTTAACAAATAAATTGAAAAAAATATATAGATATTTATATCAATAAGTTGTCAATACATAAGTAACACATTGCTTACCATGTTTAAAATATGTTTTCCTCCAATGTCACTACATGTGCTTCTTCCTTTGCTCAAATGAAATGCATGATGTGTCATTAAAACACTTGTATTTTCCAAAGTCCTGGTAGATGTTGATATGTTTAGGTCTCATGATCAAGCTCAGAGCGAGTTTTTGGTCAGTCACTCTTTCCTTCAACAGTTTGTCTTTTATGATTTCAGTTCTTTATTGAGTCTTTTTTTAGTTACAAATTAAAAATGGACTTAAAAACTTTAAATCTCTGGATTAACTCTTGGAGGACAATAGATAACCGCATGCAGTGACATTGTGGTTGTCTGGAAAGCAAGGGGCCTAAAAATACCAGCACAAAACTCTTGTCAGTTAACATTTAAAGTGTTCGTGAAATTGGGCAGCTAGCGTTTAATTAAAAGTGTGGGGAAAAATCTGATGAGTTACAGCATGATGATTAACCTTTTACCCTTGTCCTACATTTGTGTTTTGTCATGCCTGTATCATTTTTGCCCTCTGCTCAGAGCTGGATGGAGTCCAAACCCTTCAGAAAGCCGATTGCCTCACATGCAGAGATGACTGTTGCAGTGTTTGGGAAACAGCTAACTGGTGATGGATTAAGGGATTTTCAGAGTAATCTTCCAAAGAGGAAGTACATTTAGTCATGGATATGCTGTCATCAGTGTTATTAATAACAGCATCAGTTCTCATATCGGCTAAGAGACGGCCTTGTTTCTGGTTGGCAGTGTCCCCTCACTGATATGTGTGTTTTATGCATATTATCACTTTTTCTTCCTTCTTCCTATATCAACATATTATTTAGTCATTTTTTTAACTTTGAGTTTGACATTTGACCAATTGAGTCTTTTTTTTTAATTATTACTCTTTTACATCTTTTACATTTTGCTATCTTCAAATGACACTGTCCCCGTTTACTGAACTAACAGCACTTAATTTTCTTGTTTCTTTTTTCCCAGCTGAGATGAGCATAAGGAGACAGGAAGCAGTGCAGGAGCCAGACCATTTGGAGAGTTATTTGTAGCTCATTATATGTTCATTAGTGTTCAGTAGACTCATGTACGGTGTGCCCCAGAGGGAATGAAAGATTCACAGAATTTTGGCAGATGTTAAATTTTAATCAGAGGTCTAGGTTTACATTGTTTAACTGTCCTGAGTTTGGAGGGAATAAATAAACTGTCTTTCTTTTTATTCAGTGTTTCACATCTTTTTGTAGTTGGAGATTATTTAATCCAAATAATGGGGACAGCATTGTTTACTCATATTTTATTGGGTTTTTTTCTTTAATTACTGTATAAAATGCTTAAATGACTAATAGAAAAAAAGAATTTGGATAGATAAACACTGACATATATGTAATTCATATTGCTAATAAATGCGTGTTTTTTTTTATCAAACAGGCGGCGGAACATGGACATCCATTTTCAGTATATCTAATAGATCTAAGTCTTACATACTACAATGCTTTCTTTCTTAAAACATACATCAATTGACATCTAATCACTGTTACACTCATTTTAATTCTCAGCAGGCTGCATGAAGTTGGTTTGGTTTGTGAAGAGCTGCCGGCAATCCCAGAAAGAAGGCAAAAAAGCTTTTTGTTTATTCTCAGTGCGTTCTATTCAACATAAGAGGGTGATAATTGTTTAAGGATTAAGTTAATCACATTGTATCTCAGTCAAGATTTGTCACCTCTAAAGGCCTAAAGGAAACTGAAGCAATACAAACAATTACGACTCATTGTTGCGGCTAACTGTCCAACGCCATTATCTACTTCAGCCGCTGCAGGCTAAACACGGGAGATATTGATGACGCGCACTAAGATGTATGTTCTCCTTATTGCGTTTTATTTTTATAGTTACTTTAAATAAATTACAATGAACAAACAATACGCAGAGCAAAAACATCTAATTGTGCGCCTCATCAATATCTCCCGTGTTTAGCCTGCAGCGGCTAAGTAGATAATGGCGTTGGACAGTTAGCCGCAACAATTAGTCAACAAAAAGTTTACTCCCGAGCTCACCCCACTTCTGCATCCTTACAGCCAAAACGATGCGCTCAGGTGAGTGCAACTATTTGTAATGTGTGCATTCACACCCAAAGTGACACACCCTCCACCCAAGTGCCAATCAAGCATGCACACATCAGCATATTCGCAGACATTCATGACTTATAATATGGCTCCTATACTCATCATCCACTTTCCTCCATCATCCATTCCTGTCAGATGCCAGAAGCTGTAACAGAGTTGCAGTAATAGAAGTACTGTTAATAAATAAAAAAATTTAAAAAATTCACTGTTCAGACTTATTTTAGTTTTCTTTGGCATTCTGTTAAACGTACAACTCCAGTTCCAAACATGTTAGAAAGCTCTATAACATCTCAATGCAACAGAATGAAATGGTTTGAAACTTCCACAAACTCCCATTATCTTCCCAGTATAAAAACGTAGGAAACGTATCGCATGTTGAAACTGGGACCTTTTATCATTTAGTGAAAAATATTAGCACATTTTCAATGAGATGACAGCAGATGTAATATTGTGTTGCATCTCCTATTCTTAAAATAAAAAACTGTCTGCAAACATCTGGGAAATGCGGAGACCAGTTGCTGATGTCTTTATGAGAGGAATGTTGTCACATTTTTGTCTGATGCAGGATTCCAGCTGTTAAACAGTCCTGGGCCTTTTTTTCTGGATTTCTTTTTTTTTTATTTTATTTTATTAAATTTTATTCAGTTTAATAGAATGTTTTCTATTGGTGAAAGTTCTGGTCTGCAGGAAGGTCAGTTCGGCACCAAGGCTCTTACTTCTAAATCAGTCTGTTGTAATAGATGCAGTATATGGTGCTGTGCCGAAGACTGCAAGGCCTCCCCTGAAAGAGACACAGTCTGGATAAAATTAAATATAACCCTAAAACCTCTGTATTTTTCAGAATTGTTTGCGCCTTCACGGAAGTGGAAGCTGCTCACGCTATTGGCATTAATGCAACCTCATATGATTAGATGCAGGCTTTTGAACTGCTAATAAACCGAACTCTCCTCTTTAGTCTGCAGGAAGCAGCAGCCGTGGTTTCTGAAAAGTTTTTCAAAGTTTGATCCATATGACCACAAAACACTTTTCCATTTTGTTTAAGATAATTTTAAATGAGCTTTGTTCCGGATGGATTTTATTCACAAATGCTTCTCATTTGCACGGTGGAGTTGTAACCTTCATTTGTGGGTTGGGAGCAAACTTGTATACAAACAATAATGTATGGAAGAGTTCCTAAGTGCATGCAGTGATCTCTAGTTGTGAATGATGTCTTTTTAATGCCGTACAGCCTGAGGGCCTAAAAATCAGCAGCCATTTTGACCTTCAGTCTCGTTGAAAGTGAACGGATATTCCTTCTGCTTCTGTGAATCTGTTTAGTCGGTTGTGGGACTTTCAAAGTCTGCATGAATCAGAGCATTTTTTAGAAATTATTTCATTATTTTAGATGCAAACTTTACATATGAGAGGCTCTGCCTCTTTGAAATGCTCCTTTTATTTCTAGTCATGTTACTGAACTGTTACACTAATCAGTTGCTCTCCCAGCTGTTACAGATGTGCGCCAGTTACGCTACCAGACTTTTGTTGCAACCTGTTCAACTTTTTAGAGATGTGTTGCTGCCATCAATTTTGCAATTATCTAATTTTATTCATGTAATGGTAAAATGTCTCAGTTTCAACAAGTGAGAATCAGGTGATGAAGGACATTTTTATCAGCTTGTCTGTCTTTGTAAAAGTGCTCCTGATTATTGTCAGTTTTATTTTCTTGATGGTTTGTGAAGGTTTTTCTGTTTTCTTATAGGTGTAGCAGTCTATATTTTTAGACTGAATAGCTCGAGGGGAGGGCAACTCCGGCCCTTGAGGGTCTCAGTCCTGCAGATGTTAACCCATTATAGGGAACTCAATGAAATACCTTGAAATTAGAAATTTCAACTTAAAATTGTCATTCTGCTATATACCAAGACCTCCATTTTGTTGTTTTGTTTTTTTTTTTTTTTTAATTGTTTTATGCTGAAAATGAAAGAAAACAAAGTGATCAGAAATAGTCACTTGCCTGATAAAGGGTTAAGAGTTTCCCTGCTGCAACACATTTGATTCAAATCACTGGTTGATAGCAGACTTTTGCAGAGCTTAATGTCTAGCTCTGCACAGGTCTGCTAATTAAGTTTGATGCATGTCAAGTGTGTTGCAGCAGAGAAACTGTGAACATTTGCAGGACTTCGTCCCTCGAGCTCCGGAGTTAGACACAACACAGCGACCAGACCATCATTTTGCTTGATATGACAAGTTAAAGAATGGTTCCCATTGTTCTGGAACCAGTATTACATCCAGACCAGGACACAAGCACAACACTTGTCGAACTTGTCTTCAAGGAACAACAGAATCGTCGTGACCACTCTTTCAACTTCCAGTATGAATTGAAATCTCATGTGCACAGCTCTTCTTCTGATAGGTCTCCTCTTTCATTCTTTCTCTTTGCATTGTCTGCCTCCTCTAACATGCACCATAGAGGAAAGCGAGAGGATGACAGGTGATCGCATCCCACCTTGAAATCAAGATGAGGACCATTACCCAACTGTCCTTGGGTGGAAGACATTCATCTCATATAAGAGGCATGGCATGGCCAAGTGAATGTGATGATGGGATGAATGAGGCTTGCTGGCAGCTCAAGGTAAGGGTGGCTACTCTGTCACTCAGAGCGAGAGTTGACAGGGTCTATTCTCAGACAGGGGGACAAACCTTGGCAATGCTGGAAAGGTTCCTCTGAGTGATATCTGAAACTGACAGAAGACTGACCATACTGAAATTGCTCATGAATGATTGGTTTACAGCGCCCCAGCAAGTCCTGCATGGAGAAACAGTGGGACTTCTGTAGTGCACATGTACCTATATGGTAGGACAACTCTCTGACAGGTCTGTGCTCGTTTCTTCTTTCATACATGGCTATCAGCGCTCAGATAATTGGATTGTAGGAGAGACAGTGAGCAGGCCGATACCCTGGAGCAGAAAATCCTCTTTTTGCTTTGATGCCTCACAGGAAAGTAGATTTTAGTCACAGCCAAGCAGCTTTTGATCTGCTTTTTTTTTTTTTTCTCATTCGTGTCATAGCTTTTTCTGCCAGGGGAGCTTAGATGAGCTAAACAGGTGATGATGCCTCAGCAGGGCAGCATTTTTCACCAGTCTGTCCTGGAGAAAAAAACTGTCCAGTGATGGCAGCCATCTGGACATGAGTAGGGCCTTTCACTTTGCCGGCCATTACAGACCAAATAACTGTATATTTAGGTCAAATGGCAGGAGGAATTAGACGTCAAGAGTCGGCACTGTCAAACACTTAGCTGACATGCTTTTTTTTCCCCCCTCTCTCTCTCTTTCTCCCTATTTTCATCTGATGGCTAGCACTGGGGTCCTTCGGGGTAGTATTGCAACAGCTGAATGGCTGTCACGTGTTGGGCGTGTTGGATGGAGGCTGGTTGGAAGCAAAATCGGCAGACGTTTCCTGATTCTCTTTTCAGCGAGCCCGTGGCTGATGTAATTGAAGTGGGCAGAGTGAGGACGGGATGATCCCACCCCCTAACGGAGACACACACATCTCCCCAGCACTCCTTCCCTCTGCTGGAACTGCCAGGCAATAGAGCTGTCGAGTAGCGAGTCTACAAATGGAACACCCAGCTGGCTAGACACCTCATCGTGCTGCTGTGAATTATTCAGCTTCCAGAGGGCTCTCCCCAAATTATTTAAAAGGCCGCTTTGGCTTGAAGGAAGGCATAAAATACTTAGAATACTCAAAAACGGTCTTGTCGATTACCACCACTTTCGCCAATTTTTTTTGTCAAGACCCCAAGCAAAACATAAAACTACAGCACAAGTCTGGTTACAGTGAAATAAAAATCAGAGATGTGGTGATTTAAATATGTCTAAAGGCACTGCTCAGAATTCAGAGTGCAGAGTACACCAACCTCTATGCAGTGTTGCCTCACATGCATGAGATCATATCTTGGCTCTATCTGAGGAGTTTCGGATTTAAAACTTCAGCTAGCACCAATGCCTTTTCAAACAGTAAATACTGGCAAGTGTTTCATGACAGCTAAACCCAGTTAAACCCTAATTTGAAATTCTGCAGGCCCGTCATTCATGTGTCTGGGTTTGACTTATGCAAGCAACAATGAGAAACACACACACACTAAGCAATCTGTAGTCTTTAATAATGTAATTTTCCTCTAATCCAGGATAAGAAGCGCAGTTTCTCTTTGTTACAGTAAACATCCGCAATTCATCACCAATTTCTGGCTGGGCGTCAAGTCAAGACTGACTGATTGGAATTCCATGTCCATATTCATCACACTCTATCCTCATCTACTCAGCAAAGGGTGGATAAATCACTGCATCTAGGCCGTCCCTCAGCAGGCCCCAAAAAGCCTTTAATAACAGGCTCAAGCTGCCTACAGTGCGGGCCCCTGATAGTTTTGAGTGAAAACAGATGTGGTTGCTTGCTAAACAGTGCAGTCTGCTTGACTGAAGTTCCGAACAGACCTCTCTCACAAGGCCCTCATCGCCATGTTGCCTCGCTAAAACATCCGGCACCAATAGAAAGCCACCTGGATTCCCTCCCTATTCCCTGTGGCCTTTGTTATTCCAACGCCTCCCCATTGCCAAACCCCCGTTTTAAGGAATAAAACTATTTCAAACAAGGTGGAAATGGGCTTCCCTCTTCACCCTTGTAAAGCCAACTTGAGAGTCTGGGTGAGCACATTCATGCCCCGTGGCCCCGATGAAATACAACACTAGCGCCGTGCCCTTTATGTGAGCCAAAAACACTGGCCATGTTTATCACATCTGACCATCTGGGTTTTTACACGTGCACGTCTGCCGGACAGCTCCACACGGCCTTGCACTTCCACATTTGTCAGAAAGACCGACAGCATATCAGTTGCTTTCAACTTGGCTTCGTGCGATTGTAATAATCTGCCAGTGGGGTTTTCTGCCAGAGGAAATTATGCAGGTACTTTTCGTCTTCCTACATTTAGAAAGATTTCTACGTTTGCTGCTGCTGTTTAAGATAGGGAAAGGGTGCGGGGGAGGGTCTCTCGATGGAGATGAATGCCTCTATATTAGGGGAACAAACTAACAGCATCTCCTGCAGGGTCCTTGGTGACTGATATTCTGCACTGATTTGTTTAAATAGTCTCCAACGTCCCCCTGACCCCACCCTCACCCAGCAGCTTTCTCCCCCACTCAGTCTCTCCCCCCACATGAGTTACAGATGTGTGTATAATGCTACAGAGGCCCAGTGAAGCAGTGGTCAAAAAACTTCCTTCAGGCCAGAAATTTTAATTGAAGCCGGATGGGCGCATAATGCCAACCTTAGCTTTTAAGATGATTGGCATATAGATCCCTGCTCCTACCTAATCACCCGTCCACCTGGCATGCATAAAACCCCCAGCTGCTCTTTACTTTCCCGTCATCCTCTTTCTTATCCAATTTGTTTCTCACACCTGAGTCTTTCTGACTCAGCTGCTGGAATCCGCACACAGTCTGTCCCACCCAGCAGAGTGTGTGGTGTCGAATAGGAAATATTTACCTTGAGCTGGTGTGAAGAGGTTGTGACCTAAGGGTCAAACCACAGTTCTGGATGTGGGTGTTATGGGGATGGAAATGTTTTAACATGTCATTTGTGGAATGGCATAATGTTGGCTGTCAGTGGTTAGAGGATAAACATGGAACATTCTTTGTTGTAGTCTCAATCATTGTGCCTTTCTTTGCTGGAACTGGAAGTAAGAACTGGCTGGAGAACATTTTATTTTATTTTATTATTTTTTCGCCCAAAGCCAGCTGGGATAGGCTCCAGCTTCCCCGCGACCTTGAATTGGATTAAGCGGTTCAGAAAATGAATGAATGAATTATTTTATTATGTTTTGTTTTATTATGGTTTATTTGATGTATATGAAAAAATAAGAAGTAAAAGCAACAGTTTGGTGAATGAGACTACAATAATAAGTATAATGTATTAGAAATAATACAAACACTGTTTTTTTGTTTTTTTTTAATGCAAATAAGATGTTTACATTTAATACACAAAACATTCAGAAAGCAAAGTGTGAATAATTTGAAATGTCTTGAGAAAATATTTTGCTTCGACTGATGATTTGTACATTTATTGGAACTTAAAAGTCACTCTAATCTTCAAAATCACAAAACATTTAATAAATCCAGAATTTTACATTATCATTTATTATATTTCATAGCAAGACATTCTCTTAACCCTGATTCATGAATTATTAAAAAAATCATTGCCACATTTTTTCACATGCAATATTTAACTTCTACAGACATGTGCAGACACTTTTCTTTGTCTATAATATTATTTGACTTTGTATTTAATATATTTTATTTTATCTATTTGATAGAAATATTTATAATATATATATATATATATATATATATATATATATATATATATATATATATATATATATATATATATATATATATATTTATACTGTCATATTTTTCTAATAGAAATATTCTATAAAAATTTATGAACATCAGCCTTTAAATGCATCAAAGGGTTAAATGTGGTCAGTAATCCCGACTACCTGAAATGACTCATCTCATAAAACAAACTGAAGTCAGATTTAGTCAGAAAGGTATCAAATATACATCATGTTTTCCCTCTGCCTTGTAAATGTTTCATATATAAACACAAAACTGCAACCTCATGTGAAAAAACTTGGGAATTGCGGTTACTTTTATCACAAAATTGCAGATAATATCTTCCATGTCATTTTCACCTTTACTAAATTCATCCTGCAGGCCAGATCGGAGCCTCTGGCAGGTCCTTCTGGCCCTGGGCTGCACGTTTGACACTGTTATTTTCAGCACACAGTCATTTATGTATCTAACTAAAATCAAAACACACCAGTTTGGCCATCCTTTCAGTAGCAACAACTTGCTACTTCATGCAGAAAAATGTTGGCTTCCTTCCTCTCTTTTCTCTTCTCCAACTGTTGTTAATCACATTTCAGCCTGATGGACGCCGGCTGTTCACAAAGGAAAACTGACTCGAGTGGCTCAAAAGTTTTGATTAGCATAAGTGACTACTTTATCTGCATTGTTTATGGTCAATATATTAAAAAAATCAGCTAACAAAGGCATAAATTACTAATCAGCATTGATTCAAAATGATTTTAAAGTACTAATCATACAGCTGCAAGCAACAGCTGCTCAACAAGGCAGCTGATGCTGGGTTTGAAAGACATGGGAAATTATATAACTTGATGTTAAATGCTAAAAGAGAAGGTCTTTCTAAAACACAGCAGTTCTTACATAATAAAAAAAGCAATTTAAAGAGGCTTAACGTTAATTTTAGGCTTCCTAACTGGGACAAAACAGGCCTATACCGTGTTCATCAACCAAAAACAGACTTTAATACTGTGAAGGTAAATTGTATTACAGTTGCAGTCCAGGAATTTGCACAAAAGTTACAGAAGAAACTGTGACAGTCACCACAAGTACTAATAACATAACAGTACAATGTTAGGAAAATGTGATAATGTCTTTATTCGGTTATGCAATTTCATTCAAACGTGCAACATATAAACAAATTCTTGTATTTAAGTTGCTGATCTTAGGTGTAGTTCTCAAACTGTGCATATTAGTTAGTTGTAAGAATTACAGAAAAACAAAGCTTCCTCAGATGCAATCCTTCTATCACATTTAAATGTCTTTGTGGTAATGCAGTAATCTTAACAATACTTGTATTATGATCACGATACATTTCCAAGATATTATGCAGCCCTCATCAGCATGCATATCATTTGAAAAATTAGAATTATACACTGTAAAACAAGAAATATACATGAATCCCATTTTGAAGTAAACAAGGCTGTGATTTGGAGCCAGTAAATTTTGTTTTGGTTGTAGATACAATGTGTCATCCAGAAAAACACAAACGCAGCTCTTACAAGTATGAAGGGACATGTTCTACCTTTTCTGCTAGACAAATTTTGATCATGTTTGTCTACCAGAATAATCTAAAACTGCACTTTATCTATAGCTGCTCGTTTTCCATGGGGTTCTTGTGCCAAGTTGAACACAGGGAAACAAAAAAAAAAAAAAAAAAAAACCTGGATACAAGTTAATAAACCATACAAGGAAGCTGCCAAGTGCAACATTTTAATGCTTCAGGCTACAAAATTTTGGAAATATTTACAGTTTCTTTAAGCCTTTTACATGTTAAATTCTGCAGTGAAGACAGCAGCTAACTTTGCCAGATGCTGTCCATCCTACTCTCCTGCTTTGGAGCATGAAATATCAGATGTTGCTTTTCTTTCTCACAGTCCTGTCTTAGTGCCAACATGGAACACAGTCCACCCACTGAGTCATGGTAAAGCCAGTCTCTGCAGAGATGTGGACACTAAGAGGTCTCTGATTTCCTGTTGGCCTACCCCAAGTCTCATCCATCCACTCCACCCTCCTGCTGTGGAAATATTGGCCCTTGGTTCAAGCTGACTTAGCTTTTAGTTATCCTGGATATTTTCCCTCTGTTTCTAGGTCACTTGCTCTACTTGAGGTGACGTCTGGTCAGGCTGTTCCAACTGGGGGATCAAAGGACCCGGGGGCCAGCAGTGGTGTGAATGTATTCTGAATTGGATCCCATCCTTTAGCTACCTTTTTAATAAATGCGCTTTCAGTAACCAAAAAGAAAAAGGCATGGTTCTTTTTTTAAAAATAATGTGGGAAAAAATAACAGAATAGTTGGTTGAAATAAAAGTTATAAGGAGAGCAGCTAAGGCAGCTTACACCTCCTTCACAATGGCAACATACGGGGAATTATAGCAAACCACTCTGAGTCGGCAACACTGGAGACCACATACACTGAAAAACCTTTTTCAAGCTTACAATGAAGGCCATTAGAAACCTACATGTATGTAATTATGCCGATGATTCAGACACTTTGGCCAGAAATAAAATCTTACATATGAATGTGACGACTGTGGGAACACATAGATATTGAAAAACCAACTTGCAAATCAACAAAGCATGTAAATTATTTACATTAGTTATTTATTAGTTATTATTATGGTTTTTTTGTTTTTTATTTTTGTTTTTAGCTGTTTTTGTTTTTTCATTATTTTTTTAAAGAAAGTACACTTCTGTTAAAAATAATATAACAATTCAGTCATTTTGCAATTACAAATAATGCTGACTTCATTACAGAAATAATAGGACTGCAGGAAATGTTCATGGCCAAAAGGTTACCTTGACCAAGCGGGGCTTTTATTTATCTGTTTTTTCTTTTCCTAAAATGAGTAATGGAAATAGATAGCTCTCCCGGTTGCAGAAGAGGAAACTTTAGTATTTATAGTTTTCGTATTGCGTTTTTAAAAAGTTTCCTTCCCTTCAAATTGATCTGTTTGGCTTTTCACAAACCTATATTACGGTACTTGTTTTGCTTTCTTTTTTGTTTGTTTCTGAGATTTTATAATATAAAAATGACAGAATAAATACAAAAAATGTTTAAAACATGGGAAAAAGAAAAATTAAACCTATTAAACTCAATATGAAAACATTAAAGAATGCAACACCATCACAAATCAATTAAGAAATGCAGAAAATCAAAACCCAAGGAGTGCAATTATAGAGATGATGTAGAAGGAACCCTTAAAAACCTACACCCAAGCTTGCTGTGTCACTGCTTTTAACCATACACTCTCTAAACACAGTGCATGTGGAAAAGTAGCCATTTCTTCAGGACAAAAACATGAAAGCCTGTTGAGTTCACTGGAGATGCTGAAAATTCTCCAGACATGTAGAAATGCCAAGTACTTTTAGCCATTAGCTAAAATGACAAAGTCATTACTTCAAGAACATAGTCTTAACAGTGCAACATGATAGTGAAACTATGATGCTGTAGTTATGCTTTCATAAAAATGTCCTTGGTCAGAACTGAATGATTATTAATGCAAACTGTCGGCATGCTTCAGGAAAGCAAGCTTTAGACATCTTACCCATTCATTCAGGAAGCTCTGTCCGTGACTAGATGGGCCAAGCTCGTAAAAAACGCATGCTCCAAGAGTCGCATCTTTAATTTATGCTAAAGGAGGAAACTATCTGTTTTAAAAAATAATTTAAAAAAGGAATTTTCATGCTTTAGTCAGTTACACTTTTGGACGTTTTAGGTAATATTGCCATGTGATGAACTGGCAACCTGTCCAGGGTCTACCCTGCCTCTCCCCCGATTATTGCTGGGATAAATCTAACTTCTCTGCAACCCTGTATTGCCTAAGTGGTTATAAAATGAACGAATGAATGAATTTTACATGATATTGAAATGCCATGTTTACACAAACCTTACAGAATGCCAATTTAATTTCACAATTCATTTAAAGATGAAAAATGTTGTGTGGTGATTCCTGTTCCCTGGTGGGCGTGGTCAGCTGGGAACTGGAGGCACACCTGATCCACATTCCAGCAATCATCAAACAACCTATTTAAGACCAGCTCTGCCTGCTATCCAGCGCCAGATTGTTGATTGCCCTGCGGTAAACAGCTCTCGGCCTCAGCTTACGTTACTTGTACATACCTTCGGTTTGTAACCTGTCCTGTCTTCCTCCTGCCAGAGAAAGCCTGTTAGTTCATAGACACTGCCTGCCAGTTTTGCCTGCCTGCCTGCTCGTTCGCTTGTTCCCCTGCTTGCCTGCCTGCCTCCTGCTGCTCGCCAGTCTGCCAGTCTCTGCAGTTCCGCTGGAAGAATTCACAGGGATCTGTTGAGAACAAATAAACCTCTCTCTGTACTCTGACAGTGTCCGCTCTTTGGATCCAACTAGCCCCTCTCTCACAACAGAACAATCTGGCCATCGAATGGATTCGACGGACGCGAACCTGGAAGACACCGCTGACAGCCTTCAACACACTATTTCAGGTCAGAATGCACGTCTCGCTCGACATGAGCAAATGATGCTAACTCTGGATCAGAACTATCATGCGATCCTCTCTCAGCTAACCCAGCTTACAACACACGTCGCCGGCTTGGGCCTTCCTGCACCAACTCAGCTGCCTGCTCCCGATCCGCCCGCTCACCAACCTGACTCAGCACACCCCGTAAGAGAGACGCATATTCCAGATGCCAAGCCGTATGCTGGCGATTTAGGCAAATGTAGAGGATTCTTGCTGCAATGTTCACTGGTATTCAATCAGAAACCATTCTACGCCACGGATCAATCAAAGATTTCTTTTGTGATCGGACTCCTTGACGGGAGAGCTCTGGATTGGGCTGAAGCAGCCTACGAACAACAAGGTTTCAGGCAGCAGTCATATTCATCTTTTGTCAATGAGATGGAAAAAGGTTTTTGATCATCCTGTAAGAGGCAGAGAGTCTGCTACACGTCTCCTCAGCCTCCGTCAAGGAAGAGTGTGGCTAATTTTGCTGTTGATTTCAGGACAGCCGCCGCAGATTCAGGGTGGAATGATGACGCTCTCCGTGATGTTTTTGCTAACGGTCTGAGCAGGTGAAGGACGAACTGGCAACCCGTGACACGCCTGAGTCCCTGGAGGGACTAATTTCCCTCGCCATCCGGGTGGACAACCGACTGCGGGAGAGGGACCGGGAACGGCGATCCCAATCCGGTTACAAGCAGGAGAATTCCTCTGGAGCAGTACCATCCTTCCCTCACACAGCCACTCCCACAGAGGAGCCTATGCAGCTGGGAGGAGCGCACGTTTCCCCGGAGGAGCGGCAGAGAAGGACCTCGGGTGACTGTTACTACTGTGGACTACCTGGACATTGTATTTCTTTCTGTCCCAACCGATCAAAAGACCAGGACCGTCAGTAGCAGTGGGGGTACTGACGACCACATCCTCTGAGGTATTTCCCCACACTAAGACTGTCATCCCAGCAGTCCTGTTCAGCGATAATGTTCCCCATTCTGTTGATGCCTTGGTTGACTCTGCTGCAGAGGCCAATTTTTTGGATAGATCCTTAGCTAGCTCGCTACATATTAGCTTGAAGACCCTCTCATCCCCCATATCTGCGCAGGCCCTGGATGGCAGTCTCCTTTACACCATCACACTGCAATCCCTTCCTATAAAATTGATTGTTTCAGGTAATCATCAGGAACTTATCTCTTTTTACATTGTTGACTCACCTAAATCCCCTCTGGTTTTAGGCCACCCTTGGCTGGCTCTGCACAACCCTCACCTGGACTGGCAGACCGGGAGGATTATTAACTGGAGTTCCTTCTGCCATGTTACCTGCCTTCATTCAGCTGTTCCTACTACCCTTATTTCCAGCCGCCAACCTGTTCCCCTTGACCTGTCTACCGTTCCTTCAGTCTATCATGACTTAAGGGAGGTCTTTAGTAAGGACAACGCCTCGGCTCTTCCCCCACATAGACCCTATGACTGCTCCATTGATCTGCTCCCGGGGGCGCCATTACCCACCAGCCGTCTATATAACATCTCCCGACCAGAGACTGAGGCTATGGAGAAGTATATCTCCGATTCTCTCACTGCAGGACTAATCAGGCCTTCTTTGTCACCCCTAGGGGCTGGGTTTTTCTTCGTCTCAAAGGAGGATGGTTCACTCAGGCCTTGTATAGATTATCGTGGCTTAAACGCTATCACTGTAAAGAATAAGTACCCTTTACCTCTGCTTGACTCTGTATTCAACTCCCTTCACGGCGCCACGATTTTCACTAAACTGGACCTCCGCAACGCTTATCATTTGGTGCGAATAAAGGAGGGTGATGAATGGAAGACTGCTTTTAGAACCCCTCTCGGCCACTTTGAATATCTGGTCATGCCATTTGGGTTGTGTAACGCTCCTGCGGTATTTCAGGCCATGGTCAACGACGTGCTGAGAGACCTCATTAACCGTTTTGTGTTTGTTTATTTGGATGACATCCTCATTTTCTCCCGGACTCACTCGGAACATGAGCAACATGTCAGACAGGTACTGCAGAGACTGTTGGAGAACCGCCTGTTTGTCAAAGCAGAGAAATGTGACTTTCATAAAGATACCATCTCGTTTCTGGGCTATATCTTTGAGCGTGGACAGGTCCGAGCTGACCCAGATAAGATCAAGGCTGTTACGGATTGGCCGACTCCAACCTCTGTTAAAAAACTGCAGCGCTTTCTGGGTTTTGCAAACTTTTATCGACGCTTTATCCGCAACTTCAGCCGTACAGCTCTCCCCCTAACACGTCTCACTTCCCCATCGGTTCCTTTTTACTGGTCAGATGCGGCAGCCCAGGCTTTCAACAAGCTTAAGTAACTGTTCACCTCAGCTCCAGTTCTTATCCATCCTGACCTGAACCACCAATTTGTAGTGGAAGTGGATGCCTCGGACACCGGGGTAGGAGCCGTGTTGTCCCAGAGATCTTCTGAGACCCAGAAACTACACCCTTGTGCCTACTTTTCCCAACGTCTTTCCCCCGCGGAACGCAATTATCATGTTGGGGACCGAGAACTTCTTGCCATCAAACTGGCTCTAGAGCACTGGCTGGAGGGATCCAGAGTTCCATTCCTTATTTGGACAGATCACAGAAACCTGGAGTATTTGCAGTCAGCTAAACAATTGAATCCCCGCCAAGCCCGTTGGTCTCTATTCTTCAACCGGTTCCATTTCACACTGTCATACAGACCAGGCTCCAAGAACCAGAAACCCGACTCACTTTCACGTCAGTTTGCCCCTGAGGCCACCACCTCTGTGGTGGAAACCATCCTACCAGCTTCCTGCATCGTGGCTGCGGTCTCATGGGAGGTTGAGAACAGGGTCATTGCAGATCAGCAACACCAGCCCGACCCGGGTACTGGTCCCCAGGATTGACTGTTCATTCCCGACACCGCCCGATCCCTGGTCCTCCAGTGGGGTCACTCCTCCCGTTTGGCTTGTCATCCTGGTTCCTCACGCACTCTCTCCCTTATCAGACGCAGGTTTTGGTGGCCAACCATGGAGAAGGATGCGCAGGAGTTTGTGGCTGCCTGTACTACTTGTGCTAGGAGTAAGGCATTGCATCGACCCCCGGATGGACTTCTACGTCCTCTGCCTGTCCCTAGCAGACCCTGGTCACACATTGCAGTGGATTTTGTTACCGGCCTACCTGTTTCCAAAGGTAAAGACACCATCCTGACTATTGTGGACCGTTTTTCCAAGGCTGAGCATTTCGTCGCTCTCCCCAAGCTTCCCTCGGCCAAGGAAACTGCCAACCTGTTGGTGCACCATGTCTTCCGACTCCATGGATTGCCCACTGACATAGTCTCTGACAGAGGACCCCAGTTCACTTCACAGGTGTGGAAAGCCTTTTGTCTCTCCATTGGTGCCACAGTCAGTTTGTCCTCCGGTTTCCACCCCCAGACTAATGGTCAAGCCGAGAGAGCAAACCAGGACCTGGAGACCGTCCTTCGTTGTGTGGCTGAATCCAACCCTTCATCATGGAGCGACCATCTGGACTGGGTTGGGTACTCGCACAACTCCCTCACATCCTCAGCTTCTGGTTTGTCTCCTTTTGAATGCTCTCTTGGGTACCAGCCGCCCCTGTTCCCTGTCCAAGAGGTTGAAGTAGCTGTTCCATCAGTTCAGCACCACATCCGCCGTTGTCGTCGGGCCTGGAGGACGGCTCGGACTGCTCTACTTCGGGCTGGGGAACGGAGTCGACGCCAGGCCGATCGCCATCGCACAGCTGGGCCCAGATACGCTCCTGGTCAGAAGGTCTGGTTGTCTTCAAAGAACATTCCCTTGAGAACTGACGCCAAGAAATTGGCTCCCCGCTACCTGGGACCTTTTGAGATCCAGCGGGTCATCAATCCCACAGTGGTTTGCTTGCAGTTCCCCCGGTCTATGCGGATTCATCCCTCCCTCCATGTCTCCCAGTTGAAGCCTGTCTTCCAGTCCTCTGGTCCCTCCTTCCGGGCCCCCTCCTCCCGCCCAGCTTGTGGCTGGTCGCCCGGCTTACACCGTCCGACGTCTTCTGGATGTGCGCCGTTGCGGCCGGGGCTTCCAGTTTTTGGTTGACTGGGAGGGTTATGGTCCTGAGGAGTGGGCCTGGGTTCCCCGCTCTTTCCTGGATCCTTCCCTGGTCCGGGATTTCCGTCGGGCCCATCCCGAGAAGTTCCGGTCGCCGGGTGGCTCCTGTTGAGGGGGGGGTACTGTGGTGATTCCTGTTCCCTGGTGGGCGTGGTCAGCTGGGAACTGGAGGCACACCTTTAAGACCAGCTCTGCCTGCTATCCAGCGCCAGATTGTTGATTGCCCTGCGGTAAACAGCTCTCGGCCTCAGCTTACATTACTTGTACATACCTTCGGTTTGTAACCTGTCCTGTCTTCCTCCTGCCAGTTCATAGACACTGCCTGCCAGTTTTGCCTGCCTGCCTGCTCGTTCGCTTGTTCCCCTGCTTGCCTGCCTGCCTCCTGCTGCTCGCCAGTCTGCCAGTCTCTGCAGTTCCGCTGGAAGAATTCACAGGGATCTGTTGAGAACAAATAAACCTCTCTCTGTACTCTGACAGTGTCCGCTCTTTGGATCCAACTAGCCCCTCTCTCACAACATGTTGTGTATTTTCCTCTATATATCTATACATGCTTTGTATATAATAAATGTGTCTTTATATTCTGACTATGATCATGAAAATAAATCAGTGAATTAAAGACTTCACCTCAGGGACTGAAGTGCTTACCTTGAGATGTCTCAATATGAAATAGATTCATAAATGTCCATGGCCTCATGTCACAGTCTATTTGATGGAATGATGTTATAGATCTCTCCAGCCACTGAATTTATCTTGCACACTGTTACAACACATTGGAAGCTGAATTTAATGAAATGAGGGATGACTTGAACGTCAAATAACAAACTGACGATAAACAGTTTTTTTTTTTTTTTTTTTAGAAAAGTATGTGAAGCTGTGATGCTTTTGCTTTTGTAAAACTCAAATAGGCTACATTTGGGGTTTATCACATCAGAGACAAACCATTCAGCCAAACATAAATAAATAAAAACAATTAACCAATTAATTGAATTAGGTCTCAAAATCCCAGAACAATTAGCAGATCTCTTTGTTCTGAGATGCTGAGGGCTTATCTGTTATTCTGGTTGAAGGAACTTAACAGTTCAAATAAATAATTTAGTTTGTTTCAACAGAAGCAAATGCCTGTTGTAGGTATTAAAACTGTTCACCTTCAAACTGTGGACTAAGTAATTGCTTAGTAATTGCTTAGTAACTTCTATAAGTTTCATTGTTTTGTGAGCGAGAGACTCAAACTCCCCTCAAACTCCACGGTGGTCCCAAAATAATATCAGGACGCAAGATCACTGTAAAATAAATATATACTACATTCATAGAAAAAATGGGATTTTTACTTAAGCCTGCAAAAAATAAGTCAAGTTAATGCAAAGATCAATCAGTGCTAGCTTTTACGGACTGTTTATTAAAATCCTAATTTGGCAATATCTTTGTAAGAGAATATGTTCTGTGGCATGTGGATGCTTTGTCACAACTGTTCTCCTTATTTATGAAAATAGTGACAAATTTGCAGCCTTACATTTAGAGGAGGATGACGCAAGCTAGCAAAGCTCCAGCTAGCGCTCTCACTTCTCACTTTGTTGTCTTTAGAAGTACTCCTAGCCTCTCTCAGCGCATGGTTTGCGCACAAAAAAGGTGCCAAGAGGGTTGAGGGAGGGTAAAAATGGAAGTTGAGTTTGACCAAATCGTTTAGAATGGGCCATTTAAAGACTCATTATGTAACTTTCTTATCTTAAAACTCTGCATCACCGACTTGTTAGATGACACAAGCTGTGTTTCCATTACACCTAGAACTGACGAAAAACTAAATATTTTAATAAAAGAAAAATGCTAATGGAAACACCTACATTTAATTTTTAAAAAAAAAAATATATATATATATATATATATACACATATATCTTAATTATTGCTGAAATGTTTTTTCCTTCTCATGAGTTGGTTTTCCAGATGTTTCGAAACACAAATATCTCGCAAAAGTGTAATGGAAAAACATTTTTTGTATTTACATTCCCTGTATGTGACATGGGGGCTTTGACCAGTTCATTTTCGGAAAAGATGGCGCAGTGTGGAACAAACAACAGTGAAATTCAGACTTTCGTAAATAAAAATCAGGAAAAAAAGCTTTTAAAAGCCAAAGCAAATTCTCCCTAGCAAGTAGACAAACCCAAAACATTGCGATTTGGCTACCTTGCATAAACCTCAGTTCTTGTAAAATCTCACAAGACCAGAACTGAAGTTTATGTGCAAAGCACTTTTCAGTGGTACCACCTGCAAACTGCAGTTGTTGCTTCTCAAAACTTACAAATATTGCTTTTATTTTGCGGAAAAATGTAATGGAAATGCAGCTACAGCGGCATCCATAATGTGCATTTCTGGAACCGCTGCTACCCAGCAGCATTCTGAGGCTGAGACACCGCACTATACAACTTATACATCCAGGACGCAATGTGACGTTGCAGCAGAGTTTTGCTTCACGGTATTAGAAAGAACTGGCTGTTTTAAACATGCAACATTGCTGATTCAGCCAAAAAATGTAAAAGAGAGACAGTTAATTTACAGTTAATGTTGTAATTTATTATTCTTCTACATTACAAAACAAGAGTCATCGTAAGATCATCTTTTTACTGGCTGGAGAAAGGTAACAGGTCAGGTAGGATGCGAGATGGACACCAAATTAGCCATCAAAAGGGGGCATGCATGACGGGGAAAATGGCAAATTTTCTGCATTGTGTTATTAAATGATTTAATGTTCTTTTTTTAATCCTGTCTGTTCTATAAATGACCAAAGTTTTTGTGGTTTTTGTTTTAGAGCATTAAACTAACCTTCAACACACTGTTGGCACATTCATGCGCCCGATTTTGCAAGCCCTAGACAACTGCCGGCGCATGAATGCACTGAAATACAGTAACACAGTTCCCTGTTTGTGAACTTGCAGGGCTGCATTTAGAAGACTGATGTGTCTGAAGGGGAAGTTATTGTTTCAGTTATTCTTCAACGAAGAGATCATCGCTCTGTTCGTCCGCGTGACGAACCGGTCTGCGGACGAAATAAAAGTCGCGAAAGGGGGACAGAGCGGGACGATCGAGTCGTGTTGCTCACTTTGAATTTCAAGGTAGAATGCACCCCCGATCTTCACTAGTAAAAAGTTTCAAAGAAAAACTGTAAATAAATTTTTGTTTGTGTGTATTATTTTTTTTCTTTGCAAAAGACACTATGAACATATTTTTTCATTCTTTATTTAATCATGTACAAAATACCAGGCTGTTACAACAATAAACAAGAAAGATATGTGCTTTTGAAACAGGTAGGTATGATTCTTTTTACATTTTGTAAAAAATATGCAGTTTTATAAGGAAAAAACATAGTTTTTATGCAGTGTGCTGAAGGTTACCTGGCTGCAATCAAGGTGTGAATGGAATTTTAATACAGTAAAAATGCTCCTGGGAAACATGTCCTACCCTGCCTTTAATGCAAGATAATATCATGTTTGAAAAGAGAGCAGTGTCTGCTGTGGTAATGGTCATTTTGCATGCACCATCAGAATGTGAAACGCTGATAATATTTATAATTGTGCTCTTGAATGATGCCCTGCAGAGCGCAGCCACAAAACAAAGTGGTGTTGAAGCCCGCAAAAAAATAGTTAAAAACAACCCGAAAACAAAAACCCGGCTGCACTGGTATTGTCCTGGAAGGTGGAGGCGAGCATGAGAAAGTCCCGTTTAAGAGTTCAGTCATGCACGGATCCCTTTCGATTGCCTTCAAACTAAAGAAAGCCAGGATTTCCTAATGCTTAGAATGGAGAGCTCTCAACACATTGATCTGCAGCAAGGGACTGTCCATTCTTTGGAAATCACCATGTTGGGGGGGGGGGGGGGGGGTTGGTGAGAGAGCAGTTTGAGATAGACTTCATCTTGCAGGACAAGTTACTTGACATGGAAAGATATAGAGATAGATAGCTCACTATGGACCCCTTCTGTCTCGACGTTAGCACGGGTGAGTCAACATTTGTTTTATTTTGGACAACTGTGCTCGTCAATGCCTGATTTTTTTTCTCCCCTGTCTTTATTTTTAGATATGTTGCTTTCCTTTTTTCTTTTTGGCTTGAACAACAGACTTCTGAACAATAAACTGTACAAACAGCAACACAAATTCCACTCTGATGTTTAATCAAATTCATGCCGATGCACTTATATGGCCTCAAATCAGAATCTGTTTATGTTAATGGCATCCCCATTTAAATGCGGTTTTAAAAAGTTTGGAGCTAATTTATTTTCATGCTCATATGTTGAGGTTGAAGCAGTCAAATCCAAACATCCAGTTTTGCAGCAGCTAATACAAACCTGCTATGAACGACATGACGTTCCTCAGTTTGAGCACATATGAAAACTTTTTAGCTAATTGCCTGATTTCAACCCAATTTATTTAATTCTTTGATAACAAATTGTGGACCAAACCTTGGCACGATGGAAAAATTCTCATTCCAGTGAGAAGCTGTGGTGGGCTTGTTTGTCAGATGGGACTGAAGATTATTGATTTTGCAAGTGTGTCTTTTTGTGTGTTTGTGTCTGAGTGTGACTATGCGTCTCTCACTGTGTGCGTGGGTGTGTGTTTGCATGAGTGTGTGTTTTCGAAAGGGTCTGGAACATAGCCCTGGAATGCAAGCAGCTGATGTTGCAACAGCTATAGCAGTTTTAATGGGAGGCCAAACTGCAGATAGAAAATATCACGACTGCACTTGAGATTGCTTCACACATATTTAGCCCCTGAAGGCATTTTGTACACTAGGTCACAGGTCACTTTGTTCAACTTTCATCCACATTAGGACTGTTAGCAAAGCATCCATCTCTTGTGGCAATAGCCTCTTCATGCTTTATTTTACTTTTTTTTTTAGTGTCCCCTGATGGCGCATTAATGCTATTATGAATATATTACAATACTAAAATGTTTCCTTTTTACATGTCTGACAGCCATGATCTTATCTAATCAGAAGATTTTTAGCCATTGATCAGCCAAAGTTCTGCTAATATTGGTTTACCTAACGCCATACTCAAACTTTGTGAAAAGAGTAAATATTGTGGAGAAGGCTCAACTCTGCCCTTATGGAGATGATGGAGCCTGTAAAATGAAGGGCTTCGTTGTGTCTGATGGGCCAGTCAGAGGCAACCGTTCCATCTATTTATCTCAGGAATATATTACACTTGGTTTGTTTGGCCCTGTTTTCAGAGAATGAGGATTGACAACATCTAAGTTTCACTAGACCCCGCCCCCAAATAAATTCAAATGATGTGGGACAATGAAACCATGTATTTGTCTTCTTTTAGTTGTCTTTTTGCATTGTCAAATTTGTATAGAGGCTTTGTTGTGTGTAGTGTGTGTGTGTGTGTGTGTGTGTGTGTGTGTGTGTGTGTGTGTGTGTGTGTGTGCATGTGCTGTTTCTGTATAAACGTCTGCCAGGGTTTCCTCAGTTGAGATTTCACTCCAAAACTTTGTTGGAATACTTTAATTATTCACCTTCCAAGTTGTAAATCACAGACTTTGTGTAAGAATTGCCGCAAGAACTTGAAACATTTGCAAAACATCAGATGAAATCGAATTAAACTTTGGCTGATGATGAGAGAAAATAAATATTCCATGTTTTTGGCAACACAGATCAAAGGCATTTTACAGTTCCAGACAGCAGAATTTACACACTTTTATTCATGTTGATGCAAAGACAACTTTAATAGACACAAGAAAGACATGTGTGTCACTAAAAACACAAATATTTGCTTTCTGCTCCATTATTTGTGTGTTTCTTCTGGTTAGGGCGAAGAGTGTGTTGCACTAACACACTCTGTCAGGAGGCTGTGAGGTATTGATCGCAGGAGTGTATGAAGATGATGGGCTTTGACAGCCCACTGTGTGGACCTGAGCTAAGTCAGACACGAGCCTGCTCCGTCTTCCATCTGCAAGGGCCCAGGGTCACGTTGGTGAATGACTGCATGGCTGCGTGCGCATGAATGCACTCGGACACGAGCTGTGAGGCTGCAAGAAGACGAGAGCGGAGGAGAAACACGGCATTTAACATTTAAATAAGTGCACGGGGCTAAATGACGACTTCACAGCATCAATAACCCACTCCAGCAAAGTCTCGCACAGCAAGATATCAGCTTAATTAAGCGAGAAAAATGTTCTTTCTTGCAAATTTAAGCTTCTCCTTCAAAATTCATCGGTCTTTACAGAGTGTGTCTAAGTACAAATTGCGTGTGACAAGTACTGTAAGCCAAAAAGGGATGCTGCTGCATCAAAATAAAAGCTATTAATCTAATAATTGTTCAGAGATGTAAACTAGGGGAACATATTTCATCCATTTCAACTTCGCTGAGAGATAGTCAATTACTAATTGCTTCTGTTTTAGTGGAGTTGTCCGTAAAAAAAAACAAAACGAAGCACTCTTCGGAAAATAACCTGGTGCATCTTCGTAAACAGTTTTAATGGATGATTTTAGAACAGGGGTCGGCAACCCAAAAGGTTGAAAGAGCCATATTGGACCAAAAAAACAAAAACAAATGTGTCAGGAGCCGCAAAAAATTAAAAGCCTTATCATGAAGGCAACACATGCTTTATGTATCTATATTAGCTATATTAGCCTACTCTCAAAATGACTAAGTTGGCTACAAATACATAATGAGCCTTAATGATAAAATGTTTATTTTCCCCGCTGCGCATCCTGTAGAGAATGACGCACCACGTGACTACTCTGTATTACGATGCCGTCTCATGTTTAACTTCATTACTATATTAATGAGTTATGTTTCGTTGCTTTGATGAAATTAAAAAAATGCAACATTGAAATTTTTTATGTCATCTTTATTTTGAGGATTCGAAAAAAAAAAAAAAAAAATGGAATGTGCGTAACGCGCCCCTTATCTGGGCAACAAACAGAGCGCAATAAAACGCTGCCTGCATTTATAAAAAATAAACCAATAAATCAAATGAATACAGTTTGATTACTGTGCAAATGCCAAGCAAGTCGGTGCAAGGATAAAACGCAGCAGCATCTTCTTCTCTTTTGACACGCAACCAATATCCTCCGACCTGAGCACCAAAACCCGATTATATTACCAAGTGTCATTCCAAATATATACTGACAAAAATCAGAAATAATTTTATAAAATCATCCACTTTGTTACTCAATATGTGTGTATGAAGGATTATGTTCTTACCCGTTTAATGTGACTTCTGTTTTCGGACATCACTGGTCAGCTTCTCAACATCGGGCATGTAAGATGTAACTTGTGCTGAATTAATGTCCTTGATTTGCTGATCGGTAATGTTGCCGCCATTTTAATGGTCCTTTCCTTCACTGTCTTAGCGGAGAGGTGCATGTCTTTGATTTTCTGTATGATCTCGGTTTTGTTTTTGAAGTTAGCAAATACGTGTTCTGATATGTTGATGACTGAGTCCTTCATGTAGTCACCATCTGTGAACGGTTTTCTACGCTTTATTATCTCCCGGGTTGCAACAAAACTTGCAGCAGTAGTGGAGTTTGGAGATGCAATCCACTTAAATCAATTTTTGCGCTTCTCTAATTTCTCCAGAAGAAATGCAATCGCACTTTTTGTGTCACTCCCAACTGGGTACTGGCTGCAAATGCAGCATACTTTCCCTGGAAATGTCTTTCCACATTACTCTTTTTGTTATTTGACAACTTCTCGCTACAGAGCAAACATTCAGGCAATCCTTCCGCATTGGCAATGAATGCAAATGTTTCGGTCCAAGAAACGTTGAATCCTCTGTTCTCCTCGGTTATTTTTCTCTTTTTCCCTTTGGAATCCATGGCGCATCACACAGCCGCTGGTTTGTTTACAACGCCACCTGCCTCCTCCCGCCCTGCTGATAGGCTACGTGTGTCGCAGGCTATGAAGCAAATCTTCCTTGATAGAAATGTTGAAATTTAATATTTATTCTACACATTTTTACAGCATTGGAAAACGTTAAGAATGTTTGTGTCATGTTTGTCCTCCTACAGAACCAGATCAAAACAAAAATATATATCTTTTTCCATTTTTTTTTTTAGAAACATTTTTGAAAAAGCTCCAGGGAGCCACTAGGGCAGCGCTAAAGAGCCGAATGCGGCTCTAGAGCCGCGGGTTGCCGACCCCTGTTTTAGAAGGACTGAGAGCTTTGTATTCGGGGAAAGTCTGATAAATCTGCTGCTAGGCTGCGTTAATAGCGTCTGACTTTTGTAAAAACATTGGCTATATGCTCTCCGTGGCCATTACAGGCAGTTGAGGGGGGAAAAAATGTTGTTTTTTTTTGTTCAGCATGATTTCCTTTCAGTAACAGCATACACAGCAGGGAACCGATGTCAGGACAAAGTCAGCCTTAAAGCACCCCCTGTGCTGCCTAACACAGCTGATCCAGTCAGGTGTCTTTGAGCAAAACACTTATACAAGCTCGAGCAGCACAGATATAATCTAATCTCTTGATACTGAAGCTCTCCTCGTGGGAAAGTTTAAATAACTTTTCAGTTACTTAAGCACTGTCAAAATAATGTCTTCCGAAGAAAAGCAGCAGGAGCATAGCGAAAGTCTGAAGTCTGTACACCTGCATGCATAGAGGTCCCGCATTCAGCAGAGCAAGTCCAGACGGGGATCCAGTCACAAAGTCCAGGAAAGCTTCAATGTTGTTTAATGATATTTAAACTTCTCAAGGGGTTTTGATCATTTAGTGCCATGAACTGCAATGATAGAATTGAAACCTCACTATCTGTAAAACTAAGGGTGCATTCACGTCAGGATAGTCCACTAGACTCGGTCCGATTGGGGACTCTGCTGAGTTGTAGGGGGGTGTATCCATTCAGACTGAGGTTGAGTTCACGCTGCACTTTGGTCAAACGCGCCAAACCTTTACTATAATAAATCCCCATTCCCACCAAAGGTGGCGCTGTACAAGTATTTAGCAAAAGTGAGGACAAGACCGGCATCAAGAAGAAAACTCTGTTGCGAGTTAAACATAGAGCACAAAACTATTGTTGTTTTGGGGTTTTTTTATATTGTGTTATGCAAGTATACTGCAGAAATACACTGCAACAATGGACGCAGTATGAACAACAGACAAGGCAGATGACTGATATGTATTTACCCACAATGCAGGAAGTGACTTTTTATTGTAGTATGCCCCCTGTATTTGGTCCGCTTGCTGAGACCTGCGTTTGTAGGTGGACTGAGCCCGCTTCTTTGGTCCGAATCAGAATTCGCTTGCTGCATTCGGAGCTCCCCAAACGAAGCGGACTCTCAAACGGACTAGGATTCGATCAAAAAGGCTGATGTGAATGTGCCCTAAATAGTCTACTAATTATCCAGATATCAACACATCGACAACTAATTTTTTGGGAAAAGACTGCTGTTCCAAAGAATTTAAGGCAGTTTGATGGTTTGGAAAACTTGTTGAGGTTTGAGACTTTTGGATTATTTCTGAAAGAATAAGAACATAGATAAAACATTTAAAAGGTGAAATGTCAGCTGCAGAATCCACATTGTGATGAACTGAAGTTTAGGTCAATAAATGAGGGTTTCTCAACATGAAGCAGTTATCATGTGACTCCTACTTTCTTTGAGTTTTTTTTTTTTTTACATAGTTTTGCAAGTTTCCCACTGTCTGACATTTACACCACTGATCATAGCAGTCAATGTTTTTCTACAACATCCTCCTCCTGCACTAAAGCTCAACTGGAATGTAGAATTTTTTATCTATTGACCCTTTGTTCTCTGTTCTTAGCAGTCATGCCCTGTAGCTGCAATCAAGTAGATTCAAAGTTATTATGAACTTATCATTTCAACCACCTAGTGGCTATAGACACTGTGAAATAAAAATACAATATCAAATGCACCAGATGTGAAACAAAGAAAATTAATTCCACTCTGTTTATATTTATTATGTTAATCAGATCCCAGTTTTTCATGTCTGGTCAACAGTGGAACAGAGATAGCTTCCAGAGGCCTGCACAGGTACCTTTAGGGTTATTCCTTGGTTTTCCATTGAACAACACTGGTTCACTTCTTTCCGAGGTAATTCACCATGGTAACACACGCTGCTTCGAACCAGGTTATGTTCTGGATAAGACATGGAACACAAAAGCACCACTTCCTGACCAATCAGTTCTCCCTTATAATGACCTGCCTTACGTGGCTGTGCACTGATCTACATGGAAAACCCTGGGTTGAATAACCAAGTTCATATCCAGCTTCGTTACTCACCATGTGACATGATCCAGTGTAATGCAATGCAACCTTATTGTCAGAATCATGAAAGATGCACATATTTACATCATGACCACCAAAAACCTCAGATAATAATACACACATAATATGACAAAGCTTACACATGATCTGCAGTACACAGTTACATAGCACGTAGTATCGGGTGAGTAGCAGATGGTGGTCTCAAGTTCCCTGAAGTTCCTCGTTTAGTTTCAGAACTGACTGATGACTGAGTTTTTCAGTCTGACTTTATTGAAAGTTGGAACACTGTAACTCTTGTGTTAACTGTTGTGGTGTAGTGGTAAAATGAATTGACCTTCTTTCAGAAGGTTGTGGGTTCAAATCCAAGTTCTGGATCTTTATAAATCATGTCTGATGATTGTACTTCTTCAGGACAGTCAATTCCAGGCTTCCCCTGACTATGTGCCAAAGTGTCCTTGGGCAAGACACTGAATCCTAAATTGCCCCACAATGTGCCTATCATGGTATGAGTGTGTATGTAAGTTGCTTTGGATAAAAGCGTCTGCTAAATGACGATAGAATAGAACTCCAGTCAGATGGTAACAGTTTACATTCAATGTTAAATACATGACTTAGATCAGATACTAATTTTTTGGACACTTCCAGCACATTTTACTGAAGAAACGTTTCAGAGTATGTGTAACAGTTGTCGTATAATCTTAAAACTTTACCTGTGGTTTATCACCAAATCATGCAGGTAAAAAGTTGTTATGTAGCTCTTTGACAGGGTCTTCATCAATAACAACCTATCACAACTGCAATAAAAATAAAACTGTATTTCATTCTGCTGAAACTGACACCTTAGCTCTTTAATGCTATATGTAACATATCTGATACATATACTTTCTGAGACCTTTGGCATCACTTTATGGTGAAAACTTTGCTCAGAACCATCTTGTACATAATTTGATACTTGTCTTTGTATTACGATCATTTTGAAACATTGTCATAAAAGGTAAATATACAAACAGATTTTTGTTTGTTGGTGCAGTTTGTACCGAGCGCTATTGCAGTACTGTAAAAAAAGTTCTGACAACAGAAAAATAATTTATTTATTTGTGCCAAAGGCCCAAAGGCATCAGAGGAAATAGATCCTTTACTTTGTTTTATTAGACCAATTCTTCAGGTCTGAGTAGCAATAGAGAAATGGTGTAATACCTTTGCATCAGTTAGTTTGCACAGTTATGCAATAATTAGATTATAAGTAGTATTTTGCAACGATTTTTATGCCAGTGTTAGTTTGTGCTTTGCTGATCAAGCAAATTCTCTCTCATGCCTAATTTCTGTAGCATCGATCACACACCCAGTTACTTACTGGGACATCTTTTAAAAGGAATAGCACGATAATGCAATTATACAAAGCAAGTTTTTCATTTTAGCAAATTTTTTACAGATCAGAATTTAAATCTGTGATTATCTACACATCCATTCTCTATACCCACTCTAAGAATGTGGGGGAGGGCTCCTGCTGAGTTTTCCTTTACGACTGTTTAGCTTCAGGCACAGATATCACTGGGTTAGGTTTAAGCATCTGGTTTATTTTAGGAAGTAAAACTACCTATGGGGGATTAGAGAAGCATCATGGCTTGCATTAAAATAGATCTTTCAACAGCAATTTTCTCCAAAAGATGCAAAAGATTTGCTGGCATGAGAGAAAACTCTTACATCTGTGACTAAAATGTCAAGCTTTTAAAATTATATTTGGAAAAAAAAAAAAACACAAAAGAGCTTAGTGTTTTCACTGAAGATGAACTTTTCATGCATTATTTTTCAAGCTGAAGACTGATGTTGTGAACATGTGCCCCATTTTTTGGACACATTAGACATCCTGCGTTAGATTCAGGTTCAAGATCAAGCTATTTATGTTCAAATAATTGAAAAGCAAACCTCTTGGCATTGGTGGAATAGTGCAGGCTGGCAGGGAGTAATCTCAGAATGTGTACCATCCAAGGCTCAAACTAATGAGCTGGACTGAATGAAAGCTTTCATCAAATCCACTTTAAACACTGAAAGCAGTGTTTCAGCCTGTAGGAGTCACTCAGCATGACTGACTTCATAATGACCTCCAAATGTGTTTTGTGTGATTGCTGCCACGCAGCCTCAGTCTCACTCGCTCCTCCATTCTTTTCCTCACGCCAACTTGATCCCAGAGGAAATTTGTACTTAGGTAATTGACAATTAATGTGGGAAATATGCCATATTGTAAACTTTATGAATGGTAAATGTACAATGGAATTTCTTAAAGGCTTACTATAAGACTGCACATAGTTTGGACTGTTTTAAAAACTTATCTCCCAAGAATTTGGTGATTGGTTTGAAAAGAAATGATGTCAGTCTTCCTCTATCATCACTCTCTGGGATGCCAATCATTTTTATGTAAGTCCAGATGTAGCAGCTTGAAGCAAGCCCTCTGGTTTTTCCACCATTTGAATGCAATTCTTAGTGGTCCGCTCTTCCACAACAGGCAATCTTTCAGTGAATTCTTTGTGGACAACAAGAAAGCCTCCAAAATTGAGATTTTAGCAAAGTTTACAAAAGTTTAGTATAAATCTAGCCAACTCTTAAGATGTATAAGGGGAAAATAATAAGACACATTTTCATAAATAAACTTCCCTGAATATCATATAGTAGAAAAGCTCAATTCTGATTTGTTAACGTCACCACAGGTTTATTCATTGAAACTCTACTGATGATATAACCTGATGCACGTGAATATACAGAATAGAGAGATAACCTTTTGTATAAGCTTTCTGTTTCCATTTCCTTTGTGGTTTATCACCAAATCATGCAGGTAAAAAGTTGTTATGTAGCTCTTTGACAGGGTCTTCATCAATAACAACCTATCACAACTGCAATAAAAAAAAAAAAGGGTATTTCATTCTGCTGAAACTGACACCTTAGCTCTTTAATGCTATATGTAACATATCTGATACATATACTTTCTGAGACCTTTGGCATCACTTTATGGTGAAAACTTTGCTCAGAACCATCTTGTACATAATTTGATACTTGTCTTTGTATTACGATCATTTTGAAACATTGTCATAAAAGGTAAATATACAAAAATCATTTGCTTTTTTTTTTTTTTCTTTTTACAGTTTGGCAAAATAAAAACTTCATGTTAAAAAAAAAAACAAATTGTTCCCTATTTATTTTTCTGGTCAGACTTTAAAGGGTTAAAGCAAGATGGCTCCCTCTCATGCTGAAATGGATAATTGACAGTCACAGCAAGCCATGCAAGGAAAACAAAGCACATCGCTTGAAAATAACAACAATGAATGGCAGTAATGGCTATGAAGTGAAGTGAAGGACAGGCATAAAACCCTGTGAATCGGCTTAATGGGGGAAGTTGATTTATCACCTCTGTCTTTTCTCTTTTGATATTTTTATTGGAATGGTGACAAATTACATTCTGTCCTTGGTTTCATCATTGTCATTTTCACCCAGCTGAAAACTAAGGTCACAAGAAAGGTTAGACTCTATACACCTGCACAACTATGTATGTTTTCCTGACCAGGCGGCAGTTGTTGCTATACAATGAGCAGCCATTCCAACATGGTTACCATATTAAGTAGATATTCCTTAAGAGGCTAAGAATTCTTACCAGTAAGCATGTCAACATTATGCAAAGCCTTCTGTACGTCCTCTGTATTCATTACATGTGTATTTTAGAACATTTTCAGTGTTTGTGGATGAGTTTCTAAATGCAGCAAGCAGATCAGTACTCCAGGAAATTGTGAGGGAAGTGTTGTGAAGTATAGCTCGCATACGACCAATGAAAGAAATAAAGAAAAAGACTAGGACGGTAACAACAACAATAAAAATTGCAGAACTTTTTGAAGAGAGGCTGTGCACATTTTAATGGGTATGATCTCTTTCACGGTCACCATTTTTGCTTTGCATATTGCTTCGTATACCTGTTGGAATTTAGAAGTGAACTCTAGACTCCACACCGCCCTCTTGTGGAAGTATTGCCTAACTACCATGTCATTGCAAAGCATGTGAAGGGAGAATGTGGATTCTGATGTTTAACTGTTTGAAACAGGCATAAAGTGAGCACAAATGAGTTCTAAATATCTCCTGTAGTGCTTCATACTCAATGTAAGCAAGAGTGATGGGATTGTTGCCAACTTGCCATCCCTATGAATGGCAGAGTTCAAGTTTCTGAACAGAACTGGCCACGTTTACACAAGAATTCCTCTTTAATTTAGAATAAGTGTTTAATATGAATATGATGCACATATTACGTGGTCATCTGCCTTCCTTCTCCAGTTCTCTATCTCCCTTCTCTACTTCAGCTGCTGAAAAGTGAAGTCGTATTGCTAGTGTCAAGCTGGTGCTTCAAAATGTTGATCTAAATCAAAACAAAAAGGAGCTTTCTATGTAATATTTCATGTTGTTGCAGAAAAGAAAAGAAGCAGGAAGTGCAGTATGTTGGGGTTTTTTTTTTGGTTTTTTCGGTATACATCCATTTAGAATCAGTGCCCACATCAGAATTAAGTAATAAATAAATAAATAAATTTGTTTTCCATGTAATCTTCAATTCATTTAAACGCAATGGAAAATAATTTGATTCTAAAGTAAATTATTCAAGATTAATTCATTTTCTTAACCGCTTAGTCCGGTTAAGGGTCACGGAGAAGCTGGAGCCTATCCCAGCAGGCTTTGGGCAAAAGGTAGGGTACACCCTAGATAGTTTGTCAGTCCTCGCCACACAGAGACAAATGGCAATATGCATGTCTTTGGACGGTGGAAGGAAGCTGGAGTAGCCGGAGAGAACCCAGGCATATGGGGAGAACACGCAAATTCCACGCAGAAAGGTTACCATCAAAACCTTGCCCCAGTCGAGGATGGAACCAGCAACCTTCTTGTGAGGCCACAGTGCTACCCACCATGCCACTGTGCAGCCCTGAATAATTAATTCCAAATTTAAAAAATCCTAATGAAACTGAAGCCACTCAGTGTGTTGACTCTACGAAAGATGTTGTGCAACTCTGTGCGCAATCTTTCCACTATCTACAGTTTGTTTCAAGTCATTCTGTCATGTCAAACAGGACAAAATAAGATTACAGCCTTTGCAAGTCTGTTTCTTTGCCAAAATGATCAATTATCAATTTATGTAATGAGAGTTTTCTTCTGCATGTATATAGCAGCTCGGACCCCCATGATTTTTTCAGTTCTTCACTCAAAAAGATAAAATTATATAGACTTTGTCCGGGTAGTCACCTGAGCCAACTAAAGGGGTTTTTGGCAACTCCACACAAGTAATAGGAAAATGTATCTTCCTCTGAAAATACATCTCATGGAGTGAATTTAAGATTACACAAAGCAACCTTTCCTAACTCTTTATCTGGTCTCATCACAATATATGTGCTGCATAAGACAGGGAAAAAAACAGAAGGAATACTGGGAGAAAGCAAAAGAGGCATTAATGGTTGTTTGAAGTAGAGTATTTAACACTGAACAAATCCCAAAGAGACTTACATTATTCCCAAAGAATGGTGGGGTAATTAGTCACTTGTCACTAAAGACTGTATGTCCCGTATGGCGTGCCCCTTGACAACTGTTCCAGTCTTTATTTGATTTTTTATTCAGACACAGAGGGGAGCCTTGGAAATTCATAGAGCAAAGTTGCATGAAGACAGTTACATAAAAGGAAGAATCCACAATAGAAATATACGATGAACAGCCGTTTCATCAGTCAAAGCTGGTTCCATGTACGCCTTAACTGGTTTTATGTTTCAGGACATGCAAAAAAAATAGTTTAGGACAAAGTTGGTCTTGAAATTAGAATAAACTGTTATTGAGGAACAGTACATGAAGTATTTTTATACTATACCATGCTGTCAAGTGAGAGGAGAATGCAGGCTACTGGGAGAAATGGTTGGCTGAGCTGGTAGGTGGTAGTCTTTAGACAGATTCTCTACTGCTGTCATCCACACTTTCAGCCTAGTTTGTCCAGGTGGAAGCAACTAATGTCTAGTGCCTACTCGTTTAATGAAAATTGTATTTTTTTAATGCAATTTTTTAAATATATATTCCTAATGTTTAAATAAAGGTTCTCAGGCAAGCTGGAGTCTATGCCAGCAACCATTGTGCAAGAGGATGGATACACCCTGGACAGGTCGCCAGTCTATCACAGGGCCACAGAGAGACAAACAACCATGGGTACAATTTAGAGTTACCAATGAACATACATCGCTTTGGACAGTGGGAGGAAGCCGGAGTACCCAGAGATAACTCAGGCATACCTGGGGTGAACATCCAAACTTCATGCAGAAAAGGCCACTGTGCAAACCTTACCCCCAGCTGAGGCTCGAACCAGCGACCTTCTTGCTGTGATATAGGGGAATTAATCAGTTATGATTTATATACAAATAAACCAGCCGCTTACTTTGGAATTAAGTTTAATAGATAACTGTCTTTTTAATTCAGAATTATGCGTTTACATGGTCATTTTTTAGCAGTTTAAATCAAATTTAATTTTCAATTGAAGAGGAATTAAAATTCTCGTGTAAAAAATACATTCTTTTTACAATGCAACTTTGTCTTTAACCCTTTAAAGCCCAACCTCCTTTTTTTATCTGGTTTATTTGGCCTTTTAACAAAACTTTAACAAAGTTTCAACAAATTATTTTTTGGTATTTTCACCGTTTATTACCATGTGGTAGGTCAATATTATTGTAGTGTAATGTAATGTAATGTATTGTAGTGCTTACCTGTGTCCACCAGGGGGCAGGAGACCAGTATTGTATGGTGTACAACTGGGTTTTGAGTAAAGTTTCGACCATAAAGCAATGCAAAATGTCTTGTAAACTGTATGTATCTAATATGAAACATTTGGCTTTATAGTGTTAATGGATGCCGTTTTGACATCTCACTTGCAGACAAACATCAGAGGTTGCCTATTTTTTTTACTAGCTGTGTTGCGTGTATGAACAAACAATCCCTGGGGTCATTTTTGGGATATATGGACATAGTTGGTATTTTAAAGTTAGTTCTGTCCATAACAATTTTGTCAAAAGCAGTCTTCATAGTGAAAATGATGGAGTTTAAAACATCATTTACAAAGCAGGCATAGAAATGAACCTTGCATCAAGGTATTCACAACAATACTTTCATAAATCTTTTAACTTGTATTCCACCCTGCTAAAGTTGCAGTGTCCTTTGTAGATCCTGACGGAGTTTTATTACTACTTCATCCACTCTTGTAGAATATGCCATGATGGATCAATCCTGTTACGTAAACCAATCCAAGGTTTTCATGGAATGAATCACCTTGAAAGTTTGGTGCTTTCGCTACTTTTTCTCCTCAGCTCATTTCTCACGAGATGTAACGGCTTCTTCCTTTGTGATCCTTTTTTTGCAAATGGAGCAGGCATAAGGACACACCAGCATCTTTCCAGAGATCTACCCCTGGTGCTCTCAGGTGATCTGTCAATGTGGATCCATTTACCAACTGAGCAGCTGCCGTGGGAGGTTTCAGCCCTCTTAAAAGTCCACGTCCAGTTATGGTTACAAACTGCAAAGTCTGTGTGGGGAAGGGACAGCATAGGGCCTGCAAGTGCTACAGATCTCCTGCTGTGAGTTCAAAGAGAGGTCCCCAACAGCTGTGGCTCTCAGGGAAAGTTCTGAGGGCTGTTTGGGGCTGAAAGAATAAGGGGGATGGAGTGTCACATGGCAAATCAATCTAACCTCAAACACAAAGTTACTATGTTTGACTTCATTTCCACATTTTTTCTGAGAAATATATACTCCTTATATTTCATCATAGAAGGTGTAGGTAAGCTACTTTATCATGGTTTCCAAGGACGCAGTTTTTTAAGCTTTGTGAGGTCCAATATGGTACGCATATTGTATAACATAATTGCTCTGGGTTCACATGGAATGCAATCCTCTAAAGAAAACAGCTGCATTTTTCTTAAAAGTAACATAATTCAGAGTGCACTTTGGAATAAAGTTGCACTAAAACCGCATCAGATCACATATAAAATGTTCAAACTTTTGACCTTTCTTCTAAGGTTTAACATGAGTACAAGGAATTTTATTCTTTCAAGCTGGACTAATGGAGGGGATTTAAAAGGTTTGGGCTGGAATTGAAAAGTTCAGGCACCAAAATTAAATTTGAGTTATTCAAAGCTGTTTACAAGAAGCAGAGATGAAGATGGATGATGGATCTGCTGGTAAACTACACCGTGACACTCTGTAACAACAGCCCAGCACAAGAGAAAAGATGCACAAATTACAAATTCATTTTGAGAAATTTCCATTTTAGTCACTGCAACGGTTGTATTACAATCATTTTAAAATAGCCTATTTCACTTTTCACATCCTTTAGGCTAAATGATACTTAGTAAGCTTTATATTGTCTTGAACTTTCATTCCCTAACCAATATCAGTTGCATATTCCTCAGATATGATGACATAGAGGAAAGTCATGAGTATTGACTGAGTATTTTTCCCCATTTCTTTTTTTAAAATGTAAATTTTTTTACATGATGACTAATTAGTAAACTACTTTTAAAATGACTGGTGCAGTGACAATGGTGATACATGCAGCTCTGGAAGTATGTACCTGTTCTTCTCCTACGGCGACTTGTCAACCGCCTACGGTGGCATCTGAGCTGTTCAGTCAGAGTTCCACTCAGGCCTCCCCCTCTACCTCTGTCCTTGTAATAAATACACCTGTACTATGCTTGGTCAGAAGTACTTGCTGATGAGAACACAATACATCTTGTGTACTGTGACAGTACCCGGACAGACTCTGGTGATCACGGTTTCTCCTATAGAGTCAGGTTTAACAAACACCATAGAAAGATCATAGGGGTGGGAAATCGATTTGAAAAATCAAATAGTGAGATTTTTTGCTTCACAATTTTAAAATTGATTTTTTTTTTTTGTTTTGTTGAAAAAATAGATTTTTTTTTCAAAGAAATAAAAATAATCCATTATGAAATTTTTGTCATTTTTTACTGTTTTTATTTATTTTACTTGCCTTCTTGGGCATTATAGCAGCAGAATGGTGGTCTGGCTACTGTGTTGTTTTTTTCTTAATTGAAATCAAGAAAAATGACGAGCAAAAACAATTTTGTACATTTTTTTGTTGTTTTTAGTCTACAAAAATCAGCAATATCAAAGAACTGTAATAATCGCAATTTAAATCAAATCGACCCCCAAAAAATCAGAGTCGAATTGAATTGTGACAAAAGCATGTCATCATAGCCCTAATAGATCACGTGTACAGTATTGACGCACGTATACAGTTTTCATAGTGCACGCCTGACAGAATTGGTATTACACTTTCAGATTAAAGGCGTACAATTTATTTTTATTGCACATTTTAGTGGTAGATGTCACAAAGTACTTCATGGTAATGACAAATAAAAAGTCCTCAAAATTGACTAGTGTGTACAGAACATAGATTTTAAATCCAGGGAGAGTGCCAAAGATTCAGGGAAACAATGTGAAATCCCCCGTCTCCTTTTGCTCTCCGTCTTAAATGAGGGACAACCAACAAACCCAGATCAGAAGACCTCAGAGTCCAGCTGCTAGGGCAAACCTGTAGCAGAGCTTTGACAGAAGCAGGAGGTGAAATAAAAAGGCTCTGATAAAACTAAAGTTTTAAACTCTATTCTGAACCTGATGGAGAGCCGGTGTGGGTAAAACAAGACTGGAGGCCTGTACGACCTACTGACCTTCTAAAGGCCCGTTTAAGCCCCCTTACATACGTAAATGAGGACGTCCTTTTCAAACATTATCATACATCACCACCCTCACACTTCCATCCATCTTTTGCCTTAACAACCATGCCATGGTTTTTTTATGGCAACCATGGCAACCATGCCATGGTTGTTAAGGCAAAGTTCTGACACGGCCTGGTGGCTGTTGTTGAGGACACACTCACACAGCCTCTCTTTACATGCTCCCATCATGCCAACTTGTCGATGCTGTTATCCTTAACTTCTTTTTCTGCATCTTCATCTTCTTTGCTTTTCATTTGGTGCTTTCTGCATCATCTCCCTCTTCTTCCTTTTCTTCTTGTTTGGGTTTTTCCATTTTTCTGAGTGTATGTCAGCAATATCTGCTTGTATCCACAGACGACTGATAGTTAAGGTCCTTAAAAACAGACCAAATTACTCATTTAACCAACCCGGGAGACGAAGAGAAATCTGCCTAGCAACTGCATCCTGATCAATCTGCAATAATCTATATTATAGTAAATAAAAGCATGATAAAAATTTCCATTGCTAACGTCTTGTAACATATGGTCTTATCTTGGATAGAAGAAATTCTAATCATTAATGCATTTCCTCAGCTTTGATCAGTAAACGATCCAAAAGTAGATCCTTAGATAAAGTAAAACTGTACATGTGTATCTGACTTTTCAATCACCCTGCCTATTCTTGTCTTCCCTGGTTAGAATGTTCCAGTAACACGACACTATATAAATATTTGTCCGACATAACTGCAGGCCTATTCAGCTGATCCTGTGGCTTCAGCTCAAACACAATAGCCCCTTATCCCCAGCAAGTAACTCTACACTCACCTCCCTGGTCATTATTGATGGCCTCGTAAGTGTTACAGTTACAAACCAATTACTCTGCCATTAATGTTAGATGAGCTGCTCTACAAGTACAGCTTGATGCTTATCAGTTTTCCTCTGCGGTCGCCTCTTTACTTTCACTAAACTGCACACCTCTTGCACACGGTTTCAGCCTCTAATAAGTGGGAGGTGAGAATGACAGCTTGCAGTCTTAGCTCCGTATATGGGGAAATTTTCCCGCAGTTCAAAAGGTAAAGAAGCCAAAAGGTGAGCAACAAGTCCTCGCTGTGACTTTGGGAAATCTGGTGACCCGGTAAAGTGATATCGCGCCACCAAAGAGGAGAACTAGGGGAGGTGGGAGGGGGAAGAACATAAGAGAGGTGTAGGGATGGAATGAGTAGTGCCTTCCACGTGTGGTTTCAACAGCACACAGAAACAGACTCTCCAGGTCAATCAAAGGTGGGACTTGTAGGTTATAGACACACAAACAGATGTTTTGTTTCCCCTCTAGATGTGTGTAGGGTGATATGTGCCAGAAGGTAGCTTGTTTATGTGGAGGAGGGAGATGAGAGACGCCTAACAGATCAGGTTAACACCTTTCAGGTCTCTGTCAGTGGTATTTGCTGAGAGATCTGTTAGCACAACTCATCAGTAACAGTTGTCTGTCAGGAATACACTTAAACCGAGGAGATTGTTTGAAAACTTTGTTGCAATACTGTAAGGATTGACCCTCAGTTAAAGTAATTGTAATATTTGTTCATAATGTGCAATATATTTGTAGAAATTCAGCCCAAAATTGTACATTTTAGCATTTATCCATTGTTTATTTAATCCCAATTTGTCATCTTTTAAAAGTTTGTTTTGCATCCTTTATTTCCAATTTACATGCACACACAGATAAAAATATGTATATTTCAGCTATGATTTCACAACTATATAAATTATTCAGTTAAAAGAAGACAAGGTTGGGAAATAAAGGCAATGAGGAGTTCTGTGGCACATCTATTTTTACTCAGCTATTGAACGATTTCAGGGCAGCAGAGAAACATTTGCAATCTAACTTACTATTTATTTGCAGTGCTTTCAAATATCTTCTTCAAGCAAACAATTTACTCTGTCCAGCTCCCTCATAAACAGGAAGTGGCTATAAGTGTACAACTGATCACATTCTTCTACTGTCACAGAAAGACGGAAACGCTGCACATAATGCCCAACACTGCAACCCTCCTTATTACAACACCAAAAGAAATCTAGAATTTCAAGGACAAGTTCTGGAAACTCCACACAAAAATTGAAAAAATATATTAAAAAAAAAAAAAAAAAAGATGTGTTGTAGATGAACATAAGAACAAATAAAAATCTACAAGGTCCAAATATTTCTTTAGTACTTTCACATATAGAATTGTGCAAAACGAAAGAGGCACCAGATATACACAGTATTGTATCGGAAACAGGAACTAGGGAGAGCATTTCTCAGGATTTCTCCCTGTTTCCCTTCCTTAACAATGGCTTCTTGACGATTACCATGGAAACCATTTGTGAAGAAGCTTAATTTCTATGCTTCAGTGATTCATAGGCCACTATTAGGTGGCATATATATATTTTCAAAAAAAGAAAAGCCCAACTTCCTTTGAAACAGTCAGGTAGAACAAATGCTCAGTCTAATGCATTGCAAAAAAGTTTGAGTTGTCAGATGGGTCCCAATAGAATAGAATATACACTTTATTGTTACTGCAAAATGACAACAAAATTGTGTCATTGACAGTTATTGTTGTAGCATAAAAATTTTGAAAAATACAAGAAAGCCATAGAACTAATATGATGCAAAACACAAGGTAAAAAAGCAACAACAGAGTGTTAAAAGGTTTATTTATGTTTAATTTTTCCAAAGCCACTGCGGTGACATATCATAGTCAGTTGTGAGATAGATCTGCTTTTAGTCTATATTTTATATATCAAAATATGTTTAAACAAAAAGTTAACAAAAATCTAAAATGAACAATGCATGGCCTTTTACAATATTCCATGAACTGTTTAACAAAATCTAAGTCAAATTGTAAAAACGGTGTGTGAGGCGGGGGAAATCGTACACCTGCATTATTCCCACTGGATTTAACAGGCTAAGTAGCAGTTTGGTGCTGATTATTAAATGAATGTTTGAGCACTTCTGTAAAAGCAAAGGTTTTGTTAGTTTGGGAATCTGTAGTATGCAGGTTTAATTTCATTTGTTAAAATAATACCAAGGAAGAAATCAGAGACTGTCTTGAAGAGAAATTGTTGCTGCCAGTCAGCTGTGGAAAGGTTATGAAGCCATCCCCATAAAATCCGGGGTCCATCATACCACATTGAGAAAAAACTTCAAATAATTGTCAATCTTTAATGGAAACTATGTCCATTCAAGTTCACCTCAACATCAGATCATTCAATGTTCCTACAGCAAAAGCAGGTGAGACATTTCAGACTCCATGCTCCCCAGCTAGCATGTTCGATGTTAGCATATTTGATGTTAGCATGTTCAATGTTAGCATGTTCGTGGCAGAACAATTAGAAAAAATCTGAATAAGTACAGACATCAATGCAACTGAAATGTTTTATTTGGATGTTAGGGTGTGATTTTTCACATGCTGCAGCTAAACTTTTTCCTTTTTTGTGTGTGTTTTTAATCTCAAATGACATAGCTTCCAATGTTGCGTGTTGTTGCTTATTTACATTTTTGTTAAAAAACCTTGTGAGGACCTGTTTTTGGAAGAGATCGCTTGTAATGTTGCTTTTGATGGTCAGGTTTTTAGCTGCATGAATACGAGAAAAAGATGTTTGTCCTCTTCCCATTGGAAACAACTGTGGGACTCACGCAGATTAAATTATAACACAACAAAACAAAACAATCATGTGAATAAGAAGTTAGAGAGTCATATGAACGACAACAGCAAATTGGAGATGCACTGATCTTTTGCACCATCCTTAAGAAAGAGATTCAAGGACAGGTAAGTGACTCTTTCCATTAATGCCGAAGCCAGGAGCCTTCAGCAATTTATGTGTCAGGTCCTGCTTTGTACTCATTTTGCAGCGCTTGTTGCTTAAACTACTTGTGCATTTATATTAGCAGTAAAGCCTCCAAATACAGCCTCCTGCACTGTGATCATCAAAGTATTCAAAGAATCAGATGGGAGCTTTCATGTGTAAAACCAGCTGAGGACAGACACAGAATGCCACGTTCTTCTATTATTCACACACACAAGCACACACACACTTATCTACATGTCTGTAGGTGGAGGCACTCAAGTCATACATAAGCAGCTTTGCAGAGGAGCTTGTTCTTAAGAATAAGACAAAAAGGAAGCAGGCATTTCCTCCTTAAGAGGGATGCTTTCCGGCATACGTCCTGTCTGATTATTGAGACCAGAGCTTCTTCCCTTGAACTCCACCATTAAATCATCTCTTATCATACATTCACCAAAAAAAAGAAGTTTCAGCTTATACAACATGTTGTGAAAAATGTTCTTTAATATATGTGTATAACTCATAGCTCTACTGTAGCTATCACTCCATTTTAAAACTGTATACCTATCTGTGTTCTCGTGTCACAACAGTGAATTTGTCTTGTTTTAATGAATTTGGTTTGCAAAAGTTAAACAAGACAGACATGTAAACCCTATGATCCATAATAAAACACAGACTGAGCAACGTAACTGATTTGGATTCCTCAATCCAGAATAGTTAGAACGTTTCTGAGCAAGTAAGTGAACCCTGAGCATGAATCATGGCCTCGATGGCAGACAGACTTTGAGAAGGAGCCGTTCAGATGTGGACAATGGAGACCTCTCCTTGCCTCCTCTGGAGTCCATCTGGGGCAAGCAAAGGAGGAGGTGTCCAGCGAAAGTGCGGGGGGAGAGTGGCTAGCTGAAGTTTATGGAGATTTATGGCTTCTTCCCCAGACCTTAATTGCCTCCTCCTCTGTGGGTAGTCCAGAGAGGCCCACGGTGAGCAGCAACCAGAATCGGGGCTCCTGCAGGTGGGCCCAGCAAAACGCCGCTCACTGAGACTTGTTATGGAGACAAATGGTGTCACGGAGCACTACACAAGCAGACGACAAACAAAGCAAGGAAAATAAAGCGGAAAGATGGACAGTTGTGCTTTGAAAGGGCACGGGACTTCAACTTGGCCCTCAAAGACCAAACTGATTTATGGGAAACTTGGCTTTGCTTTACTGGTACCACTTAAATATCTGTCATTGAGAAGTGCTGTGATAAAATCCTGACATAAAGAAACATTTGAACTTGATTTAAGGGGGTAAATTTTGCACTGATGGTTCCAAGACCAGATTTTAATCTGTTCCTTTGATGCATGTTTTATTTTTCTTCTTTTATTTTCCTTTTTGCATAAAAGAACAGACTTGACAAAGAAAAAAAAAAGCCTATGTGCAACAATGATTTATATGTTTCTGTTTTAAAAAAACAAACCAATCAGTCATCATTTCTGAAATCACAATATTACCTTGTTTTTATATATATATATATATATATATATATATATATATATATATATATATATATATATATATATATATATTAATAATTTCAAGAAATTCTAGTTCACTTGACCCAAAACTGAATAAATGAAAAATAAGATCAATATGCAACAAAATCCTTAAATAGGAGCTGCTTCTCTGTAGTGAAGGAAAAGTGAAGCTTTATTTACGCTACAGAGAACTGCTGGGTAAAATTCTTCATTATTGACATCCTTTCCTCACGGCTGAGGGGAATTTTGTAGGTTAAATCAATGAGACGATGCTTTTTATGCAGTTTTACCCAGTTTTACTTGGTAAGTCAATACAATTCTCCAATTCATCTAACATGCTGCTCTTGATTTGTCTGTTCTTATTTTTTCTGAGGTTTTTCTTTTCAGTATCTGCTCTTTGTCAGGTGTTACATCTGGCCTTATGGTTGCTATGGTTGCAAATATTGCTTTACTAGGAGCATTATTGAATGAGCTTCTCTTTTCCAGTTGTTATGAATTGTTCTGACACTATGTTGCCCAGTATCGCTGAAGTGTCAGATGCATTCATTCAGTTCTAATTAAATCTTTTGGCACCATATAGATCTTTATTTTCTTATGGCAAAGTGACGTCTGTGTTTACATTCCCCAACTGGTGCTTGTGAAGTTGTGTCACCCAGTGAAGATTGGTTTGCATAAGCAAAAACACAGCGGAGGTTGTTGCAAAGCAGAAAAAACAGACTGTAGCAATTAGGAGCATAAGAAAAGGTTTTCTGATGGTGGATATAAAAAGGAAAGTCAGCGCTCAAGAAAAATATTAGTGTTCAAAAGAAAGAGGTGTATGGCAAGGATAAGTATGAATGAATCTAAGAATAAAGGAAAACAGATGCCATATCCAGGAACATTTACTGATCAAATTACCACATAACTCTAGACCCGCAAATTCAGTCTCATGTTAGTCTTGTTGTCAAAGTTTAGGAGCCCACTTTACATTTTTAGGGCCCACATGCTTATAATCCAATCCATTCACAAGTAAAATGTAGAAAAGCTACAAAACAAGCATCACAGAGTTTATGTTTCGAGCAACACAGTTTCCCACTACTTTACTAATGTCACTGGTTAGGTTTAGGCACCTAAACTGTTCGGTTAGGTTTAAGCTTTAGTTGTTACTTGGTTCAGAAATACGAGCAAATCTGCACACAACTATGACACCATGAATAATTTTTTTCTCTTTTTATTTCCCTGGGTGATAAGTCATGCAAATATATAGAATATGGTGCAGAAATACATAATTTCTAAGTTGTACAATGTCACATTAATCTGACACAAATCTTAATGCTTTGTGATCAAAGAGCCAAAACATATCATTTGCAGCATGTTAACATGTTGTACTCATCCTGACCAAATAGTTTTAGTGATTAAACTTAACCAAACTGTGAGTAAGAATGAAACTGCAGATTTACACTCGCCAACCACTCAACTGGGAATGCATTATTGGAAATGACTGGACGGCCTTTTTCCTTCAGGATTTACTTTATTCTTGGTGTCATAGATTCAACAAGGATTTGAAAACATTCTTCATGAATTTTTCTAGATGTTGACATGATATGATCACACAGTTGCTGCAAATTTGTCAACTGCACAACCACAATGAGAATTCCCCCCCTTTCCACCAGACCCCAAAGCTGCTCTGCTGGATTGAGATCTGGTGACTGCAGAGGCCGTTGGAGTAAGGTGAACTTGTCAAGAATCAAAACTTAAGTAGGCTTTGTTGTTGAAACAATGCTCAGCTGGTCTAAAAGGGCTCAAAGTGTGCCAGGAAAATATCCCCCACACCATTATACCACTACCACAAGTCTGAAGTGTTGATACAAGTCCATATTTTCTTGTAGATTACACATAATTCTGGTCCTACCATTTAAATGTTGCACTTAAATTAAGACTTATCAAACCAGACAACATATTTGGATACATGATGTCATCCAACAGTAAGTCTGTGTGAATTGAAGCTCCAGTTTCCCGTTCTTGGCTGTTAGGACAAGTACTGGTGTGTTCTTTTGCTATAGTCCATTTGCTTCAAGGCTGGACCTGTTATGAATTCAGAGACGGTATTCTGGCTGGAACCAGTGGTATCTGAGTCACTATTACCCATTCATGTCTGCTCCTTCTCCTCAGACCTCTTACTTCAACAAAGAATTTTCATGCTGCTCCTCCTGCTGCTCGCTGGATATTATTTCTTTTTATAGAAATTCTCGGTAAACCCTAGAAATGGTTGTGGGTGGAAAACGCTGATAGATCAGATCTTTCTGAAACACTCGGAGCAGCCTATCAACCCTTTCTTCCTCTTCTGATGCACAGCTTGAATTTCAGCAAGTTGTCTTGACCATGCCTACTTGGCTAAATGAATTGATTAGCCATGTGATTGGACAATCAGTGTTCATTTATTAGAGCAACTGAGAAACTTGTGCATGATAAAGCAACCAGCGTGTATAGAAAATATCACAGTGTGCACATGATGCACATTTTTTTTTCAATAATTTTAGAATATTTTATATTATTGGTTTCTTGAAAACCTAAATTCAACATTTCTTTGGTTTCACAAATCAGACTTTTTTTTTAAAAGGCATTTATTATTCCTGTAGCTTAAGTCATTCTTATTCCACATAGAACAAAATATTCATATTTTAATGAGACCTGTGGCACCTTCTGCACTTCTAAGGAAGTAGTGAGAGCGCTTCCTTTTTACAAGGGTTTTTACATGCAGTGGAAGGACTGCTGATAATGACAGGTTCATGTTTATTGCAGCGGCACACATCTTAAGTAACTCGCGCTGTGATGAAACTAAGGGTGAGATGGCAGAAAGGCAGTAAGTGCACTAATGACAGTCTGGCCACTCAGACCATGAATATTGGATATGTATAGCAGCACATTTACACTACACTACCCGTATCCTGTTCTTGTTGAACCGAGGCTGAACCGAGTACATGCAACCATAGAACATGGGGTACATTGGTACTGTTTGCTGTCAAGATGGAGGTATAAATGATAGAAAGTGGGACTGTAAGTGGGTGACACATGATGTTAGATGGAACAGTGACGTTAAAATCTGCTATACATAAGGTACTGATTATAAGTGAGTGAATGCTTAAGCATCATAAAGATGGAAAAGGTTGGAACAACATATATGAAGGATAAGAAGTGGACTAATGCTTATCTTGAAAATAACTATGTTGTTTTACTGACCATTGCCTTCATTAGCTTTATTACCTACAGTCTGCTCAGTTCCACCACCCACTTGCAGGGAAAACTCATTATTTTGTCTTGCAACATTCAATGGTTCATTAGAAAATTAACTTCTTCCATGTTGCTTTTCTAGGAAAAAAGGGGGGAAAAAACGAACAGGTACCAACATGCAATTAATAAATGAATGAAAAGGGGTCTGTGAACCATCTGGATATTTTTCCTATGTGCTCTGAGCCAGGAAGAGGACTGATGCTACTCCATTATGCTGTAGCAATCTTACATTATCATCATCATCATCTCAGGGCTGGGACTCAACAGCTGCAGGAAAGTGCTGTTTATCATTTGCGAGCAATAAAGTGGATGCTGTTAAGAAAATTATGTTGCCTTCCGATTAGAAATAATGAAATTCTTTGGTTTTAACTAAGACCACAGTTATACCAAATGCTGATAAATCCTGTTTTCATTACTTTCGGGTACCATGCGCAAAGGTTTACAATGATTAAAGGACACATACATTTAGTGCCCCCATCTCCTGATCAATATCCATAAACATCCAGATCCACCTCTGACAAAACTGCATCCAACCAAAGTGACCAAAAGCTGTGACCGCTCTTCAGAGTGATATTGATTTGGCTCTTTCCACTTGTCACCTCTAATGTGTTGCACCACATTTTTCTGCAGTATTTAAGGAATTAAAAATATCCACAGAGCACCACATCACACAAGGCTTTGTTCAGCTCATCTTTCAAGGTTTATATTAAATTCATATTTGACATATGTATAAACATACATAGATTTATATGTCAAAAGCCTCTTTCACCTGTGACTGGTTAGCATGCTTTAAGAAAATCACTTTTCAAATAAGTTAATTATTGAAGTTAAACTCACAACATGTGGATTTATTGTTCCATTAAAGTTAAAAAAATGAATGTCAAATCCAACTGTAAAAGACCAGCAGATGATTAAACCCTTCGTGTGGATTTCACCAGAGATCAGTGGTTTACGCTTTTCATATTTATTGAGTCTGGTTCAAAATTATTTTTTTGAATTCTTGATCGAACCAGCTTATTTTGCTAAATTATAAGTCAGTAATTTTAGATCGCTTTTGCGCTCATCTTCAGCTCAGACTCCACTACAATTTGACCACAAGCTTAATGTAGCAGCTAAATCTCTGTTCTTATCTCTTATAAGGCGGCGCCGGTGAAAAACTGGCTGCGTAACCTAAGCTTCAGCTTGCTTCTGTATTCTTCTTTTGTCATTAATGGTACATGTCTGTATGTCAAACCTTGGACGAGCTGGCTTGAACTTTGAATTTCCCCTCGGGGATGATTAAAGTATCTTTGATTTGATGGATTTGATAGTTAGCACATCTTTTGGTCAATATTAACTCATGTTGTGACATTTTTAAAGCAAGTTTATTTGCACAGCACATTAAATGTACAAAACGATTCAAAGCACTTCCCATAAACATTTTATGAGTAAATAAAATCATGAATTAAATAAAATAATTAAAAGCAATATCAGTTCAAAGTGCCCTGCGATGGACTGGCGAGCTGTCCAGGGTGTACCCTGTCTTTCACCCAAAGACTGCTGGGATAGGCTCCAGCTTCCCTGCAACCCTTCATTGGATGAAGCGGTTAGGAAAATAAATGAATGAATGAATCAGTTCAAAGTTAAAATGAAACTTAATTCGAACTGTGACTGTAAATAATATTACACCTTTGTTTTGTCTTCCTCAGAATGGTGAGGTAATTATATTTTTTTGAGCACCAGAAATACTGACATTAAAGGTTTGCAGGTGTGTTGATGTGTTACATAAAGCAGTCCTGGTACGCTTGTCTTGAAATTTGTATTTTGGATTTGAAGTTTTAATTTGTTTTAATTGAATTTATGGGAACTCTTTACAATGAGGGACACAAAGTTTGCTTAATTACTAAGAAACTACTCAGGACGTAATGGGTAGTTAAGCAGTGCTTATTTGTGAATGCAAAGTCCAGTCTTATAGGGGACTATTAAAGTATGATATGATGTTTGCTGAAGAACAGCGATGTTAATATTGCCAGTATAAACAGCAAACAGGTAGAGGACTACCAGCTAAAAAAACATGTCAACTATTGTATGAAAACACCAAACAATGCCCATTTGTAAGAACCAGTTCACATATGTCAAAAACATATGTGAAATAATTACTTGGATTCAGAAAACACATTTGGTGTGTTTTCTGAATCCAAGGAATTAGACTTTTGCAGCCTAAAAAGATTGCCGTCCCATCCATTCTTTACTCTTACAAGCGGCTCATGTGATCTTTTGTGAATTCATTAAAATTTACAAGTTTTATGTGTTTTCCTTTCCATGACCAAAAAAGATCGGTCTCTTATCTGATAAAAAATAAAAATACATATATCTTGGTATTTCAAAAGACATTTGACAAAGTGCATTTTCTTGAATATTTCAACAATATTTTATTACAGAAGGACAGAAAAAATGTTGCTCTCTCAGAGTTCTAATAATATTATGAAAACAAAGAAGGTTACTACACTGAAAACACAGGAGCTGCAGTCAAGGAGCCCATAAAAGTATAGTCGTGAATCCAAAAGTCCAGCCGTTTGTTTGCTGAGTAAATGTAGCGGCTCCTGTCTGCCTGACCCAGCTGAAGCTTGGAGCGCTGCAGTCCCTGCACTGTGGAACCCCCCTGCCTTCCCCCCATTCCTCCGTCTAATGAAGACCAGAAGAAAAGGATATCAAGACCTCAATCAGCCAAAAGTCCACTTCACATATGTTTTGATGAATCTCCGCTCATGTGCCGAGCCCTGCGATCTCAGGGGATTGTGCTGCTGAGCCTTATCAGCATTCCTCAGAGGACTCAGTCAACAAAACCACATGGCAATCGCTGACAGGCAATGCCTTGACACACACAGACAACACCTCAGTGTTTGATCATGTGATACTTCAGAGTGATGGGGGCAGGACTGTTTGTCCAATCATGATCACATGTTGTAATTTGTCCGAAAGCTTGGTGATGACTGTGGATGGAGTGGAGTTAACGGATCGCTTTCTGAGTTGAAGGCTTTTTGTGGTTTAGACATCAGTGAGAAGCATAGCTGTCGAGGGTGAAAACCTTTCCAGTCTTCTTATTGTAGATGTAGATCTAATAATAAACTGGTTCCAGTTTGTCACTCCCTGACATTTTTTTTTTTTTGTTTCTCTTTTACATATCTAGAACTTTAGATATACATGTGTTATTGTTTTTGTTTGGTTTGTTTGTTTTTTTTTTTTATTGACAGCTGGAGAAAAAAAAGGAAAAATTCAGATCCCCAAATGGAAGACACAACTGGTAAAATGTCGAGGTAATGGTAAGATTAATCATCTCCTAGCTGGTTACTTGCTACATATAATTGTAATGGATGCTGTAGTGGAGAGGAATGACGTTGTGGGAGAGGTAGAAAGTGAGGAAAAGACACCATAAATATGTTTATAACACCACAAAAAAAATATTCTGCTCTGGAAACACCGAATTACAAGCTGACCAATTACAGGGAGTACTTCTGTGTGACCGCGCTGCAAGTGGGGGTGCACATTTTTTCCCTCTCATCTCTTGACTTTAAATATTCAATCCACTGTGTACTCTGCATCAGCCTTTTCAAACTCCTCATTGAAAAGGTGAATTAATTATTTAAAGGCATGATGTATACAGTCAATGTATGTATTTGCTACACATCTAGCTTATATTCAGCGTAATTCCTTCATCAATCCGTTTTCTATACTTTTTTATCCAATTCAGGGTTATGGGGGTAAACCCGGTAATTAGCAGGCGAAAGGCAGGGTACACCCTGGATTGGTTGCCAGTCCATCACAGATTCAGCATAATATGTTCTTTTTCATCCTCCATATAAAAAGAAATCAGCCTTTGTGGCTTTTTGTTCTTCAGGTTTTTTCATGTCAGTCATTTTCACACTCTGGGGACGCCGGCATTGTCGTCGATGCCAGGGACCATGTTGTGTTTAATTGAGCATAGCTGTCGAACCATAAAAGATAGAAACTTATTTTTTCCCCCTCTTAATCGGGAGACTCCGGGTTTTCAGACGGTAGTTCCGGCATCACTGTAGTCCATTCATAAGTGATACAGTGTTGTGTCAAAATAGGTGTTCCAATCAGAGCCTTTGTCTTTGGCGCATGACACGTGTTTGTCCAATCAGAGCCGATGATGCCTCAGGAAACGCCTCCAAACAGTGTCAATCACTATGCATCGGTGTCATTAGCAGTCGGATAGCTGCCTTCTGTATTTACAAGGCCGATAAATTATGAAAACAGCTTTTACGCACGCATACCGTGCGTAATTGCTCAAACACACACATTTCATTACTCAAGTAGTTTATTTCAACATAAACGACACAACGGCATTGTAACAGATGTATAACTTGGTAACAGATACAGTGTGTGCAGCTGACAGTGATTTCGGAAAGCTGTGGAGCTTCAATACCTTTAGTCAAGCATCGAAATTATAATACTCTTTATTTCAAGCAAAGGAGCCTCATTTACATAGCAGTTTATGATATTTCAATTAAAAAAAAAAAGTAAAGGACATTATGGGGCATTGAAAGATGGTGTTTATTAGCATTTACACTAAATAAAAGTCAGGTTTATTTCTCTAAAATACTCTTGGTCCTCAGAGGTTTAAACTGATGCCCAGGTAGATGAAAATTAGCAGCTATGGCCATTATGATGGAATAATTTTCCAAATCCAGTTTCTAAATGGAGGTTTTTAACCTGATCTAACAGAAATACAGTGAATAAACGTCTTCACTCAGCATTGAAATACAGTGGCACGAAGTAGCTGTGTTTCCATTACATTTTTATGCAAAATAAAAGCAATATCTGTAGGTTTCTACAAACAAAAATTGTGATTTGCAGGTGTTTTAAATGAACAGAGTAAGCGCGACAGCCTCAAGTGTCGCAAAACCTTGTCAGAGGAACGAGATTTTATGAAAATTGCGGCTATGCAAGGCAGTGTTACTTTGGGGTTTTCTACTTGCTGGGAGAATTTCCTGCAGCTTTTCAAAGCTTTTCTCCCTCATTTTCTTCTAAAACTCTGAAATTTGCTGTTGTTTGTTCCACACTGCGGCATCTTTCCCAGAAATGAACTGGTCATAAACCCCCACATTACATCCGGGGACACGTAAATGCGAAAAAAAAATGTCTTTTCGATTACACTGTTGCAATGTGTTTTTATATCAAAACATCTTAAAAACCACCTCACGAGAGTTTTATGAGAGTTTTAGTGACATTTGAGGACTTTTTTTTCATTTAGGTGTGTCCTTTAGCAGTTTTTATTGTGATATTTAGTTTTTGCACAACTCTGGGTGTGATGGAAACACACCTAATGTCTGAATGATATGTGCTGGGACCACAGAAACAAAAAAAAACCTTCAATTTCCCAAAGTTCTGGTCGTAACAAAACAGCTGCTTCTGAGACGACTGATATTACATGAACTTTCTTCAGAGTAGAGTGAAATTAATTGGCCATAAAAACCAGTGTTTTCTTTTACCTAACCAAGTCATTTTTTTTTTCTTTCTTCTATTTTCTCTCAAATCTCATGTTTAAATCCGACCAGCTGTGGAGACTGACAATATAAGTGACAAAGTAATGTGAAAACTCTTGTGGTCATTTCATTTCTCACTCTGACATGAGTTTCTTATAGGAGAAATATGTGTGTGTGCCTGTGTGTCATTCAAAAACCTCTCATCTGTAAACTGAACACATGTCCCCTTGTTTCAACCCATGACGACCCAAATTAAACCCACAAGCTTTTACATTTGCTCTGTGATTTATTCATTTCATCAGCAATGTCAAGGCGCGGTAATGAATAGGAGAGGAGACTTATCAAGCAAGCCGCTGAGGGGGATGGGACTGGTGGGATGTCAGGGACACGCTGACGCTTTTAAACTTTCCTGGAAATTGGGGCATTTTCTTTCTCGCAAAGTACTCAAATTTATTTTCCTGCCTTGTGAAAATGTTTAAACTCCCTCTGCTGGAGCATGGTCCACTATTAGCTGCCTGTACACCTTTCTCAGGGGAGAAATGACAGACACGAGGGTTTAGGGAATTATGAATATAGTTTTTTTTTTTCTTTTAAGTTCCAAATGTTACTGGAAAGGTACCATTTCCTTTCCAAAAAAACACCCAGATTATTTTTCTTGCATAAAACCCCCCATGTTGGCTTTAAAAACTCCAAGGGGTGGATTTTTTTGTGATCATCAATGTATCCCCAGTGCAGTATATGAACTATAAACAGTCTGTACCCACTTTTTTTTTCTTTGGTTCTGCTCTAAAGTGACAGGCACCATGTGAGAAAACAGGAAGTTAGCCAGCTGAGTGGTTTCTTTCTTTTGTCTGCACTGCACTTTAACCCATAGACGGAAATAGAGCTATGGAAAGTGTGACTTCTGCCACAGAAAAACAACATGTTCACAGCAAGTAAAAATAGAATTAAAAAAAACAAAGAAAAAAAATAAGCTTAACTGCTGGTTTGTGCAACCATCAAGAAGGTTACTTAAGGCAACTTCCTGTTTTATTTAATACTGAACTGTTGAACTCAGATTAGCAGGAGAGTATTGAATTAACCTTTTAAAAAAAAATATGAGCTCATGGGTGAAATTTTGCCCGATCCTCGTGAAGTAGAACTGAAGCGAAACCGCTGTCTCCACTTCTCTGGATGACTGCATGGTGTTGTGCAACACATGTACACTCCGTCTTCATGTATTTCTTCTGCCAGCTTGTTGTTTCACACTTTCAACATCCTGCATGCGGGCTGCCACGAGAGCCTGACACTGCTTTTTTACAACTGCCTCATTTATAGTATAAATCTAATGCTTATGACAGAAAAAAGAAAAAAAAAAAAAAAAAAACAACTAAGAGCAGAGGAAGCAAAACATGCTTAAAAATCAATTTTATTAATAGTGAGCAGTTTCTTGGCCTTTTTTGCTGTCTTATGTGACTATTGAATACAGTTATTGTAGTTTAATGACTCGGCAGAAGTATCTAATCTATCACAAAAAGGCTGAAACACAAATGCGCCATACATGGAATTCAGAGCAATTGCAAGTGGGGGTCCTGAAAAAGCTCACAGCCTCTGTAAACAAAGGTATTTACCCATAAACAAATCCCTGTACCCAGAGCCGGATTAAATAAACGGACTACACTAGGCACAATGCATGTTTTGGGCCCCCTTCCATCGCTGTTATTCATGAACTGAAATCTGAAACTTACCAAAGACACGAATAAAAGTTAATTCACACTTTACATAGCATGTCTTTGGTGAAGAATTGGTTGTTTGTATGCCAAAATATGTCATGTGTTGAATGTTAAACAGACTTTTTTTTTTTCATTTTCATTATTTATATGTTATTACACAGCTGGCTCTACTAAGTGCCATTAAATTATCCTTATCTTATCCATTGGCAGTGCCATTGTTGAGGCAGTAGTATCAGTAAATAAGTTATAGGTGTCAGAAAACTATGCAAACAAAGCAAATAAGATAAATGTTTTAAGCTATAGCATTTAGCAGAAAATCTTCATTAAATGTGTTGATCAGCTTGAATTGTCACATAAGTAGTGAAATATAAAAAGATCAATAAAATTTGCAGTGAGAGAAAGTGTGCTGTACTGGTAAAGATGTTTATTTTCATGGACAAGCATCACCTCATTTCCATTTTCTGGTATTTATCACTCAGCAGCTCATCTGGACCATTCAGCAGTTCTCTCCACTGGTCTGGATGGATCTTTCTACTAGACTGCATTCTAAAAGCAGATTTAATCACAGAAACATGGTAGCAAAAAGCAATCATTAAATAACTTGATCCTTATGTTTTATCCAGGAACACATTTTTTCACTTTTTTTTTTTTAACTAACCTGCTCAAACAGCCAAGGAAATGAGCCTGAATTGGGTGAACAAAAATTCTTGTCCCTTCTTCTGGAGCCCATATTCACACCTGTGATTAAGTATAGGAACAAAAATGCAAACATGAACCTTTCACATTTATCAAGATGATTTAGAAACTGTTCAACTATAAATAATAAACAAAACCAGCAGCACTTACTAAGGAAACCATTTAGCATGCTCCTCTCAGGGATAATCTTCAGCCTTCCTGAATCACAGGCATCCATTGCAGCAGAAACATGTCTTGATGACATCACCATGATCTTGTGGAGAAATAATAAAATGTATACATAAAATGAAATACAGCAGTTTGAGATTTGAGATTTTTAAATGGAAAACTTACATTTAGAGATGCTTTCTCCTGAGTTTTGTTGCAGTGAAGTCCTCAATAATATCATCAAAATCCAGGCCGGTTGTAAATCCATTCTCAACTGCCAACAGGGCAAAGGCATTCAGTTTTTTTTTTCTGTGACTGTTGCTTTCCGGTATGTTTTCACTCATTTCAACAAAGAAAATGAACTTTTTCCTGAACAGTTTGCAATCAGTAATGTCAGATACATGCGAAGGCAAATGTCCTCATTAGGGAAACATCTAGGAGCTCTAGGAGCTTCTTGTACATGGCCATGACTGATTTTTCATCTTTTACCATTGAGATGAACTGGCAAAACTCTGTTGTAAAGTCCTCTTTAAGATCCTGGGGGTATATTTTATTTAACTTTTCTGTAGCTGCACAGATTTGTTCAATGTCTATTGATTTAGTTTTGGTAAGGAAACCAAATTTCTCCTCCACATTTTTGCATGCATCTTAGTGTCGTTTCAGTTCTTGCGACAGTCACAGATGACATAATGTGTGTCAATCAGAAATGCTTCACGGCCTTAGCGACGTGCTTCTGGACCAGCAGACTCACCGAACATAACTTTCTTCACTCGTCTTGACTATCTGCTTTGTATCCCTCTGTTGCTGTGAGGGTCTTGGCCTCAGCTTCATAGATGTCAAAATCATTTCTGGCGGCTGCGGTGATGCTGAGGTTGATGGCGCCAGCTGCTTCACGTCATCCTCCGCCGCATCTTCGAACCGTGTCTCCCGGCCTGGCTCGGCCTCTGGTGACTCCAGCAGATTCACAGCTGTCGGACGGCTGCGCGACAGAAACTTTCGTAAAGCCCCCCCGCAGTCTCTTCTTTTGTTCTTCGTCATTTTTTTTTTCTTTTTACGTTTTGCTGCACCTGAAAGCATCTTGAATTGAACTCACAAGACGACGTGCCCGCTAACTTTATTGTCCCGCTCAATGTCCCGACCTCTGTTCGCTGCTGATGTCCCGGATGTTACGTAATGTTACATTAAGATAAACAGCATCACTATTTTAGTTAATAAATAAATATTGGAAAATCAACTGTGGAATAAATTGTAGATAGAAAATTTGCATATTTTTTCTTTTATGTATTTTTATCCTATTTTATGTCCCTCCGTCTGGGCCCCACACTGCCAGTCTGGGCCCTAGGCATGTGCCTAGTTTGCCTTTGCGTTAATCCGGCTCTGTCTGTAGCTTAGTGAAAGATGGTCCCTCAGGCGACTTGACTCTTCAGGTTGTCTTGTTTTCTTATATAATGAAGCATCTAATCATCTATAATCTTCACTTAGACTCGACTTTCAGACTGATTTGTATTGTTCTAATAAAATATAAATAAAAATGTCTTATTTACATTTTGTTTCGGCTTTAAATTGACCTAAAACTGTCCCAGAAAACTGATTTCAAGCTTTGAAACTGAAACATGCATGGACTGAAGCACCGATGAGCCAACTGACACCTTCCAACAGCATGATGGCCATATCCTGTGCAGAGGTTTCATCTTCATTTTACCTGCTAGTGTGACTTAATAATTCATGTCTCTGGCTGACTGGATAAATTGGAGGTGACTGTTATTGTTTGTGGTGGAAGTGTAGCTCTTACAGGGTTGACAGTAAACCTAAATGTTACTTGTGGCCATGATGTATGTTTGCTGTTTATTTTGTTCTGCTTGACTTGGTCGACTCAAGGATAAGGGTCGGGTGACAGAGGCGTTGGGTTCACATTGGGGTTAGAAGGTCAAAGAAAGAAAAGAAAGAAAGTCCCATAAAAAAGAGCAACAATAATGTCTTTGATTCCAAAGCAATGCACTGCCCTAACATATGACTCATTACAGAGGTTAAATTTAGACATTTTTTGAGTGGAATTTCTGTAATTCAGTGAATTATCCCCACATTACATTTAAATGAGTGACACAAAAAACAGCAAAAAACTGAGTCAACCATTAGTTACATCTTTATCTTAAGAACAAATCTATCAATCTATAGCTTTAAAGCCATTTTCCATCCCAGGAGTCAAATGCTGCCATTTTACCAGAAATCCTGTATCCCTGATTAACCCTTTGCAGTAGAAAACTAAAATGCAAGTGAAAAAGGAAAACTCCTGAATGATGTCAGGATGTTTGAACTCAGTATATCACCATCTCCACTGTAAGTAGCAACAAATGCCAACAAATATGTTACATAGCGTTAATTCTTAACATGTCTGTGAGACCTGGATCTTGTCGTAACATAAACTGTTTTCATGTCTTTTGTGGTCAATGAACATTGAGCTCCTGCAATACAAAATATATTCCATCACATCTAAAATTACCTTCCAATATCTGTTATCCATCAGTCTCCTAAATATCTCACAAAAGAAAAACAAATGATCTTCTTTTCTTTCAGTCAAGCTAGCTTGTTATCTATCGAACGACTTAGCTAACTATGTTGCTATTTAGCCAGCTAGCTTACTGGGACATAAGTGTGATAACCAGTTTGCACAATAACAAGCTTATGTGTCAGACAAACAGTATTGCAGCACTGAGTCTCTTATGTTAGGTGTAAATTTAAGTCTTTTTTGCAACAGTAAAGCTGGATTTAGCCTCTCCCGGAGTCTACATTTTGTCAGGCCAACGTAACAGACACCAGGGAAGCGTGTTCTCATACTCGAGCAGAGAATTGTGTTGCAGTTTCTCTTCCATGTCTACTGCATAAACTCAACAAGAAGCTCCAGAAATCCGGAGCCACGTCACAAACCAACCAATCACAAGAGTATTTCTGCGTAATTGCCAAGTGGCAACCTCCATCTGTTAAAAGTGAAGCCAATGTGGAAGTGCCAAAAATTGCAGTTCCTCCCTCGTCCACTAGGGGCTGGCTCCAAAATAGAGCAAATTCCCATAGACTCCCGTGTTATAAAGGCCAACTTCACAGCATGTTTTCAGCCTGGTACAAAAAACATTTTAGGTATGACAACTGTAGGGGGCATAGAATTTTTTTCTAACTCCCGTTTCAAAGTAATTTAATCTTGAAATTTGGCATATTAGGGGCGTGTAGGCCGAATGTAAAATAACCGCGGTTTTTAGTTGGTTAATAGCGTTAGCTTGTCTTAGCTCCAGGTTAGCTCGATTAGCTCTTAACTGCAGGCAGCTCTGAGCTTGCTCGATGACAAACATTCACCCCCTCTTAGCTTTACTTCTTTGCCCACATTAGTATTTTCCGGGGGAGATAGCACGCTGCAAAGATGCTGAAGGTAGGAACTGCCCACCGAGCTTTAATTCAGCTCTTCAAAAACCTACGGGTGACGTCACTGAGGCTCCGTCCATTTTTTTATTTGAAGTCTTTGGTAACTGCACCACAAGCAGTGGTGTGCATTGAGTCTAGAAGAGGTGCACATCATTTGTAAAATTATCAACTTTTTAAATGTCTGTTAGTCTGTGTTCAGAAGGTACGGGTTTGTTTGCCTGACTTTCATCATCAGTGAAACTTGAGCCTCTGTAAAAGAGACTAAATCCATCACTGTCTAAAATCACCTGCCAGTATCTTTTATCCATGTGTTTCCCTGAGGATTGCATTCATATTACAAAAGAAAAACGTTGTCCTCTTGCATAGTCCTCTTTTATTGTTTCTATATTACAATCTACTGCTCTGCTTTAACCTCTTTGAGCAGCACAAAACCTTTCTTTAATAAAGTGCTATCAAACTCTTTCAGTCCTCTCTTTAAGTCCCATCATTTATTTTCCGATCATTTTGAAGCCCTTCAATGCGGCTAAACAGTGCTTTCAAGGACATTTATTGTCACAGCTAATGCCTCATTTCAAACATTTTTTGCAGATTCTAGAAAAGCTCAAAGTCTCTGAAATATTGGGCCTTTGTTTTTATCATTTTTGTAAACTTTGACAAAAGGCCGCTGCATCACTTGCAATTCTGGCTGCAGCTTGTGCAATATAAAACACTGAAATTCTGGAAAATAAAAAGAATTGCATATGCATATGCATAGAGGGAACGCAGTGTGTATGTTGATAATATTACTGAGCTGCAGGTGTATTATAACTTTCTCAGCTAATGCAGGGGTGTGTGGGGTAAAAAACATTTCCTTGCATGAACTTTTTAAGCCATAAACTCTTCTGATGAACAATAGATTTTTTCATTGTCTTTTAACTTTGATAAATAAACACTTTCATGTCACCTACCCTCAGGAATGTGTTCTGCTTTTATATGCATTTCAGTGAATTTTAAGCTTGAAGGGGATGTTTGTTCTCTTTAATTTTTGATAATCATATATTTATACCCCACAAACAGAGAGGGGAAAATAGGAAAAACAAACTCTAAGACCCCACCCCTGAGGTGAAGTATTACACAGTAAACAATGAAGATAGAATTACAATGCTTCTCGCTCATTTTACCCCGGGCAGCTTGCCGAGGCATGCTCGGCCTGCATCCTGCATGGCGAGTTGAGTGGGATGACACCAACACCAATGTGATCATGCTGCGTGTTTTTGAATCATGCAACAACCTCATAAATCAACCACAAGAACAGCGAACAGTGAGGATTTTTGTCTGGAAAATCCCACTCAGCTCCAGTTAGTGCTCGCTCTGTGTGAGGGAAAACACACAACACGCAACTGTGGAGGGGTTTTGAATCAGTGCAACAACTGTCCACAAGTCTGGAGGATGTTGTTTTTGTAATTGCTGCTGCTGCTGTTGGTGTGAGTTAAAATTAGGCGCTGTGAATGTGTCACTGCCAACGCTTGACTTCTGCCCCTAAACTGCACAGAACAGCATTTGTAAACAGAGCAGCACACTGACAAAAAGAATATGCCTCCACTGTATACTTTTCTAACTATTGCACAGCCGTACAGTGTATTTGATGAGCAAAGAGGAATTTAAGATTTCAATTTACCAACTTGATATCAGAAACACATTTTAGAGATCAAATATGAGGGGAAAAAACACTTTATAATTGTGCATTTGGTAAAGTGCTGACTAAAATTAAGCACAAAACAATATCTCAATTGCAGAGAGAGGAAATATTCTTTACAGACGTAAAACAAAATTGAAATAATATTTAAATAAAAATCAGATTTTTTGTCAAATCCCAGCACCAATGTCGCCTGCTCAACGTAGTCCCAGGCTTATTGGCTATGGAAGGAGAAAAAAATAAAAGAAAAACACACAATAATGTTAAACAACCTATCAGAATTCAGTTTTCCTACTGACAGATAGAATTCAAACTCAATTCACTGAATTTTTCAGATATGTATCAAATAAAATTGGCTGTTTTTTTTTTTTTTGTATCCTTTATAAAATCCATGTATTCCAGGAAGCCTCTGTAAGATCTGGCCTGGGACAACCTTTTGGCTAAGTCTGGCCCATTGAGATGTTGTTTCTTCTTTTAATGTGCTACGTCTGTGTCAAACGAAATAAAATAAATTTAAAAAATCCAAGGAAAAGCTTGGTGTATTTGTAACTGAAAACGTGTGAAACCATGAGAGTGCCATTTTTGCCTGCTTTTAACTTTAAACATCAAGGTAAAAAGATCTGTCATTAAGGGATCAAATAAAACCCCTTAAAACACAGATTTGTCCAGACGGTCTCAAGTCACATGATTGTGTTCTTTCACTTTCATTTCTGGCTTTTTAGTTATGCTATAAATGTAATAAAATCCCTTATTTTGGTTTTAAAAATCACTGCACATGTAGTAAAACTATGTAGCCTACTAGAAATGGCTGCATATGTAATAACACCTATAAAATAAATTTATTAAATGAATCATTACAATCAGCTGATGCTGAATCAGCAGTAATAATTGCTGAAACAGCTGAAACACAGACAATTTTAACTCTAAGTAGCCGAATGGTAACCGAAAGTAACAATAACTTTGCAGGAAGTTGCATAAGAAATGTTAGATTTTATCATTTGACATCTGTGATTGATGAAGAATATTCTGTGTCGTTTATTACCACTGCTTGTGATCGTAACTGGATTAGAAAGTGTTTTAGTGTTAATGATGCACAAAGAAGAGGACATAGTAGTGTTTGCGTTATGCAGTTGTGAGTGCAGGAGGTGGTTACAGTCACATGTGGGATCCCAGGCGTTCATGTTTCATATGCTTGTAATTTGCAAACTTTTGTTGAGGTATTTTCCATAACATGTAAGGAATTTGGTCCAAAGGATATGGACATGAACAGTGACAACAAAGTTAGTGAAGATGGACACAGTTCAGCCTAAATTATTCAACCAACAACTGGAGAGTGAGTCAAATCTTTTGGCTATTTTTCACATACTGGTCCAGTTTCCTCAGTGGTGTTGGTGGTAAACAGCGTCACCTGAAACCATGAAGGTTCCAAGTCTGAACCTCGGCTATGACCTGCGTGGAGTTTCCAAATTCCCCCTGTCCATGTGTGGGTCATTTGAAGGTACTCCAGCTTCCTTCACAGTCCGAAACCATGATGTTGCTACATTCTCCCTAAAAGAGGTTGTTTCTCTCTGTGATTAGGGATGGGCATGTCAATACTTCATTATCTGCCAGTCAAAATATTGCATTTGATATTTTTCTGCATATCACAGCACAACTGTGCTTAATACATAATATACCATTTGTTTTCACTTCTTGTAGACAATACAGGTACATACTGTATCCTTTCCTCATATGACTATGGTAGATTATCAGATGTCATGATGATGCTGCTATTGTTTATACATTCATTCATTCATTCATTTTCTATATAGCTCAGTCCAATTGATGGTCGTGGGGCATCTGGAGCCTCTCCAGACAGGACACACCTGGGACAGGTCACCAATCAGTATTTTAATACTTTATTGGTTTAATGCAGGTTCTTGAACTGTATGTTTTATTATGTTTATGACTATTAAATATTATATTTTAATTTTTTTCAGGGGTGACAGTGGCTGAGATGGTAGAGTTGCTTGTTTCGTGACCTGCCAGTCTGCAGTTTGATTCCTGCTCCGCAATGCTGCTGTGGTCCCGAGGGGTTCTCTGAGAGCCGGTCCCAAGCCTGGATAAATGCAGAGGGTTGTGTCAGGAAGGGCATCAGGTGTAAAACGTATCAATTCAACTGTGCCTTTTTTTGCTGTGGCGATCCCTTCAGAGAGGCAAACCAAAAGGGAAACAACAACATTATCTTATAATTTTCAGGTTTAGAATTTTAAATAACCTTATGTCCATTTGTAGTGCAATTGTCTTTTGTGAAATTCTTTTCATCATATTTAATATTTAATTTACTATTTAATATATTTCATCACAATTTTCTAAGTATTTCTCTCAAGTATCTATGTTCATAGGTGATATTTATATTTCATATTGCCCTTGCCAGCTTCTGCAGCCGGGGATCGGACCGTCAGGGTCCCCGCCCCTCGCTGCCGCCCAGCTCACATTGCACCCTCAGCCGGAATAGGATGGATTGCCCACTCCAGGTCGGGAGTGAGGTCCTCCCTTAAGTGGAGGAGTTTAAATATCTCGGGGTCTTGTTCACTAGTGAGGGAAGGATGGAGCGTGAGATCGACAGACTGATTGGTCTGCAGTAATGCGGGCTCTGCGCAGGTCTGTTGTGGTGAAGTAGGAGCTGAGCCAGAAGGCGAAGCTCTCGATTGACCAGTCAATCTACGTTCCTACCCTCACCTATGGTCATGAGCTGTGGCTCGTGACCGAAAGAACGAGATCTCGTATACAGGCGGCTGAAATGAGTTTCCTCCGCAGTGTGGCTGGGCTCTCCCTTAGAGATAGGGTGAGGAGCTCGGTCATCCAGGAGGGGCTCAGAGTAGAGCCGCTGCTCCTCCGCATCGAGAGGAATCAGTTGAGGTGGCTCGGGCATCTGGTCAGAATACCTCCTGGATGCCTCTCTGGTGGGGTGTCCCAGGCAAGGTGTTCCTGGGAAAGGCCCAGGACACGCTGGAACACCTCTGGACAAATGTGGGGAAAGGGAAGTCTGGGCTTCCCTGTTTAGGCTGCTGCCCCCGCGACCCAATCCTGGATAAGTAGCAGAAGATGGATGGATGGATGGATGGATGGATACTGCCCTTGCAATTAAGGATTAAGGCATTGGTGTTGGTGTTGGTGTTGGTATTGGTATCAATTAAAAAAGTACCAGAAACTAATCGAATGGACAAAAAAGATTTTGGTATTAAACATTATTAGCTGATTGGCATTGATTTCCATTTATCACTGTAATACTCAAGTTTAAATCTCATGTATTGCACATTGCTTACAGTTTACAAGAAATAGAAATTCCTCTTGGCTCTCAAAAACAATGTGATGAAATGTTTTAGAAGATACAACCACATTTTTTTAAGACATGACACAATCTTGTATCAGTCTCATTTTTGTACATAAAGTATGCTCTAAATGTTTTTAGTTTATTCACCAACCAGTTTTATCATGTTTTCCAAAACTATGTAAAAATTTCAAATATTTGCCTGCAATACATTTAAAACAAGTTATGAAAAAGACAAGTTTACCAATGTATTATATCATGCTTCCTTTTACTTCCACTTCTTAATCATTTTGGACCTGAGGATAGGATACAAAAATCCAGCTGCTCAGTAGTCCAGATGTATAAATGTGTATATATATATATATATATATATATATATATATATATATATACATTTATATATAAACAGAAAAAACATCTGGACTACTGAGCAGCTGGATTTTTGTATCCTATCCTCCATTTTCAGTGGGACACTAATTTGGGCTGCTGCCATGTCAAACACAGACACTCAGACACGCAGGAAGACAAATTTGCCTTGATGGTTGCACATTATAAAGCCTAAAAAACACCACTACATTAAAGATACGTTCTGTATATAGGTATGTCTTCCTAAGGGACTGATGTCCCATATACTCTCACATGTGCTGATTGTTGCAGCTTTTTTTTTTAACAGCCTCGATGGTCCTTCCCACTTTTGGCTCATGTAAACATTACTGTAGGAGACAAGCTCATTCAAGGACCGCTTGGCTAAATTTCTGAGCAGAGTTGATAATTAGCTTCTACTCACATTATAGTGGTAGAATATAATGGTCTCTGATAAATTCCTGTCTGGGGGCTCAAAGTTGTGCACATCCAACTGTGATGTCTGTCCAAGGCAACACCATTTCCATGGACTCCCTGGATTTTTTTAACATAATTATGCACTGTAGAAATTGAAAGTCTAAATTCTCACTGAGTTATTTTAACTAATCAACCATTCATTCACTTAAGGAAATAATGAGCCATAAGATAGCCATATTTTAATACCTAATCTTGGCACCCTATTCAGATGAATTCCTAATGTTAGTATCCTCCAGAACACTCATTTTGACATCTTTCTTTTTACTTGTTTGTGTATAAAAAAAAGTTTAAAGAGGTAATAATGCATGAACATTAGTTTTGTTGAGTGTGTTAGCCATGCTGCAAAGGGGTTTTTTTCCTCATTATTATGCAGGGTTGTACTTTTGAACTCTGTGGTAAAACAAAAACAAAATTTATATACCGACTTTACGATAAGTCACAATTACATAACCAGAGCTGGTCTGAAATCTGCTCGAATAACATGGCATATGAATGGTTGTTTTCATAGCGTGAGGCTCATTTCTAGGAGGGGAAGTTAACTTCACATGCAGGTAATAAATGGTGTTTCCTTTCTAAATCCAGCCTACGCCGATGTGCGTGGATAACAACCACTGATAAGGTTAAACAAATACCATGGCATATCTACTCAAACTTCAAATACTGGAACGCTCATAAAAAAACACACACACATAAAAACGCCATATGAAGTTTTAGAAAAAGCCACCATGTGCATCTAACACTGTTCCTTTTTTAACAGCCACTTTCTAGGAACCACCACCACCATACTGATAGTCATCAGTGTGCATATCTATGTTTACATCTGCAGCTTACAAATTCTCTGTGTAAAAATATATCAGACAGGTAGGAAGCTTATAAAGAAGTACCTATATGGAAGAAAATAAATGGATTAGCATGTGTGTGTTGAAGAAGTTGAAAAGTTTTTGATTAATCAGTGTTTATTCATGTTTTTTAAATTAATTATGAACTTGTCTAAGTCAGTTTTTGGTAAAGATATACTCAGAAGGACTGCAGTTCATAAAAAGCTGTGTTTTTATTTTGTTTCTTGTTTAGTTTCGGTTGGGTAATTTGAATATTTTTTAAACTGGTTGATGTGAAGTTCAGTAACCGAAGTTATCCTTGTTTGTTGTCTTACACAATGAGACAGTTGAATTCCTTTTTCACACCAGTCGTTTACTTTTTTTAAGAAATAAAAACAAAAACTGGAGAACATGTGTAAACAATGATGACTTATCCATCCATTCATCCATCCATCCATCCATCCATCCATCCATCTTCTGCCACTTATCTGAGTTTGGGTCAAGAGGGCAGCAGCTTAAGCCTAGGCTTCCCTTTCTCCAGATACTTCTTCCAGCTCATCTGGAAGCAAAGGAACGTAATCCCTCCAGTGTGTCTTGGGCCCTCCTTCTCATTAAGAAAACGCCCAGGAGGCATCTTTACCAGATGCCAGCCACTTCATCTGGCTCCTGTAAATGCAGACGAGCAGTGGCTCTATGCTCAGCCCCTTCTTGGATGACTGAGTTTCTTACTCTATATCTAAAGGAGAGCATTGACAGAAAAACTTATTTTGGCTGCTTGTTTCTTTTTCTCACTACCCACAACATGGGACCATATGGGAGCCTTCGAACAGAGTGACTAATTAATTTGGAGCTTTGCCTTTCAGCTCAATTCCTTTTTCACCGTGAAATACCACAACAGACCCACATTCCAACAGAACATGTCTTGTGAACAAGACCACTAAATAGTTTAAATCCTCCCCTTGGAGCATGAACTCATTCCTGCCTCTGAGCAGGCCCTCCACTCTCTACCTGGTGAGGACTATGGTCTCATATTGGAATTGCTGATCCTCATGCCAGTGTAATCCTCACCAGTGAGGATTGATCCATAGCTTGATAACTTTCTTATATACAGAATAATTTAGAAGTCCCGTTCAACCTGCAATCTTAATAGAGCATATCTGCGTTCTAGCACTTAAAACAAGAATGTTTATAAAAAAAAAATTTAAAAACTATTTTTTTACTGGCTGCAGAGCATTGCACACATGGCTCAAAAATGGCATGATTTCTAAATTTTCTTGACTAATTTATCTTCTGAAATTGTAGTTATTTTCCTGCTAGTGGTCATGACCCAACTTGTGGTGATGTTGATTTGATGACTTGATGATGGCAATATTCTAAAGACAGTCTAGGTTGGTCAACACTATTTATCACATAGGGCAGGGATGTCAAAGTCAAATACACAGAGGGCCAAAAAAACAAATTGGCTATAAGCCGAGGGCCGGATTGGTTCATTCATTTTCCAAACCGCTTATTCCAATTCAGGGTTGCGGGGAAGCTGGAGCCCATCCCAGCCGGCTTTGGGCGACAGGCAGGGTACACCCTGGACAGCTCGCCAGTCCATCGCAGGGCCACACACAGAGAGACGAACAACCACACTCATGCTCACTCCTAGGGGCAATTTAGAGTGACCAATTAACCTATCATGCATGTCTTTGGATGGTGGGAGGAAGCCGGAGTACCCGGAGAGAGCCCACGCATACACGGGGAGAACATGCAAACTCCACACAGAAAGGCCACTGACCAAACCAGCCAAGGATTGAACCAGTGACCTTCTTGCTGTGAGGCCACAGTGCTAACCACTGCGCCACCGTGCAGCCCCGAATTGGTTCAATGTTTATTAAAACATATTGAAATTATTGCACGTAGTCTATTGAACCAAGACCTAACACAGTGTATTATTTAATGATTAAATGAATAATCAGGAAAACATTTTTCAGCAGGCACACAGACAGGAACAAACTGCCTTCAAAGAAAAATCACATGTCCTGTACATTAAATGAATAAATATTTTCTTATGGCTCTGTCAGTAAGTTAAAGAGAAAACATTTTCAACAGGCAAACAGCAAAAAAACAATTTTCCTTCAGAAACAAAATACGTTCCTTATATCAAGATAAATGCATAAATGAAACTGCATGCATTATAAACTGAAAATGCAATATTATGCTGCTCTGTTATCCTACCAATTACTGCTTCAAATAGTAAAATGAGAAAATATAGAATAAATCAAATCAGTTGTATTCTTTCTCATGGCTCTTATCTGCAATTCCCCCTGAGTCCATTAACTGAAAAATAAATATAAATAAATAAATAAAATACAATAAAATAAAATGCAAAAATATATGGCACACAGACAAAACAATACTTTCTGTGTGTTTCTTAGACGTTTCATGGTGCCTTCTTAGATTGTATTCTTTCATTACAGCCAAACTTTCTCCACACAGAAGACACACAGGTTTGCCATTTACCTCAGTGAACATGTACTCTGCCTCTCACCTAGCTTGAAACCCCTTGTTCTCAGCATCCACCTTCGGTTTAGCCATTTTTTGGGGAGGAGGTAGCTGAAAGTTGACATCTGCTCTGACTGCTAATGAATGATGAAGCCGAGGTCTGCTTGCTGCGCTACAGTGAGTTCGCGGGTTACCGTTGCATTGTGGGAAATGTAGTATTGGTGCGTGCAAAACACCAGCGGGTGGCTACAGCCTGCGGGCCAGTTCTAATACTAATCAAATATCATCCCGGGGGCCATAGATAATTCATTCGTGGGCCGGATTCGGCCCGCGGGCCTTGACTTTGACATATGTGACATAGGGGGACAGGTTTGGCTTAATGCCATCAATCCAACTTTTATGTAGCAGGCTGCTGACTTGCCTCCTTCCCTGCACATTTGTACTTCTACTTTTCTACTTATCCTTGCAAATGTGCTTCATTCAACCATTTATTTACCTCACTCACTTGCAAATGTTAGAGTACGGTATGAAAAGTACACTATCACTGTAATAATCCATGTACATGGTGCATCAGATGCATGGCAGTTACACATTTGTACAGTTTACATGCTTTCATTTTTTGTGTTCCTGGATCTTGATGTTGAAGCTGGTCCATTCAAACGTTCATATAACATGTTTTCTCGTCAGACCGGGCTGGTATAGTACATCACTGTTGAGATATTTTAGTTTTCACACCACACTGGTGGAGCAGCCTACGCAGACACGAGCTCGGCACCACAGCTAAAATTCAAAGGGATTCATTTTGGTTTGGAGTTGACTTTTGCTTCTTTATCCAGTCGGAGCAAATTCAGACTCACTTAATTTGTGGTGCTTTAAAAGGCTCTGGCAAGCTGGTGCAAATTATACAGCACACAGAATGGCACCAGCTATGATGGTAAGCATGAAAATGGGAAGGCAATTTTGGCTGCCAATGGCTGCCAGTCACACCTCCTCAGCATGCTGCCACTTCATAAAGCATCACACCCTGTTGAGAATGGCTTCAATATTGCTAGGAGAAGCTTGGAAAGAGTAAGAAAGGAGGAAAAGAGAAAGGGAGGGGGGGGGGGGGGGGGGTAAACTTGCAGAAGCTTCCTCGTAAAGCCTAGAGCTGTGACTCTGAAAGAGTGTTATGCTGTCTTCACAAAATCCCCAGACCAAGGACGGATTTTCTCTCTCAGTCCTCTGAGACTTGAAACAGCAACAGAATGTTTCCTGAGAAGTGAAGTGAAGGGAAGAAGGAAAGAAAAATCTAGGATTGGGAATAAAGCGGAGGATAGTTAAGGACCCAAAGCAACAAAAACACAAAGCAACAACAAAAGACAAACACACCCGACTGTAATAACCTTCTGTCCCACCTTTTCACACTCCCATTTCCACAACAAAAACAAGAGCGCTGCATCCGAGATGCCGCTGGGTGACAGAGATACTCGCTGGAGTGCGGTGCATGAAACATTTTCAAGATTGTAACATCCTGCCTCCTTCATACACTTTTTACCTTGGTCAAAGTCACAGAGAACAAACAGTTATCAAAGGGGAACAGTGGAGGCATAATTTAGTTATTCTACTGGAGAGCACAAAGAGAGAACAAACCTTCAAAGGGAACTTTGTGCAGAGACCCTGCATTAGATCTCAGTCAGGATGGTTTGTTTTTCCCTCTCCTTCACCTTGTAGTTCCAGAGATTTTGCCCAAAACATTTTACACTTATATATTTATAATTTCATATATTTTTTTATATACATGTAAAATAAATAATATTATAAACTTAGCACAGTAGGTAAGTAAATGTGTGTTTGGTGGATTATGGCTTTTACTGGAACCATACTTCCTGGAAATATGTCTTATGTTACCGAAAAGCCTGTGTGTGTTCTTTTAAACAGCACTGATTCTTGTGGGATAAACAGCAGCATTGAGTATGTAGTATTAGGCCCTTGAAAAACTTTTATAAATTTTCTATGCCTATACCAATCAGCCTAATCTGCTATTAAAAAGTCTCAGACCAGCTGAAACACTCCTGCATGGACCCTCCTGTTTCCGGCTGCATTTCAGTCGTTTTTATTCAAAACTAAAAATCTACCAAATCTACCTAAGTTTTTTTTTATCATGCTTTTAATTTTTTTTCTAAAGTCATTTACTTTTCTTTTCTGTCTTGCTTTAATTATAAACTATGCTTCTTATTTTCGTATGTGTCATTGTCTCTGAGAAACACTTTGTCTCACCCTGTGGAATTGTGCTACATAAATAAACTTTCTTTGCTTATTGACTCGTGTGCTGAGCTTCTGGTACCTCAGGTGCAGCGAATCAGGTGTCAAGCTTTGACCCTGCTGTGGTGGTCAGTTGGAAATGGGGAAGTTTGGAGAAGACATTGGCTGTATAACAGTCTAAGGTCAACGGCATACTTCACAGCGTTGCACCAAGCATTTGGAAGGTGACTCTGAATCCATCCAACAACCCTGCGCTCCATTTAGCATGCAGTGGAGGTTACTGTTGCTGGATCCTTCACAGCCTTGTTTCTCCCAGAATTCACTTTGACAATTGGATGGTGATTGAGCAGCAGTCAAGTACTAAGGATTAGCTATGTTTTATTTTGCTAACTTTAGTGCAGCCATACTTTACTCACTTTACCTTACTTTAATAGAAATGTGACAAAACCAAAATGCATTAATGAAATTGAAATCATGTTATATTTGATATTTGTGGCATTTTAAGAGGTTAAAGAAGTGTCTACTGGCTAGAAAAAGTTGATTTTTGACATAGGTCACATTATCAGTTGCTGGACAACGGGTGGCGGGAGCACAATGGTACGGCCAGGTAGGCTTTCTCATTCCATGAACAAGTGGCCAGTAGAACTACATAGGTGACGCTGTGGTCTACATAACAAGTGCACTTTGAAGCATGTAGACCAGGGATCACCAACTTTGCTCTTCAAGGGCTGCCATCCTGCTGGTTTTAGTGTTTCTGTTTGGTGCCGGCAGTAGATTAGGCAACCTACATGCTGAACTCTGCTGCTCAACCCACAAATGTATTGTTCTCACAAAAGTGGCACCATTGAACAGGGAAATAGAAAGGTTCTCTTAGACCTCCCCATGGCAACATGTCCCACAGTGGTTACATTGCTAGTTTTAAAAACCTTGAACATTCAGACTTACAGCTACACATTAGGATACTAAATGTTGGGAGTTAAAGCTGGGGTAGGCAGTGTTGGGGAGCTAGCAAGATTTAAAAGCGGCAGCCTGTCTTGGCTCCTCCCCCTCCACTAAATAATCTGGTTTTGCTCCTTGCATGATCCAAGACTTTTTTATTCGCAGCTTTTTCCACCAACAATTTTCTCTTTCTTGGCTGTTTAGCAGGAGGAGGCAAACAAACCGAGCTGGGTTGGAAAATCTTCCCTGCATTTTCTCAGCCGTGTTTGCCTTCCAAGTTTCTTCTTCACTACTTTGTATTTTCATCCTAACACGCTGTTTATATGCAGGGTGTGGCTATCAGGTATGTGCTGTGAGGAAGGGAGCCGGTAGAAGAAGCTCACCAAATATAAGAAATGAACAACTTCATTTCAGTCCGAATGTTTGAACTGTTCCAAGTTTTTACAGATTTACAGTAAACTGAGGGGTCTAACTAAATTTCTTATTGCTCATGATTACAAAATGTATAGACCACTATCAAGACAAGGACCTACTTCACCCAGGGGGAAAAAAAAAGTCTCTGAGCAAGATTACCCACCCCAGCTTTAAGCTTGTTACATACTCCATGAGAACCAAGAACTTTTATCTTGTTCTTGAGGCGACGACAATCAACTAACGTCATTTTTTTCTTGTGGATGCAATTGGGGACAGCTTGTCCTCAACACATCAGCCAAGTGGAATTTTCTTCTCGCGGGTTTCTGAGAAGTATTGTGTGATTGGGCAGACCTTTGAGGTGGGCGTGGTTAATAAGGAAAGGACAGTTGCCGCCTCTGCGTTGCCACTGTTGCAGGTTAAACAGTTTTAAGAAAACAGCGATCGAGGTTGTGAGAAAGATTGAAAACTTTTGTAGCATGTGGCATTCAAACATATATTCATAGCGCTCATATTAATCTGGTAAGCACAGACACCCCTCCCCCCAGACAATGCTTCTCATGGAGTATAAATTGACAAGACGAACAATAACTTTGTTCTTCTTGCAGCCTTGAGAGGAAGAACAAAATTCCCTCATCCCATGGAGGAAGTAGAAAGCTTTATAGCAGGTTTATAGGGCTTGCATTAACATAGAAGCCTTTAGAGTTGCTCAGCAGCATGGCATTGGAAATCTTTTAAAGCTACTGATGGTGGATTTAACTTTGACTATGAATTACCAAATACTAGAAGTTTGACCTTTTTTTATTTAACTCATTTTTTTAATCAAAATTTAATTATTACTCTTTTTCTTTGGTACTACTTCAGCACCTAAAAATACAGCATAGCCTACATTGATGAATGGGACAAAAAATATTTCATGTTTAAGCTTATATAAGCATGAAATCAGTGCTGCGTCTACTCAGTAGAACACAGCATCAAGCTGAATGTAGTTGAGGAATGCCGTATCCACTTAATAACGGCCGCCCTCCCTCTTAAACACACGACTCGCCTTGCTGTCTTGAAGCGAGGGGTGACTTTGAGCTGGAGATTTACTATTGCCGCCTGTAGCAACGCAACAGATGACAGGGTGCTGTCTCCCCTCCTCGTTCATCAGAAAGAAAAATGGACCGGATCAGTTGGGTGCAGACAGGACATCCATCTCAGCAGTAATTATGCACGAAACTGTTGACATGCCTTGTTGTCATACTGTTCTGGGACCAGGATTGGTGAGACAGATTAAGTTATGGCCATTTCTTTTCTTTATTTCCCCCTTCTACATAATTTGTCAATCCTTAGTTGTTGAATGGAGGCAAGAATCATCGATATCAAACTCTCTCATAGTCTCATATCTCATAGTTTTTGTGATAGTAAGAAGGAATAAACTTTTACTGGACACTTTGTTAGGAACACTCAATAAATCACTTGTTAACACAGGCTAGCTAGTTAAATAATTACATGACAGCAGCTCAATGCATACAGGTACATGGATGAGAGTTAGGGATGTTCAATATTGGCTTTTTTACAGATATGTTATATTCCGATTTTATCCAACTCTTAATTTCCAATATCAATATAAACCGATAAAGAAATTTTTGAAGCGAGTTGTGCCAAACAAGCATAAATATCTTTAAAACTATACATGGCATCTCCTATCATTTATCATTTTGAGATGGAAGAGACTTAGCTGAAGACTTTGACATATAATATGTGCATGTTTTGTAAAAGTAATGTCATTTAAAAAAAAAAAAAAAAAGTAAAATAACAGACAAGTCCAATAACTGAAGGTATTGCATTTTAATGTAGCTATTGGCTGCTAATATTGATTTGCCGATTATATCAGACAACTCTAATAAGAATTGCTAGAATGTCATTGATGTCAGTGCTATTACCAGATCTGCCAATTGATGTGGTTTGTTTCACAATTTCTTTATCCTTTATAAATAAATTAGATACTTTCGTTTAATTTTCTATGGAGAAACAAGTATATAACACAGATTTACAGTCTGACAGTTTATCATTTTAAAAGCAGTAACTTTGAGTTTGGAGTCTTTGTCAACGTTACACAAACAACAATCAGTAAATAATTCAGAATTAATAATATCTTTAAACATATATGGGAGAAAAATCTGTACATTTAGTGTAAAATGGGGATAATAATATATCACCTAATGTAAGAACTTTGTGGATGCTTACATTTAGTCAACCCAGAATGCTATAAAATAAACAACGACCACTTTTTTAAAGATGTTTATTAATGCAATGGTGCTACGTCACCAGGTGTGTAAGTGAGTGGTCTATAGTTGTAATATCAGGCTTCTAATGATTTTCATGGCAGTATTTCCCTACGATACCATTAGGGTGATGCTCCATATTTCATTAGACCTTTCTTTTAACACATTTTTACTATTTATCCTTTTATTAAGCAACTAAACAGTGTGATGTTATTTTTCTTATTTGCATGACTGCACTTCATTTCTCCTCAGTTCTCTGTACTGCACATGGCCATGATGTACACAAAAGCAAAGAGCAACATAAACCCTGCTCCCCATCATTGTTTCAACACTTCACTCTCTGAATAGATCTATTAACAGTGTGCCCAACTACCTAAGTCTCCATGAAGCAAATAAACACATGAGGCTCTAGGTGAGCTAAATGATAATTAATAAGCTGCTTCAGACAGAAAAATAGCAAGAATATTTTCCTCAGTCGGAGGAAAACTCACAGTTCATCAGTGATGAACGCTTCACAGAAAGTAGGACGTTATTCCATTCATTTGACTAATGGATTGAATTATAAGAAAAAAACTATCAATATTGCAACTGCACATCAGGCAGACTTCCATCTAGTACTCCACTCCACTTACTTAAGGAACACGGAGCAGAGCAGCAATTGGGTTGTGGACTCCTCCGCACAAGAATATAGGTCTGTCTGTTGTTATTATTGGTCTTTAAAATGCAGATGTTACAGGTTGTCCCATTGTCGTAATGACATGTAGCCATGCTCTGAATCACCTCTTCCAACAACAAAAAGAAGTGCATGTTGCCACCACTACAGGCAATAATAACCCCAGTGGTGCATGATCATTGAAAAATTTGGAACTGGCTCCTGTGTTTTTGCTTCGCATCCTCATTTTGGCACGTAGGCATGGTCAAGAAGGCTTGCTGAAGATCAAACAGTGCCACTTCTGTCATACAAAATCATCAATCTGAGGCCACAAATTATACAAGTTCACAAAAATTGGACAACAGAAGACTGAAAAAACGTAATCTGGGGTGATGAATCGCCCTTTCAGCTGCCATAACCAGATGAAATGGTCAGAAATTGATATGAAAAACATGAGAGAGTGTCTCCATCCTGCTTTGTTTCAATGGTTCAGGCTGGTGCTGCTGGTGTAAAGGTGTCAGGGACATTTTTTTAATTGCCTGGGACTCCTGGTACCAATGAACATTGTTTAAAAAATGTAGCCTACCTGAGTATTGATGTTTTGAAATCATGTCGAATCTATGATACCAAGAATTAAATCAGTTCTGAGGACAAGTTGCAACCTCTGGCAGTTAAACATGAAGCCTATGCGGAAGTGCTAAAAAGTGCAATTCATCCCTCATCCACTAGGGGCTTCAAAAAAAGCACAAATCCCAATAGACTCCCATGTTAAAAAGACCAAATTCACAGCAGAAATAACATGTTTACAGCTTGGTACAAAAAAAACCACTTTAGGTTTAATAGGTCAGGTTTATGTTCAAGATAACTGTAAAAGGAGTGAGTTTTTTTTTTGTTTTTTTTTATAACTCTTCTGTTTATCAGCAATTTCATCTCAAAATTAGGCATAACTAGGGCATGTCCTTTTGATTGACATGTACTTGATATCCTGCTGCAATAAGGCAGAGTGTAGCACAAGCGTTGTGTCTAGCCAGTTAACAGCATGATTAACTTTAGCCTGCCTACCTCGGTTAGCCAGGTAGCGCTCGCTAGCTCTAAGTTAGCTTGGTTAGGTCTCAGCTACAGGCAAGTCGGAGTTCACTAGATGTCAATCATCCATCGGCACACTCACAGCCCCCCTTCCAGCTCTACCTCTTTGGCCACTTATGTGTTTTCCAAGATGTGTGTGTTGTCAGCTTGGATAGAAAGGTCGTTAATAAAAAGGCTGCTGTATTTAAGTCAAATTCCGTTTACAGGATGTTTCCGGCCAACAATGACTTGGCACTTAGCAGTCATAAACAAAGACCCAATAGAAATGGTGAAGGACTTAAAATCCAACAACTCCGTGAGGTTTGTTTTCTGTTCAGCCCCAAAAATGAGGAAGAAACTGGGTTAAAATTCTGTCATGCAGCTCTGCTCTCAATCCTGCAGCAGAAAACAAGATTAGTATTATGTCCAGAAGTCCTTGTGCACACGTTTCTGTTCTTCTGTACAGAGGCCAACCTTTTCTTTTCATACTATTTCCAACCAATAAAAGAAAAAAATTCTATGAAAAAAATGTATTTTTTTGCTCTCTTTATGAAACATTTTACATAAGAAGAGTACTAAGATGGATAAACCGAAGGTCACAGATATACCATGTAGCTTTGAACAGATGTACGAATGTGTGCACGTACTCTGAGAAAAGGGTGGAGGTGGAGATGTCAAGGTAATCATGGGCTTTGAAAGCTTTGAGTCACCCATTTATAGAAAATGTGTATAAAAAGCCAATCCAGTATATCAGATATGTGTTCATCCATTCATGGGCAGATTAGTGATCATCAAACAATGGACAAAACAGGAAAATGGAGATAAATTATGCAAGCAAATGCAGTTGTTGCAGACTACAAAAGACTTCAGCTTCTTATATCTCCAAACTCCAATTTAATTTCTTTATTTATTTTTTTGCCGGACAAACAAAAACATAAGAATAAGTCATATTTCCTCCCATGTGTCCACAGCAGTCAAGCACAAGAGAAACAGCTTGAAGCTGTGGCCTTCCCAGCCGAGGTCCAACCATTTTTTTTTCCTATTCCATCCTATAAAATTAAATATTCTCTCTCATCCTTGGTCTGGGGCTATAAGCGCTTCAGGTTGGGAGTGAGAAAAACGAGAGAAAGGAAAAAACTGGGGGTTTTTTTGTCTTTTTTTTCTCCCCCCTCTTTAGGAAACTGGATATATTTAGAAATAGGCACATTAAAGAATAAAATCCCCAACACTAAGGACACAAAGGACTGAAATCCACCCACTGATAAATCGTATTATGAGAAACAGTAGAAGGAAAGAAAACCAGGGAGGGCTACTCATTCGCAGATGGAGCCTTTGGTCTAGTGCTGTTGAAATATTCACAGCTAAGTCTCTGCAGATGCTTCGATTATGACTTGTACGTGTTTATAGGTTTTTTTGGGTTTTTTTTTTTTTTAACCGAAAATGACTGCAGGAGTTTTAGGATATGCTACTTTGTGCTTTTATAGAAGTTGAAAATAGCTCAATAAAAACTTGATCCTGATCTTCATAAATAAATGGAGGTAGTAATTTGCTGTAATTAACATGAATGTTCGAACACAAGTTTATTTATACTGATCAGGATGTGTTTTATATTATTTTGTCTCATATTAACTGTATAAACTTTACTAGGCACTACTTGCTATTACCAAGTTGGACATTGGACTCTTTGTTCTTTATAGCATAGATTTAACAAGGTGTTGGAAACATGCATCACAAAGTTTGCTCCATATTGACATGATAATATCACAGAGTTTCTGCAGATTTGTCAACTGAACATCCACAATGAGAATTTCTTGCTCCACCAAACCCCAAATATGTGAGATGTGGTGATTGTGGAGACCATTGAAGGGATTGTAGTCATAAAGGGACTGATATGGCCAGGAGTAACATTTATGTATTGTTACGTTTAAAAGATCCTCAGTTGGTGCCAAGGTTGCAGATATCCCCCACATCCACGCCTGGACTTTGCCCACTGAGGCCTGCCCAATCACAATTCAGGCCCTCCCATCCAGGAAAAAGACTTTTCATTCTAACTATTCATTCATTCATTCATTCATTATCTGTATCACTTAGTCCTATTAAGGGTCGTGGGAGATCTGGAGCCTATCCCAGCAGTCTTTGGGTGAGAGGCGAGGTACACCCTGGACAACTTGTCAGTCCATTGCAGGGCCAACACAAAGAGACACACAACCACGCATGCTCACCTCACTTCTAAGGGCAATTTAGAGTAACCAGTTAATCTAACATGCATGTCTTTGAACGTTGGGAGGAAGCCGGAGTACCCGGAGAGAAGCATACACAGGGAGAACATACATGCAAACTCCACACAGAGAGACCACTGTTCGAGCCTTCTCCAAGGATCAAACCAGCAACCGTCTAGCTGTGAGACCACAGTGCTAACCACACTGTGCCGTCCTTCACAGTATCACAGGAAGTGATACTAAATTATTAGTATCACTTCCTGTGTTTGCTTTTCAATGCTGAGCAAACTAACTGTAACTTTTGAGATAATCAGAAGTTGTGCATATGGGATGCTGGTGTGTGTTTGTATTCTTTAAGTCATTGCTACATTTGGTGCTCAGTAATTAACTGGCTCGCTTTAATGACGTGTGTAAACGGATTTCTGTGGGCAACAGACATCATAAATTTAAATGTCACACATGTCACACTGCAAGAATCAACTACTTCCAGCAGTTTTAGATGATTTGAACAATGTGATGAGACCTACCAATGAAGAACTGTTGCAGCACCCACATGACCCATCTGCAGCTGTATTAAACACTCTCTTAATCATTCTTACAAAGTGTAGTAAAACACATTATTTTGACATTTTTTACTCACAGTGTCATTTTAGGTTTTCTTTAGGTGGATGCATCTTTGATGTGCAGAAAGTGTTTATCTTATTATCACTGTTTAGGCTGGAATAGACTGGTAACCTGCCCAGGGTGTACCCTACCTCTCGCCCAATAGTTGCTGGGATAAGCTCAAGCTTCCTCGCAACCCTTAATTTTCACTAAGCTGTATCGAAGAACAAAGAAGATTACTGCTTATGTTATTTGATGAACTGATATTGCAATTAAATGTCATTGACTGAGATTTTTTTGAGTAGCAGAGGAAAATAGTTCTTTTTTAATGTATTCTGTAGACCGGCGGTTCTCAACTTTTTTGCAACAGAGTACCCTTGTAAAATATTTTTTCATCCAAGTACCCCCTAACCACTGCAAAAAAATTTTAGTAAAGAAAACTCTTGAAATACATCACTTAGTCATTTGTGTTTGTTTTCTTCAACTTTTGTTTGCGTTGCCAAGGCAACAGTTACTGATATGCTGACGGATATGATTTGGCTCATAACCGGTGGGCTTCAATTCAAGTCAGAATGTGGGATTTTAGGAGGAATGAAATGGTGCAAATCTAAATATAAATTTAGTTTATGAATGTACACTTACATTTATTGAAATATATTAAACATGTATCTACTATTATATTAATATTATTTTATTTAAGGATGTTTTGAAGAACACACAAAGAGATGTTTTCAGAAAAGTTTCAAGTACCCCCTGGAATGCCTTGAAGTTCCCCCAGGGGTACACGTACCCCCATTTGAGAAAGAGTGCTGTAGACTACCTAAACAGCTTCTACAGGCTAAATGTTATATTTTTAAACTGTAATTTATTCTAAATCAATTGCCTGTCATGTTATTGTGACCTGGAACCAGTTCACCATTACACTCCCAGCAGCCTCAACTATTGATACACGACAGGATGGACCGTTGCTTTCATGTTGTTTCCGCCAAATTCCGACTCCAACAACTGTTGGTCATAGCTGACATTGAGACTCATCAGACCAGACAACATTCAAAGCTTCTGTTGTCCAACTTTGGTGGTCCTGTGCAAATCACACCCACAGTTCCTTGTTCTGAGCTGACAGGAGTGGCACCTGGTGTGGTCTCTTGCAGCTGTAGCCCATCTGCTTCAAAGCTGAACGTGTGTTGTTGTGCAGTCAGAGATGGTATTTTGCGTACCTCAGTCGTAACCAGTGGTTATTTGAGTTCCTGTCTGCCCATTCTCCTCTGACCTCTGACATCAACGGGGTATTTTGGTCCATATCATCACTAATTTCTCTTTTTCAGACTCTTCTCTGTAAACCCAAAAGATAATTGTGAGAAAATCCCAGCAGCGTCTGGAATACTCAGACCAGCCCACTGATGCGCTTTTTGAACTTCAGCAAGTCATCTTCACCGTGTCTACATGTCAAAATGCATTGAGTTCCCGTCCATGTGATTGACTGACTACATATTTGTATGAACAAGCATAATAAAAGATGTATTAAGTGGCCAGTGAGTGTATGCTGTATTTTCTGTCAAAAAATGTTTCATGATCAGAATAACATGAATAGAAAATCACTTTATGTTCTTAAATCATTAGGCAAAAATAAGTTTTGCATTAAAAACGAAATTTCTGTCACTTTAAATACATTATTTATTATTTATTTATTATTATTCATTTTTGACATGCACAGTTGCACTGCTCTGGGCTTCATTTTCACCTTCCTGGCAGCCCTTATTTGCTGTCTATTAAACCTCCTGCATCTAAAGTGTTGGGAATGACCTATCACATTACATAATTCATGCATGGAGCTTGTGAATAATGAATGTTGCTGCTCCAGTTGATGTGATGCCAGAGGTGGAGCGGGACCGCTCTGTGTCCAGCTTTTTTATCTTAGTAAACCAAATGCTTGTGTTGTTTTTGTTTTACTTTTTTTTTTTACCTGCAAAAATTGGCTGCTCTAACACACTAAATACCAAAGTTGTCAGTCTGGAATTATGCTGTTTTACATTCATATCTTGTGATTTTTTTTTTTTTCTTTTCCTTTGAAGTTTTTTTTTTTTCCTAGTACTGAAAAAGGGTGAGATTCGCCTTGCAAAAACCAGCTCATCTTTTAATCCTTGCTGCTGTTCCCATCCGACCGACTGTCTGTGTTAATGTTTGATCTGCCCTTTTGGGCCCATTCATTACCCTCCTTTGTGTGGATGCCAATGAGGCATCAAGCCATGGGAACCCAGTGTTCCTAAAGAGCCAGCAACTACTTGCTGCTGGTGACTGTATGAACCTGAGTTTTATTAATAAACAAAAGCTAATGTGTTTGCAGCTCAGAATCTACAAGTGATTAGACCCTCATTAAAAATTTTGCCAGTGCAGGAGTTTGGGAGTCACAGCCACGGCTGGTATCATTAGCAGCAGAGCAATGGATCCCAAGCCAGCCTGGGGCAACTCATCAGTACTCGTCACAAAGATGGCTTCATTAGTCACTGTCCAGATGACAAGGGCTCTTGTAAAGGATATCTCACCCCCTGTGGAGAGCCGAGTGTCTTTGCAAATAGCTTTCTGACCTCCTGAGTGTTTCTGGTCCTAAGGGGTACCATGAGTTGGGAGGGGGTTGGAAGCTGAAGATAAGGACGGGGCACGGATGGGGTGATGGTGCGCAGACCGCAGGGCATTGCCGGAACAGGGCCTCTCCTCTCTGGACAATTCTGGGAGCTGACCTATCCCTGACCTCATTTGTACACTGAATTTAACAGACTGGTGACTCCTGCGCGTTCTGATGAAGCGGTCAAATCCCAATGAGAGGAGAGAGGAAAGAGAGAGTGGGAAAAATCTGGGGCCTCTCTGAAGGAGAATGAGATACCCAGCAGTGACATGCTTATCTGTTCGGTTAATGATGAGGAGATGGGGATGAGTGGAGCAGAGAGGTCACGGTGAAATATATAAATTAATCATATCTGGACAGCTTTTGGATATGTCTGGCTTTTGATTCTGTCTCCTCAGCGGCGTGTAAATGACAGCAGGCTGTCAGAGTGGAGGTACCTGTCCAACAACCCGCGAACGTGTGATGGGTGATTATGCTTTGATGTCGAGCTTGAGTCTGGAGCTTCGGTGAGACACAACAGCTCAACATGAATATGCTTTTTGATATTTATTCATTCACTTACAAAGAATTTGAAACATTGACAACTAAATCAGCACCTGAAACAGAAGATATTTGTGGTTGTTTGATTGAATATTTGAGCAAGAAACGCCATGTCTGATTCTAATGTTGACTCTAGCTGTATATTAATAATAAAATGCAGGGCTGATTTAATAGGTAACAATTTTGTCGCTGGTTGTTAGTTGATACTTTTCATTTTATTTTTATTTGTTACTTAGTGTCCCCTTAAATAAGCACTGGTGAACTTTGGTGCTTCCCAATAAAAGACGAATTCAGCTTCTATTTTTATCCAGTCTCTTCTCAGAGCTCTGTCCAGTCAGTAAACACCAGTGTGATGTTGACTCTTGTCTTATCTACACTCTTTCTTTTCATCTTTTCCTCCACAAATGTCCTCTTGTGATTCTTTCATGAATTAGCCAAGGTGCATAATGAAAACTGAAGTGAGTTGATGTCCAGTTTCTATTGTTTGCTGCTGTTCATTTAGTAAAACTCAACTGTAAAATGATTCAACATCTGGGAAGAAAAAGTTGGGAAGTTTGGTTTTTCTCAGCCTTGGGACACTGCTGGGCTGAGTCAGAAACACAACTTTAAGGTCAGAAGGTTACATATTTTAATTTTAATGTTTAGAAAACAATCAGTTAATCATTAAAAAAACACAATAAGACAATTATATCACATTCTCTAACCTTCACCAAAATGTAATATAAATTTAACCTATCTAGACTTGTCATAGCATAACTAGAGACACCCTATGTTAAGCATTGGGTTGAATAATCAGGTTCCATTAAAGGAAACCAAAAATATTTCCTATGCGACTCGACTCATGTTATCTTTAGTAAAATTGTTGTTTCTAATCATGTCAATTGCATTGTGTAAAAGTTATGTCGTCATTTTTTTTTACTTTACAAGTTTACTCTTACTTCTCATCTGGCAGAATTTTTTTTTCAGTATGCATAGCAAATGGGAAATGTAACAACCCATGAAGACCACCCATAAAAATGATCAGATAAGTCCCTTTTTATATATATATATATATATATATATATATATACAAGCACTTTATTTGTCCCTTTAAAAAAATGCAAAATAAAAAAGTGCCTATTTTTTAGGGGTATTTACCATTTATTATTTTGGTATATTTACCATTTATTACCACAAAGTAGTTCAAAACTTTAATTGTGGAATCTCTACTTTTTGGTGTCTGGTTTCATTGGAGGGCAGAAGATAAAAATCAGATCGTGTTCAACACGATTTCAGCACAGTTTGTACCATAAAGTGATGCCAAATGTCTCAAAAACTGCATGTATTTTATGTGTCACCCTGGGTTCTTATGGGTTAAATAAGACATGCCTGTTTAGCCTTCTTACATCCAATACAACAACTTAGTTAAAGATGTTTAGTTTTATTTTTAAAGACTTCATTACTTCCGGTTACTCTCTGAAGTTCTACCGGCATATAGTATAAAAGCTAAAAGGTAGATCATAAAAAATAACTAGAGGACAAAAAACTGAACTATTGTGTGCATTATGTATTATGTAAGTAAAACAAAATAGCTGTGTTGCAATAGTTGAAAATATGTGTAGCACACAACCAGGTGTAGCACACACCTGGTTGTGTGCAATAAGCCGCTAACAGTGGCAGCTTTTTTAATATTACTTGGCATGTGGTGCTTATTAAAAACACTTATAATTTGTCCAACACTGTATGTGATTTTTTTCATGTACTGAAACCACTCCTGGTCCAGAAACAAAGGACTTAATGAGCAACTTGTTAAGTCCACAATGTGCCTATGAAATCAAACGCTTTTGAGCCTTAGGAGAACAACTTGGCTCCCCACCCTCTCCTTTAGTCTTCCAGATCGTTTGTTCTTTAACTCTAAACCTTCTGTTATTCAATGCGCTCTTTTCTGCTCGCCACAAACAGTGAGCACAATCACATTATCATTTAAGAGGAAATCAGTCATATTAAGCCTTTGCACTGTCACTTGCTCTCCAATCTCAGCTGTGCGCCACCAAGTAAGCATGGCAGGACGTAAGACCCATGTTAAATAAGATTTGCATAAACAGTGTAGCTCTGTCATTTATTTGTTCTCTCCCCACAACTGAGGTGGAGAAAAAGATCAAAAACAAAGCAAGCTAGTTGTTTGTTGTTGGTATTTTCTTCCATTAAATAGGCGTTAGTGAGGTTAAAGCTTCATTGATTACATTAATGTTATAATGACTTTGTCATGGTTTAAGATGATGATTTAAAGGGGACATAGGAGCAAACGGTCTTTGGGAAGTATAATATATAATATATATACATATATATGTGTATATATATATATATATATATATATATATATATATATATATATGGGTTTTTGAACTAGCAAAGGAAAAGTGTTAAAGAATAGGGTGGTAAATGCATTCTTCTATGCACCCTTAGGCCCATAAAATGGTATGCCTGTACTTTGCACAATGAAGACTATGCTTAAATATTGTTCTTGTGCATTCCTGCTCTGCTTACATCAGGTTTCAGACTTATTTATACATTCTGCAGCATATAGTTCTTCCCTTTCTTACGGTATATACAGGATTTCCCGTGTTGACTCAGCCTGCAGATGTGTAATCATTTAATCCTGCATGCTGGAAAGAAGTTTAGAAGTACAATACATTTGTCGTACACAACATACATTTACCAGTCAAAACATTATGACCACCAGTCTTATGTCAAGTAGATCACCTTCATCCTGTCAAGAGTCCTGACTGGCCTACAGAATTGTTCAAAGTTGCGTCAAATTAAGTTGAGTGTGTATACCTGGATATAAGTTGTCCCAGCACAAAATTCATATAGTTTACTTGCTACATATTTTAAATTCCTGGATGCTTCTTTTACTTCTGTATTCATAGTTTCATTTGACAATTCTTTGAGTAATCTTTTGAGTAATCACAATAATGTAGGGCTATCTGACCAAACTGTGTAAATACTGAAATACTGAGGAAACAGCAGGTGAGGTAAACAGTCAAAAAACTCAACAGTTTTGGAGAAAGATTCAGTACTTTTTGAATACTAAAATACCACACTAAAAGACAAAACATGCCATTTGTCTTCAGCTCTGAGAGTTTTAGGCAATATTTGTTTCTGTATTGGTATCAGTATTGATACGAACGTGGACATTGGTATGAATTTCGATTAAAATGAGTACCATAAATTATTGGTATAGTACAGGGGAAAAGGGGGAAATAATCCTAACCAGAATACCTACAGTATATCTATCTTCCTACTGCGATAAGGGTCAAGTCGCACAATGAACTGCACCCAGACATGCCTACAGTGTGAGTCTTCATAGCTGTTTTTTAGATGAACACCCTAAAGATACAGATGAACTGGCAAACTTGTTGCTAAATCAGACAGGAATTAAAGTGTTGCAAAGACTTGAAAATAAAAACATGTGATGTGCACCAGAACACAAGCAGTTAACTTCATAATGTACATCTTATCACAACCAGTACAACTTTTATCTTTAAAAGTTTTTCTAAAGAAGTCTATCAGATGACAGCATGTACTACAAAAAAGAAAGAAAAAAAAAAGAAAACATAGATAACAAAGAGCACTGCTAGTGGAGCTTTTAGACTCTCACAGGTTTTGTTTGACATCAATAGATAAAGTAAGCTGTAGACTGTAGAACAATATTATTATGAGTGTCAAAGAAGTGATGGGAGGATCAGACTCTTTTGATATTCTCATCATTTGTGGATTTAGAGTTTAATGTTGATCATACATAAAAAGAGTCAAAGTGTAAGTTCCAGGTTCATGAAATGATTTCATCAGAAATGACAATGGAAAGCTGCAGATAAATCCAAAATACCACAAACTCGACCAATTTTCATTTATTTACTCAGTAAAAATGTTTAATAGTCAACAACTCATATGCTGTGTTAGTTCTGGGTTTCAAGTGTGCAATAAGGTTATTTTTTCTCATTTTTTAAACAAAGACGGAACAATGGGCTGCACGGTGGCGCAGTGGTTAGCACTGTGGCCTCACAGCAAGAAGGTTGCTGGTTTGATCCTTGGCTGGTTTGGTCAGTGGCCTTTCTGTGTGGAGTTTGCATGTTCTCCCCGTGTATGCGTGGGTTCTCTCCAGGTACTCCAGCTTCCTCCCACCATCCAAACACATGCATGTTAGGTTAATTGGTCACTCTAAAATGCTCCTAGGAGTGAGTGTGAGCATGAGTGTGGTTGTTCATCTCTGTGTGTGGCAAGCTGTCCAGGGTGTACCCTGCCTGTTGCCCAAAGCCAGCTGGGATAGGCTCCAGCTTCCCCGCGACCCTGAATTGGAATAAGCAGTTCGGAAAATGAATGAATGAACGAGTCCAGCCCCTATACCTTCTATAAAGCTGTACTAAGAAAAAACCTCCATTACAGAGGCAGAAGTATGGGATTAAACCAGTATTATTTGATTACATAATCATGACTAAAGACTATAAAAGAGTCCATTTTTTAATTTTACAATTTTTAATATTTAAATTGATATTGAGAAGTATATCAACGCTCCCATTTTTTGTGAAGACAAATGTTAAAAAGCAGCGTATTTGTTTACACCGTTATTAAAAAATGTGCATTAGATTACTTTTGATTAACTTTTGAATTTAGTACAACAACACAATTACTTATGATTAATCGCAGTAAATCATATGATTATGATTGCACCATGCACTATGGACCACATTTTAGTAAAAAGTCATTTTAATTGTCATATTTATTTCTGTTATATATAATAATTAAATGCATACATTAACCACTGCATTTGTTTGTCAGAGGAGAAGTAACCAAGCATTTTATTATATCATTTCATTTTTCATTATGGTGCTCAAATCTCACTATGACTCGAGTCTCACAGTTAAAAGTCATGTGATTAAAAAATACATTCATTTCCACAAAAAAAAAGTTTTATTTTCTAATAAAGAATGAGTTTTGTCAATCTGTGTTTTTTTTTAAAGCTGTTTTAGAGTTATGGCAAAGAGTTTTCCACATCTTTCCAAATGGAACATTTTTTATGGAATTAATTTAACAAACACAAAAGGAAATAATCTGTAATGATGGCTTGTTGAAATAAATATTGTGCTTTAATGTCTACAAATAGAAATGTATTCTTTCAATTTTTTTAAAAACATTTTGGAAATTTTAAAACTTAATATATAGAATGTGTTTCTGTCTGTTTTTTGTTAAAAGAACTTATTTATTTATAGAGCACTTTAAAACACAATACTGTTGACCAAACTGCTAAACAATAAAACTACAACACATCATTAAAAAGCACATCTTTAAATACACTAAAACGTGGGCCAAAAACACTAGCGATCATGAAATTATTCATTTTTCATTTAAATGTCTGATTAAGATCAGAAATCAATTTATGTTTGATATTTTACTTTCAGATTTTGATATGAAATTATTGACAGTAATTGAGTGAAATCAGCCTGTGAAATCTTCTCATGTTGATGGATGGCTCCCAAAGCATATCATGGCAGAATTTGTGATATTGGGAAAAATCAAAATATTATCCACTGAATCAATTTAATATCTCATTGTGAACATGCTTGTGATTTACACTGGTGATATAGTCCAGCACCTTCTGACTTACTTTACTTCACTTTTATAGTCAGAGTCTGCATGCTTCTTTCATTTACAATCCATGAGAAACAGCACCAGGTTCTATTCACATTTATTCTTAAAACACACTTAACCTGATGTATAAAATAAGCTTACTTGTAAGCTGGTGGTATTTTAAAGCCCAGTCTATGCAAAAGGAGCATGAAAAGAAATGAGAGCCATGAATTTAAAAAAAAAAAAACAGATAAAGTGTGACAATTGCTGGTATAATATGTAAGAAGGCTAAAAATGTAAGTAGCTTACCTAACAATGTCTTTGTAATGTAATGCAAAGTCATTTTAATTCACAGTAATTTGCCATATTTGTTGTTGAAAATATATAAAGTAATGTTATGGATATAAAATGAAAGGTTAGGTTTAAATATTAATAAAAGCCTTGTACAACATCGCCTGAACCCTTTAGCTATAAACATCTTTTGGCATAAAAAGATGTTTCTGCATCTTTGTTATGGCACTTCCGAGACCAGGCTGAATACATTAACATAAACACGCAGGGCAGCCAAAACAAAGTTTAAACTTCATGTAAAAATAAAAAATAAATAAATAACCACTACTTGGAATCCTTTTGCCCATGCGATGAATAGTCAGAGCATTTTGCCACATCAGTACTCAAAGACATTTGACAGGCGAAGCTTGATTAGCCGGATAAAGTTTTTAAAAAAAACTTGTCCTCAGCTGGAACCCAAGATAAAAAGCCTGGCTGACAGTGAGGAGATCAAGCATCTGTGAGCCTTGCCTCCATGAATAATGAGTGTGTGTGCGAGTGTTTGTACATTTGAATGGGTATACTTTGGCGTGTGCCTGTGTGTGTGTTAGTTGGCAGGTAGATAGCCTGTTAGCTATCTACCTGCCAGCTACCTACCTACCAGCCCCCCCCCCCCCCCTCTCTTTCTCATCTGAAATTTCAGATGAGATGTGTTCAAGCAGCTCAATGACAACACATCTCTATTCCTGCTGTAAACTCCCCCCGCCAGCACTGTGAAAATCTCCTTAGAAACTGACACACGGGACTATCGCTTCACTCATCTTGAGAGCCTTTTGAAAACTTTTTTTAATGTCATCGGTAGAAGTGAGACAAGGAAGAGAAAAGCAATCACATTTCAGTTTTGTCAGAGCAGACTAACTCTTTTATTTTTCAAAGTCTTTCTTTTTCTGTTGTTTTCTTTCATTTGACCAACAGAAAGCCAATGTCTATGTTATGCTTTATTAGATATATCCTGTGTAGGGAAAGAACGTCCAATCTGGAAGGATCCTTGCCTCTGAGGTGTGAAGGAGGCCCTGCATTTCCCTGCAGCGGGGCCTCTTATTATGGAAAAAAGGATGAAGGTTGGCAACTGTGCAGGGGTGCTACAGAGTAGAGAGGAAGAGGCTTAATCATGTTTGCAACAGGACAGGCTTCCCTTGAAGTGGAAGACAGCAGTAGGAAGTGTCCAGATTTATGGTTCTCCGTAGCCGTCCGTTGTAGCTGCTTTTTGCTGCTGCAGTTGACCAGCAGACATAAGGGGAGAGTGTGAGACGAGCTGTAAATCACGGAGAGAGTGTGGCTAAGACACACGCATACACAAACACAGCAAGCACTGCGCTCACAGTTCTCGGGTGGATAATGTGTGAAGGAAGGGCGTCTCTCCAGTAGTCTGCTGACAAGATAAAGCTGTTCTTAGAGGAAAAGTTTCAGACCGACTTTATTTCTTGCTTGACCTTTGCAGCTATAAGATTCGAGAGATATTCACTGCATACGGCATTATAAATTTTAAATGTGCAAACCAAAACCTCTTTTTCTCTCCTGGTTATGTTTGTGTGCCTGAACAGCATCATATTCCAAACATCTAATTGGTCAGATTTTTTTTTTTACATTTGCTTAAATAAGCCAATGTTTCAAATCCATAGCCTTGAGTTTGGACCTACCAGCACTGAAGCCTTGTAAATCCAAAGACCAAGGGATTATTACAGAAAGGAAGTGGTCCAAAATCCCAGTTGGGACATGCTGAAAGCCTGTTTGTGATTTTAGGAGCCATGTCTTGAGAGCAAGTAACAGCGTACCCACAAGGAGGGGAATGACTACCATTGGGCTTTGATTGGTTTGAATTTTCACTTACAGCCAAAGAAAACATTATTGGACAAATAGATATTCACAATGTTCTGCAATAAGTACCAATAACCTTCAAGACACAATACAGACTTTTGCCATTTTCCCCGTCACACGCCATCTATCGACAGCTAATTCGGCATCCATCTTTCATCCTACTTGACCTGTTACCTCTCTCCAGTCAGCAAAATACAATCTTACAATGACTCGTGTTTTGTCCCTTTCTCTCTTTCAATCTTTTTGCATTTCTTTGCTGAATCAGCAACGTTACGTGTTCAAAACAGCCAGTTTCTTATTATACCATGAAGCGAAACGTCACATCGCATCCCGGATGTAAAAGTAGTATAGTGTGGTTTCTCAGGATGCTGCTGGGTAGCAGTGGCTTTAGAAATGCACATGACAGATGTCACTGTGTCATCGAACAAGTCCAGAACGCAGAGTTTTAAGGTAAAAAAGTTACAGAATGTGTCTTTAAGGGCAACTGGACATGCATACCCTGGAAATGTGTTCTGAGGCACAAAATGGTTTGAAAGTGTAGAGATGATGAAGAGATGATGGAGAGTAAGAGTGATTAATTTAGCATTGTCATCTCTGAACATGTCCATACCATGAGTGGAAGACCAAAGAGTGTACTGGTCATGGTAGCATCATATTTAGAGGCAGTCAACTTGTCTCATTAATGAGATACATAATGTTACAAAAGCTACATGTTCCAAAAACTAAACTAAACTAAAACTATCTATCTATCTATCCATCCATCCATCCATCCATTTTCTACAGCATATCCAAAGTCAATGTCCAGTTTAGGGAAAAACAGACTTTCTCTCTCCAGCCAATCAAGACACCCAGTCAGTCCAGTGTGTCCTGGGTCTTCCCTGTGGATTTCTCCCTGTGGGATGTGCCTGAAACACCCCACCCTCTTAACCAGATGATTGAGCCACCTCATCAGGCTACTCTTGATGCAGAGGAGGAGCATCTCTACTTTGAGCCCTTCCTGAGCAATTTGTTTTTTGGCCATCTCTTGAAGAGCGAGCCCAACCATCCTGTGGTAAACTAATTTAGGCTATTTGTATCCATGATCTTTTTCTTCCAGTCACCTTCCCACAGCTCATGAACATAGGTGAAGATTGGTACATTGATCAGTAAATAGTGTTGCCTTAGGTTCATTTCCTTATTTACCACAACAGACTAATGAAGAGCCCAAATCACTGTGGACGCTGTACAAATCTGCCTCTCGATCTATCACTCCAAGCTTCCAGTATTTGTAGACAGGACCCTGAGATACTTGGAACTTCTCCACTTGTAGCAGGATCTGATACTACAATAGCTTCAGATTGTAACTGCTGCCCTCACAAGCTTCTGTGATTGGAATTGGACACGATGGATGCAGCACCTTATCCACCAGCTCTGCTCTTCAAAATAGTCACCAGATCACCTAACTTGTTTTATTAATTGCTCCAGTATTTAATTTTGATGCTTTCTACCAACTTAAAGCTCTTCCTTCAACAAACTAACCAAAATCATTCAAATCCCTTGAGTTCTCTTTGCATTTTGTGTAGAAATGCTCTCAACCTTCAATATTAATGCTGGTTTTCTTTTATGCAACTTCACTAAACTTTCAAGTGATTATTACTGATCCTTCAAGATTTCCCCATCATCAACATTTGTCCCTTCAAATTAGTAATTCCCCACTATCCTTCCGGGTTGTAATATTGCCTGGCAAATCCAGTGGTTTCATTAACTTTTTTGCAAAACAAAAATGTAACCCGGAGAGGATCTGGTTGATGGCATGGCTGTTTACAGATAAAGAAGCTCTTCATTGCATCAGTGACTTATTTGTGGCCAAGCTGTTTTTATGTTCTAAATCTGCTGAGAGTAGTGTCATAAAAATAAAATAAAATTTCAGCCATTGGCATTTGAGAGAAAAGATATTGGCCTCAATTGAAAATTCTGCCTTAAAAGGGGAATATGAAAAAAAATATATCATGTATCCATGCTTCACATACCAAAAATCACAAGTTTTAAACAGAAAAATCACACTGTTAACTACCCACATGATGGCAATGTGAGGAAAGGCATCTAATCTCTTTTACATTTACTCATCCACCGCTTTTTATTCCAAATTATTGCTTTAAATCCAGCTGAGTACAGTCACAGACACAGGTCTGAATACAAAAAAAAAAAAAAAAAAAAAAAAAATTCAATTTTTGCCATCATGTGTTGCAACATGAGCTTCTATGGGGGAGCTTAATACAGAAAAATGGGTATAACTGTTATTCTCTGCATCCCCTAGGCAAAGTGGGACCTGCACACACAATAATGTCTAACCCTGATATCTCCACAGGCCTCCTTTCAAACGCAAGAAAAATCACTTTGATTTTGGCAAATGAAAATTTAGCATCTATCACATCCATGATGTCTGCCTCGCAGAGGTTTATTATTAGCTGTGGTCGAGAGCTTGTGAGCGAAAGTCTCAATCAGCAAGCAGGAAGCCACAAAAAAGGTGCTGTGTTCCTTTTTCAAGCACCATTCAGTCTTGTTCCTTGCAAGGCGGTCTAAGGATTGCTTAACGTACAGCACACACATGTGCAGGAAGGCTCTAAAGGAATGGAACCACAGCATCCACAACGAAACCCAAACTCATATCTGTTCCTCTGCGGTTAATAGTTTCAGCAGATATGGGGGTGGTCTCTTGTCACATTTTGACTGCTGTGCCCACATGGACTCTGGTCTGGTTAGACCATCCATCCTTGCAGCGGCTGCGAGGCCCCACTCGATGAATGTGCGCTGTACCCCGTGTGTACACAAGATCTCTGGCCTCAGCGGGAAGTGTTTACCCAGCTGAAGTCCAACAGAGTCACACTCTCTCCCAGCTGTACTGTAACAACTGGAGAGGAAGTCAATAAGGACACATCTAGTGACTGATATATCAGACGTCTCTGTGGGCTGTAGATGTACTTATATAAATTTTTGTTTAAGGTTTAAATATAAAAGCAAGTTAGCTCAACTTTACAATGCAAACATTTGCAGATGCAAAGTTGAAAAAAATAAATAATATAAAATGTCCTTAAATCCCTGAGTCTATGGGATTGAGTGAAACCTGAGTTTTTCTTGCAGGATGCGGTCTGATTGTTCGTCACCACGCTGCACAAGCAGTGGCAATGCACCACAAAGCAGCTGAGCTTTGCAAGGCAAATTGCAAAACGGGGGGGAAGAAAAACTGTATATGTTAATATATTGGCTTGTGGTTTGCAGCACACTTGTGGCATAAATGTCTTGCAGAAAAAAGTGTCACATTCAGCATGCAACCAAAAAAACCAAGAAGACTCTGTTCTGCTTCAGTCCTATATGAGACAGAAACCATAATATGACAGGAGTTGAGGTTCAATGTAAACGTAATGGATAACTAATGAAAAGGAACTTCAAGGTGACACTTTCAACATTTCAGGCTTTAAGCAACATCTCTTCTACCTTTCAACATAAATTCATGTGTGTTTTTTTTCTACAGGTTTTTGACAGTAAATGATCAAAACACTCAAAAAGAAAAAAATGAAACCTCATCAGCTGTTATCATAAAAATGCCTGCAAAGAAAGAAAAGAGAGTGCTTGACAACACCTTCAACCCTTTGCACAACAATAATTCACCCTTTCAGTCTGTCAGCTCCGGCAGCAGTAGCTCCATCATTGCGCAGTAATGCTGGACCCGATTGTAAGTAAGAGCATGATGCTCTTCAGGGAGGGTGATTCTCTCCTTTGTGATAAAACCAGACTCTGCCAAGAGCTGACAAGATTGATCACTGTGTCGGTTTAAATGTAGCCAATTTCACTTTAATATGATAGAAGAGAATGATGCATGCCTCAGCTTCACATAATTCCCATTGAGGAAGTCTCATCTGCCAGGGACAGCGCTCAAAAGGCTAGCATGGCGCATACAGATGATGGAGCGTGCAGTATTGATAAGATGCCTAAGCTGAATGGGCTCCAATCAGTTAGGAAAAATATTGTTCGCTCTATATTTTCTTGCTCTCTTTTGTTTTGCTGTGTGTGGAGCTCGTCACATCCCTTGGTTTGATTTGATGTGCACATATAAAAGCTTCCATCAACCCTTATGAAATGAACTGTGAAAACTGTGGAGGGTAAAGTTTGTACTGTCTGAGGTGTACCTCTTGAAAGCAGGAATTGTTTCTAAAATCAAGAAAATCAGGAAAAACGTAGGCTGAAACGCATGCGCTGTTGGCTAATTGTTCTATAAATATGTGTTTTTCCTATTTTATTCAATTAATTAGATTCATTGTTTTGTTTCATGTCAGTTCATCATGGTTTATGGACTCTTCCAGATGACAAAACCTATTCTTCCACAGCCATCATTCCTTTGAGGGATTTCAGAAAGGAGTTTGAAAAATAAGCATAGTGTCTTGATATTATTTGACATGGTGCACACAGAAAAATGAGGATTTTATCTCTGTAATCAAAAGGACAGCTCCTGGAAAAAGCCCCCTGTGACATATTGAAATGATCCTTTAATTAAAAACCGTAGTGCTTAGTTTGGTCTTAAAGCAACAAAGTCACAGCTGGCTTAATATCTTTAAGTTACAAGAGCTAAACACTTAGCTAGACATGTGTGAGCTGCATGGTTGTATGATGGTTTGACTTGCTGCCTTGCAAAATGACAATTCTTACTTGTTTAGATAATTTGTGAAAACAATTTTAAAGCCTAAAAAAATAAAGCAATTATGCAGAAGAACTTTAAGTAAATATTTTGAAGAGAATTTGGTCCACCGCCATCCCCTCCTTAATGCCTCCTCAATGCATGTGGATTGGTATGATAACAATGACAATTTTGTAGCCCCCAGCAAGTAATTTACCTTTGTCAACACTGCTTGACATAAAATGTGAAGTAAACAGTGAGCAAAAACCTGTCCAGCATGTATCAGTAACAGAGCACAGTACATTCCCTCCACTAAAACAGCACACATGCATCCACACAAAATGGTATGATACTTTTGCTTGTTTGTCTTTTTCTTTCATATATAGTGCTCATGTTTGACTGTGTATTTGCCTCTGTGTGTGCAGTGGTCCTCCTTCCTGCCTCTGTGTTCAACTCTCCAGCATTCACTGTGTCAGCTCTTGTTGATTTCCGCAGGGGAAGTTGCCTCAGTGCTATCCACAGACAAAGCCCTGACCCCGGGGGTTAAGGAATGTGAACCCAGGGCTGTGACGATTGGGACCTTCCTTCAGGGCAGACAATGCTGGACACCTCCACATATGGCCTAATGATGTTAAAAAAGCTCCTCATACCCTACCTTATACCTCTGTTTTTAATCAACTGGTCACATTTAAGTGTAATCAGATTCAAAAAGGTGAAATCTCACAAAGTCAGCTTTGTGCTTGACTAGCTGCGCAATGGTGTTCCTTGTTTTCCTTCTTGGTTAGGGGGTTTAATGTAGTTTTAATAAAGCATTTAACTATTTTTTTATTTGATGATTTATGGGAGAAAAAAAAAACCTGCAGACTATATTTATCTGTAAATTCCTTCTGACTGGAAACCATTGTCAATGTCACTGAAATAGTCCATAATAACTTTTACGAATCAGCTTGTCGTGAATGGTCAAAGCACAAAGGAGACCAAAAGGCCCTTGTCTCATTTATCACCCACTTTTAGAGAGCGAGAAAGAGGAGTAGGAGGGCTGTCAAAGCAGCCATAGCAAAGCGTAGCCCAGTAGTGGTGGTCTCTCATCCCCCTGAGGCCAAAACACATCACGTAAAGTTGAGGAACAGAAATAGAAAAACAGAAGAGACCCATCTGAGCTAAGAGATATCGCAATTTAGGGGTGAATGTAGACACAAGGCCTCAGCACACTAAGGTGTGAGGCAATGAGGATGGCCTCTAGAGAATTTATATGGATGGAGGTGAAGGGTCATAGTGCTATTAATCATGATCCGAGCTGCGGATTAAATAGCTCGATCCAGCGGGAAGATGAAAGAACCCATCCAGATCGAGGTGTTTAAAAGGGTCGTGTTGTCTGTCTTAGATTACACAGCGAGAGCCTGAAGCAAAAAGAACTTACAAAATACACTCCGATAGGCATCTGCTCTGCCAAATAACTCGATGAACATCATCTTGAAAACATTGTGAAAGGCATCCACATACTGTAGAAGACAGATTATGGAAATAAAAGCAAGACAATCAGCCATTCCAACAACCCATTTCTCTCTCCTAACGCCTACACAGAAACACACATACATCGCCTCTCACACACATGCGCACAAACACACCTTGAATCAGTGCCCAGTCAGACTTAATTTCACTCTTTTTTTTTCCTTACAATTGCCTTTGATCTCTGATGTGCCATGCATTGCATTAATTATGTATCACGCCTCAGTGCAAACGTGGCGAACACCTACGAGATCTTAATAAAAGCAGTCTCATCACAGGTGCCTAGAGGATGGCTACAGGAGGTATTTTCTTACCCTACATTGCTCATTTATGGATCCTATATGGGACAAATGCAAAGCCTGCATTTGATCTGCTTCTCAATCAGCATGGGCCAGAGGAGGGACATTGGCCAGCGTCCACTTTGTTGATGCTTGCAGAATGGAGAGAGAAGGAAGAGGAGGTGCACACTGGGCAGCTGCAACTTAAATCAAGACTTAAAATTATGCTGATGTAGATTGCAGATAGATCTAATGCAGTGAAAATTATGTAAATGAATATGCTGCTGCTGCTGCTGCTTACTATAAAGTCAGCCCAGAGCCTCTTATATGAATATACTGCAAACTTTTATCCATCTGCAATAAATTCATTGATTTCTTTTGCGTTAATGCCATGTTAGCGGGTATTATAATGGACTTCATTAGCTGATATAGTATGGAAGGTGGATTCTGGCATATGCAGGCATAATTTAATTCAAGTTCTACCAGTTTTCTTGGTTGAAAATGGGCTCTTTGTGCTGGGATAGAAGCAGCTCAGGATAATGTTGTATCGTTAGTTTGTGACATTGACAGCTAAATCTTAGTTTGTTCAACTTTGAGGCTCAAAAGGCCTCATTAATCAAAATGAATGAATTTTGGTTCAATTTGTTTCTCCAAAATCAAACTTTCTTGTAATTTGTAAAGTGGGCTTGAGTAATAGTTCAACAGACTTTGGACATTGGCTGCTTTTCACTCATTTCCACTCCAATCCATCACCAGGACCATTATCAGAGGAATCTGCTTTGTTTGTTAAGCCCACTTAACACTGACCCATGAATCATTCAAGCATAAAAAAGGCACTTCATTTAGTGGATGGACCAGTTCTGTGTCTACAGATAGACACCTTATTAAAGTATCAATTTTAAATATTTAGGGAAAAGGTGTGAAGTGGATTACGGAGATCAGAAATGGTCTTTCATGGAAGGGTGGCTGTTCTAAGGAATGGAAACGGAGAAAAAGACTGAGGTTGGCTAAATGGCAAGAAATGTACAAAAAAATCAATGTCAACAGGTGTTATAGAGTGCTGACTCTTCCTTAGATGCCTGAACCTTACTGAAGCAGTCCGGTATCATCATGACAGAACAGAAAAAAAGCAGCCAACATAAAAAAAAGAGCTTTGGAAAGTCCTTCAAGAGGCTTGGAGAACTATTCCATGAAGACTATTTAAAGAGAGAGAGAGAGAGAGTTCAGGCTGCGCTGAAATATAAAATGCTGACTTTCAAGTTGCTAGAATTGAACAAACTCTGTTCTGCATTATATAATGTATTTCCATTTATTCATGCATTTTCCAAGAACTGGCTCCCCCCTCCATTTTTTTCTTGGCAGTTTATAAAGAAATGAGGGGTTGTTCACGATTTCTGCACAGTACGCCACTGTTTTGAGACATGACACATTTTCCATTTCCTTACAGTGTTTTCCTCATTTGTTTTTCAATGCACCGAACAGAGAATGGGGCAAAGACTGCAAGGGCAATCCTGAGTTTCAGTCACTTTAAGAAAAAGCTCTGTAAAAGCCTAGTTTAGATTAGCAGAATTTTTAGATCAGATTATGATAGGTTAAAGTGTTATCAAAGCTCAATCCTTGTTGTGTGTTGCTGAACGTGGCAGCCTCCAGAGAAAGATGGACTTATATCAGGCAGTAGAAAAATCTTTCCGCAGAGCCAACAGTCCTGGTTCAACACATGTGACCAGGTTAAAATAACAGGAGATAAGCACTGAAGAGAGTAAGTAGCTACCGCTCAGCTGAAAGGGCTCCAAGTGATTAAGAAACCCCCACCTCACTGAAAATTTCTTGGATAAAATGTGCAGTGCATTCCTGCTTTTTCCATGTTTGGTGTGATTTGTTTTAAACCAAAGTTTTTAAACAAAAGTAAAATTTATAAAAAGAAGAATCCTCGCATTTCTACATGGCGTGTCGCTGCAGTCTGGTCTACGTTGGTGGGAGTACCCCTGCACAGGTCCCTTCTGCTGTACTGTTCCAGTAGTTGGAGTTGTTGTACAACCGAGCACGAGAGGGAGAGAGGAGAAGAGTGAGAGCGCAGCAGCTGAGTGAGCAAACAGGCAGAAACATTAGGTTATCTTCTGATACTATCAGACATCGACCTGTCACTTTTACCGCTCAGAGCCAAGTCTCGTCTGCTTCAGGAGGAAGGTCCACAGCAGCAGCAGCAACAACAACAGCGGAACCCTGGTCCGGCTTACTTTGCTCGAGCAGCCGCCTGAGACAGGAGGGGGGGAAAAAGAAAAGAAAAAGAAGAAAAAACTCCCGAACGCGGTCGTCTCAGCTGGCATGAGCTAACCTCCGACTCAGACATGGAAACCAAACCGTTCCTGTCATTGGGTAAGTTTGTTTGCTTAGTGACAGAGCCTTGCCTTGTTATGAACGAGCTTGGTTTTGATAGCACTTTTGTCGGTATAGGCTCGCGCTTGAAGGGTGTCCTCGCGCTGCGTTATTTCTTGTCTTTTTTTTTTTTTGACAGCGCGTGCAGCGAGTTGGCAAACACACGTTTTTGTAGCCGTTGACACCCTGCTTTAGTCTACTTTTTTTGTTGTTGTTGTTTACAGACAAAGACTTTGAGAAGAAAATGTCCCGTACAAAAGCAGGCGCGTGCTCCCCTGTGTTGAATGCCTAATGTTGCCATATGAGCTGATGACATTTCACTTTGATACGGAGCTACATCGCTCGAGCTCTGCCGCGCGCAGACGTCGCGTGCGCTGCGTTGAAACGTACCAGGTCCAACTTTTTCCTCTTCAAGTGTTACCATTTAACTACACAAACTGTTGGCTTATTTAGCTATTTTTTGTTATTTTTAACAGAAAAAGAAACAAAGGTTAAGCTTCGTATCCGTGGGTTATCTTCGCTCACTCGCGAAATTTAAACCCCACAGCAGAAAGAGTTTAAGCATACACCATCGATCCAGTGTAACTTTTTTTTTTTTTTTTTTTGTTATTATCAGTTAGTAAATGCCATATTCGTTATGAGTATCGTGTTTTTTTCTTTATCTGGACACTAGAAAACTTTAAGCTTTAGGTCTATACCTTCCACGTGATTTAATTTCCAAGCTCACAGCTTGTTAATTCAACTTAAAACTGACCTCAAACTAAGCTACTTGACTCATTAAGCAAAGTCTGTGCTCAGATTTGGATAAGTGCCTTGCTCTCTAGAGTTTATTTTTGGGACTATTTTTGTGGAGAAGGACTGCTAAAATAGAAATATTAAGCTTTTAATGTTTGATCCTGGTTTTTAAATCAAAGGTCATATCTGTTTTGTGAAAATTGGGCTTCAAAAATTGGAGTTATGAGCTTAAACACACAGACATGCGTGCTGCTCTGTTAATCATTAATGTAAAATGCTACTGTAAGTTTGTTTAGCAGAGTGGACCCTTGTCCTCCCTTCCTGCAGCAGAGATGAGCAGAGGCTGGTAGGTGAGCCCCGTTATTGCGTCTGCTGCTTTTTCATGAGGCCGTCACGTTGGACTTTGAGCGTACATGCAGCTGAAGATGTGTGTCAGAGGAGATTCTGTGGGGACCTTGTATAGGCTGGGAACCTTTCTTTAGTTACAGGCTCTCTGCTCTCTGACACTGTCGCCACAATACCCTTTATGTGGCTTCCCAGAAATACGCTAAACCGCCATGTGCTGCACAGGCTGTTATTACAGGTGCACAATGTGTGGTGTGTCCAATGCTCAATGAGGTTCAACTGCAAAGTCTTCTCTGACAGCCTCTGTTGGATGTAAGGCTTCACTCTTATCCATCAGTGTTGGGTCCGGCGTTATCTACAAGACCCTTCTGTAATTTACCATTTGTATTGAAACTTTCACTTGAGCACCAGTTGATAATTGGAGGAGCTCCATCTGAAGGACACCACCATTTGCAAAGACCTTGGATTTATTGATTTTACGCTTAGTCAGTGTAATTATCGAATGTCTTTGCGCATTATAAATCCCAACATGCATCTGTTTGAGATGACTGAACACATTTTACACTTATAGATTGGTTGTTGGCTGTGATGACGGCACCTCTATTTGGCACCATATATTCAGCACTGTAAGCTTGATGTGCTGCCTGATCCCGCCATCAACCCCCCCCCCCCCCTCATAAACCCCCCCCTCTCCCTACCCCTTTCATATCTGACATTAGGCTGTGAGGACTGGAGGGATGACATTGAAAGGAGAATATGTCCTTTAGTCAAAGCATTATGGGGATGATCATGACAGCCTGTCAGCAGAATAAACATTGTGAAGGGGAAGGAGAGCGGCCGAACACAGCTGAGCTCACAAGCATTTCTGAAGTCACTTTGGTCTGTAAATATGGATATTTTTCTGTGGGGCTGCACAACTTTATGGCAAAAAATATGATCACAAAGATGGCTTTTTTTCTTTTTAATGAAATTTCAACTGTGGAATGCTTTGCCTCTTGACATTTAATTAATTATTTTTTTTTTTTCATATTGAAATCATGAGTCTGGGGATAGAGGTTGTTTTGCAGTATGATTCTAAGACTTTAAAATGTGGAAAAACTGAATTAAGAGGAATAGTGCATACAGCTGTATTCTTTTACTTTTTTGACTCGGTGTTTGTTTCCTTTTTCTTTTTAAAAAGAGGAGAAATTAAGTCCACTGGATAGATTTTTAATGAGAATGCAATTCATCTTTATGCATGCAGGCTTAACTTTATTTATAGATATCATTCATTCATTCATTCATTCATTCATTCATTCATTATCCTAATGGCTTAGTCCAATGAAGGGTCGCGGGGAAGCTGGAGCCTATCCCAGCAGTCTTTGGGCGAAAGGCGGGGTACACCCTGGACAGCTCGCCAGTCCATCGCAGGGCTATTTATACATATATAAAGTGAAATAGCAAAAGAAAAACTGAACTCAAAGACATGAAATTAAAGATCGGTCATAAGGATTTTAGAGTGGAGGTAAATAAAAGGGAAAGGCATACTAGACAAAGATAAAAGCACAGATAAAGTACACAGTTATGTCTTTGAGAGGTGCAAAGGATTGTTACTTGGGTGGTACCCTCAGAGGTAGTATTGTTGTACACTCAGTTGGGATTTAGGAACAGCAAGTTAATGAAAATCCCAAACTGTCCTCCACTGTTCAGCTGCCTGTCTTCCTGTAGATTATACCTGCTGATTATTGGAAAATCAGCTGTGGAAACAACAACAACAAAAGACTTTTCCTTGAGCTCTTTCCTCAGTTCGTAGTGTGATTAGGGAAAGTAAACAGGAATGAAAGTTAAGATCAGAAATGCCAAAAAAAAGAGCACAAATTCAAAACGCTTCTGGCTATAAAAGACATTCAGGAAGATAGAGCTGATCATGCTTGTGTGTTGCAGCTATGCCATTGATGAAAAGGTACAGAAAAGAAAAAAAAAACTATGAAGAACTCAATAAAATCTCTAGTTATTAAACATGGAGATGAACAGGGAATAGCTCAGTGGTGAAGGTAAGAATAGATGCAAAGTGTACCAAAAGATCTACAGTGGACTGTATCACGTTGAGGAGCTAAAGACTTGTAGACCTAAACACGAGTAAAGTTCTGTGAACAGACCTCTAAAGAGCAGCGCCTGCAAGTAAAAACTGGTGGACACAAGTCATGTCCAGGTAGTGTGTTTCATAATACCTGCAAAATGTGCATCACTTTTAGCAAAACTTCACTGTTCTGCACATCGGAATATAAGATGCTCCAATCATGCAAAGTCACAAAAACTGACTCCTAAAGCCTCTGAAGTTCATGGTCTTTGATGAGAAAGTGAGATGGTGGTGTGTGTGTGTGTGTGTGTCTAAACTGGGTAGGGGGTGGTGGTAGCAAGGGCTACATTCCTCCTCTGGTAGTAACTCAGGAACAAAGGTAATACTGGGAGAGCTTGTGTGTCTGCTGGGAGGTGTGTGTGGTGGGAGTGGGCCTGGTGGAATTACACTGCCAAAAGCATTTGGCCAAGTTTGTCTTTTACGGCCGTCCAGTTTTGTGTTCCTGATGTGATGCTTTTGCTCCCCTTTTGAGAAAAGGGCCTGCAGCTGTCATTTTTATTGGAGCAGTTTTATAGCGAGACTTAATGGCTTAAAGTGACAGCTCTCTCCCTCTTTTTACCCCCTCCCTCTCAATCTCACCCATGAGGCCTTTATCTTAAGCAAATCAAAGAAAATTTGCTCGCCTTCTGTGTGCCCACCCTCCACTTTCCCACCCCTCACCCAGGCCGTTGTCCAAATTGAAGCATAAGGTGGTCAAAGCTGCGTCAACCATTGTGTGTTTTCTTCATGGAATATGGAGCCTTATCAGTATGAGGCATTAATTATATCCCATGACTAAGAAAAAAAAAAAAGCCGCTTTGGCTGCAGATAAAACGATGCATATTTTAGTCTGTCATCCCGTCTCGTCTCTCCACCGCGGCCCACACTTGTTTATGTTCTAAACATAGTACGAATCAGAAAGTGCTCCGAGGCTTTCTGATGCACGAATGCTGAAATGACTCAAGGGCTCGTTAATTATTTGTGCAAGGAGCCGCTCGCTCGCAGGAGGTCTTTATTGATAACGGCCAGACTGAACTCTGCACCTCAGACCTTGACCTTTGCTCCTCCAGCGCTCGATCATTTTAGGAATTTGCCTTCGGCGTTCAGTCTGTTTAAACTGTTTTTTAAAAAGTCACTTTTGAGTCTTTTGATGTTTTTCTCTGTTTCTATCGTTAAGTTTTCTCAGTCTTTCGGTTCCAGGGATGGTTTTAAGGTGAGTTTAATCATTAAAAAAAAAAAAAAAAAAAAAAAAGACCATAAGATCCTAAATTTAAAGGTGATGTCTTCATATTTAGCTCTTCTGGCCGAAGCTTGCATTAAGCGGTCTGTTGCACAGGAGCTCATTGTTGCTGTGAGCGCCTTCCTCGCTCAGTACTGGAATCATCTGAAGCACTTCTGGTTTCAGGGTTTTATTGCAGGTCCTCCGAGTGTCTGAATGGCTTTTCTGTGGGCTGGCATTATTCAGGGTGCGTACAAGACACTCTTTTGAAGTGGAAACGTAGTCTCTGTGGGGATTTGGCCAGATCACACTCATAATTCGTATTGAGAGGAAGGTCGGCTCGTCCTACTCGAGCCAGAACTCCCTCCCCTCCCCTGCTCTGTTCTGCGTGCATCACAGAATAAAAACGTCTGAGACGGTCGATGCACACTGAAAGAGAAAGAAACTCAAAAGGGCACCTGTAGTGCATGCATCCTCCACCTAGGTCTATAAAAATAAAAAGCTCTTGGCCTCCAAATTTGAAGTCCTGCATGTTGGCGTTTTAATTAATCTTGCTGACTGATGAATGTATGAACAAACACATCAGTGAGCGCGTGCAGTATACATGAGGAGAACAGAGATGCAACGCAAGCTGCACATTTGGGTTGCTAAAGTCAGGGGATTAACTCCTCACCTCTCAGCTTCATGTTTGTGTACAGAAAAGCAAAAACAAGTAATATAGTTTTTTTGCTTTTTTGGCAGCTATGATGTATTTATTAATTATGTTACAAGCACACGGCTTTAATGGGGATTTGCTTGGCAGGGATGACAAATCAAGTGAATCACCGATACGTTATGCCCCTTCGTGGCATTATGTTTCTTCATGCTCACATTATTTCTCCACGCTAATTGGCCCAAATGAGAATGATTAGTTGTTTGTTTGTGCATGTTTTTATTTTTGCATCCAGATGATTTGTGACACAAGTCAAATCGGGCTACTGTGTAGTGTTTAACAGGCATGATGTGTGTTTTAATCATTGGGGGAAATTAGTGTGTAATGGGATCAAAAGCTAAAATGCTATGTTTGCTTCTCTCCTGCTCAAGAAAGAGAAATGAGGTTATTTTTGATCAAACTATTTCTTTCTTTCTATTTTTTTCTTTCTTTTTAAACATGCAAGGTGTGTGTGTGTGTGTGTGTGTGTGTGTGTGTGTGTGTGTGTGAGTGTGCATGAACACTTCAGAAACAGAGTGAGGTAATTAAGATGCTGCTGCATCACAGCTTCTTTTTGAGGTCACAAACAGTTAGAGAAGCTGTCCCAGGGTGTCCCACACCCTTCTTTTCTACCCGCCACCACTGCTGTTACGATTGTCTGTCACCCTGCCAGATGCCGAAGTGAAGGGGGGAGGGGGGTGGAGACAGGCATTCACGCACTGTTGGGCACAGAAATCCCACAGCATGCAAAACACCTTGGTTATGATCTGTGTCTGCATGTGTGACTGTGTGGAAATAGATGAGCATTGGGGTGGTGGCAGAAGGTGGCAGGTAGTTGCGGCACCACAAAGTGACAATTATTCATGCATCCATGCATATCTTGACCTCTCATGTTGAGGAAAAGGTGCTTTGAAATGATTTACATATGAATTAAGTCCCGTAGTGTAACTCCTGAGACTAAATATACAAAATATCAACGCTGAAACTGAGCATTTATTTCAAAGGATGTTGCTTATTTTGAATGCGATGTAACACATTTAAAGAAATGACTGTGTTTATGACCGTATTGCATCACCTCTTCTGTCTGAGGAGATTAGTTGCTGCCGTTTCTGTAGATGAGAAGTGTTTTTTTTTTCTTTTTATAGTTTTATAATAAACAATGTTTTCAGTTGATCGCAATCTTGGGCTGCAGGCAAGTTGATGAAAGATCGACAGTCCTTCCTGCACAGCAACGATTTGGCGATATGAGCAGAATGTGGTTTGACATTGACATGCAGAAGGAAATGACACCCGATTTATAAACAAAACTGTTTGGAGGTGGTCGTTGCTTTAAATTTTGTGCCGTTTAACAGATGTCTGTGCCATGTGGACTATTTCGCCCACATACCATCACTGATGCTAGCGTGTAACCTCGGCGCCGATATCAAGCTGCTTGGTTTCTATCTGCTGCAGTCTTCAGGATGATGCATTTCTGGCTTCCACATCAGATAACAGGACAGGCTTCCATTTCATAAGTTACGGTCTTCCTAGATCGTACATATTATGCGTTTTGTAGATTAAGATCCTTTCAGATAGAACAAAGCACCAGCAGAAGGCAACGTATGCAGAAACTTTTACAAAAATGTGTTGTAATATATGCATCTTTATCGCTTAGACTTGAGATTCCTTCCTTCTCTTAACATGAAATACCAGTGCATTCATAAGTTCAGCCTATCAGCTCCCATTCTGGACATTGTGGGTGAAGTGTGAGGCAGCTCATGAAGCTCACCGTTTCCACTGTCAGCTTCTGTTTCACAACTTGTGCTGTTGTTTTAGTTAAAATACTTGGAATCAGAGCAGTGGTTTGTTTCATGTGGTGTCTTGCAAAGTCGAAATGTTTCCATGTCATTGCACCATGATTGTAGTTCATCATTCTCGGTCTGACTTTTCAGTGACTGCAAAGGAAATGTTTATCTTGTTCTGTGGGTAGTAAATTATGAGCAATAAACAACAATAAACTATCAGTTATTGTTGTTTTCATTTTAGCATGGTGCAGCTTTGATCAGTAACTTCTATAACTTTTTTTTAAAAATGTGATTTACTACAGCTTACACAATAAAACAACTAATTTGGCTTTTTTATTTCAATGCCTTGTTTATATTTGTTACAAATTAATTATTTATATTTCATACAAATACAGCTGGTACAGCCATTTCTTTGAGGAATGAATGAATGAATGAAGAGGCCAGGGGGGAGGGGTATGTACACTTCCATGGAAACAAGATGTACTTCCAAAAAAACCTGTCTCACTTTCAGGTACTAGACCAATCCTTGCCCTAAGTTGAAATTTGACCATTTCTTCTTCTGGGGAAAAGAGTTATGCATGCTTTGAACACACTGATTGGCTTTCATACCTGCAGAATTAACCTACATGGGAATGGTCATGATTTGAATTAGACCTAGATGGAATGAGGCACGATGGTCCCTGGACACTCAGTTGAAATAGCCAGTAACTCATCTCTCTGTGGTTATGCTCTTCCCATGTTCAACTTGTAGAAATTACATAAAGTTTTTTTTTGTTTTTGTTTTTTTTACTGAGCCAAAAGTACCTTAAAACTTTTACTTATTCTTGTTGTAGTTGGGAAAAGTCTGGGGTTATGAAACATTTTAACGCTCACGGAAATAAAGGATGGAGATTTCCAATTTGAGCAAACTTTTGCATTTTTTAAATCAGTCTTCCTTAAAAAAATTTTTTTTTAAAAATTGTATTTTGTTTTTATTTTTATTTTATTTTATTTGATTTTTGTTAGCTGTTTTTGGTCAGATTACTGTATTCCTGGTTCCCCAAGTGAGATATCAAGATGAAAATGTGTTTGAAAAATCATTAAGAAACAATGTTTTGGTCATTTAGCCATTCTGCAGATTACCTTTTACTAATGATAAATCCACGCTGTAGTTATAAGTCATGGTTGTCTTGTGGTCCTTTTCCTGTGGATGCTCTTGTTTCTTTGAAAAAATAAATTCAATGAAAAAAATATTTTCACAATCTTAGAGAAAAATTGCAAAGCTTACAACTTTGAAAGAAATTGTCTGGATAAATAGTTATTAAAAACATTTTATGCATCCCATTCCGTCATTTTCCATTTTTATGAAATAAAAATTGGTATAAAGAAATCGTTTTTAGGCCTTGTTGTTGTCATCAAGCCTTAAATTGCAGTACTCTGACTTTTTTTTTTAATAATAAATGTGCCAGACAGTCATTAAATTTACTACACTCATAACTTTTTACAGTTGTAATCTTTACTCTAGTTCCTGCTATAGTTGTGCCCTGTGTGTGTATGTGTGTGTGTGTGTGTAAGGAAACCATATAGTTTTATTTTTGACACCAGCTCGGCACATTTTCATCAGCTTCCCTTGTGTTGTTTAGCTCAACAAAATATCCTGTGTGTGTTTTACCATTCTTCATCCTGTTTTACTGGCTTTTCGGAAAGTTAAAGCTGAAGTCAAGTGGGTGAATTTCTACATCCTTCTCTTCGAAAAGTTTTCTGCTACTTCTTCTGTCCTTTACGATGAAACAGCTGGATTTATTTTCAGCTTGCGTAAAGCGTTTCAGACCAGCCTGCGAGGGTAAAGGCTGTGACTACAATTACGATAAACAGAAGATCCATTACAGGAGCTACGAAAAAACTCTGGATTACTGGTGAGATGGAGGATAAGGGTTGGTATTAGCAGATGCATAAGGTCAACCCAGAGCTGGATACACACACGTAAGGAGTTGTAGCTTTCTTAGGATTTTCACAAATTGCCATGCATGAGAAAAAAGAGAGAAAGATCACATGTGAGATAACAGAGTTCCTCTGTGGGTTTCTGCTCTGCCTGCAGGAGTGAAAGAGCGATTAGCTGTTTGTTGACGCCTACAGGTCTAACGTGTTCATACATCCGCCCAGACAGTGGCCTCTCGGCCTCACACACACACACACACCTGTATTTAAGCGCACACACACTAACACACATGTGCACATATGCAGAAGTCTGGAGGGCTTTGTCACCTATGGTAAAACACCTTGCTGCGACCGTCTGGTTTCAGGAATGTTCTCAACGGCAGGAAGGTGAAAGGTGTTAAAAGTAGGGGGGGGGGGGTGGGGGGGCTGTCTATCTGGAAAAACAACTCAACGGCAATTCTCGCACTAGAGATTTTTTTATGTGTGTTTTTTGTTTTTCCTCCAGTCATATTACTTTTTAAATATGTTTTATTTCTTTTCAATCTTTACTTTTGCCTTCTGCTAGTGAGATGGCTGACTCCCTTCCTGTTTTTCTGCCCACAGATTTCAATGAATGCACTGTAATTTATTTAAACTTTTTATTGTCCCATAAGGGAAATTCACTTTGCTGACAGGGCTCGCAGTAAAAACTGTAGAATAAAGCTATTTAATACAAAACAAAGCCACATAATATCAAACAGACATAGTAAACAGGACCAATATAAATTCAAAGACCACAATGAGACCAGATGGATGATTTCTTTATTTAATTTATTTAACAGAGCCCCTCTTCTTTTCTTTTTTTTTGTTAAAGAAAAAAGGTTGTGTTAAATACTGTATAATAAGTTGACGTGTGTATCACGGTGAAAAAACATCATTATGTCAGCAATGAGAAAGTAGCTTAATGATTTATCAGTCGTTTTACACTGGAATCTAATTTCAACATCGTTCTTTGCCGTTTAAGAGAAGAAAGTCGAACAGCCAGCTTTACTAGACGGACGGAGACAGGCAGGCGTGCAGGTGCTGCTCATGTCTTTGTCATCAGCGTTCCACATACCAGAGCGCTGACAGCATGTACAAACGGCTCCGACAAGTTCAAGTGTCACGTTTAGGAGGCTTTCTTCTGTTCGCCCAGGACGGGAAACAGGAGATGGCCGACAGTTAAATAGGACAGATCCTAATCTTTGAGCTCGCTTTACAAGTTCTCTTCAGATCAGCTACTACTTGTAATTTTTTAAATAGCAACGTCTGATCCAAACCATTAGCGATCAAGGGGATCATACTGGGAGTGTCAAACTACAACTGCTGTTATTGTCATTGCAGTTGTTACGTGGAAGCTGAATATAGTAGTTATTATCCAACCCAGTCCAGCACCTGAGCACAACCCGACTCCCCCCTAGTCGTTTTGACAGGAACGTTCCAACATGCTGATTTCCTGACCCGATGTATGTGGAGCTGTTCATGGTGGAGGAGCTGAGAATCGCTGGGGCTGTCTGCCAGAGTTAAGGTCAGAGGTTGTGGCTGGGTCACCCTCTGTAGGAGAGGAGCGCTCCCAGCAGACATGACAGTGTTTGTCTGGAGGTGAGGAGCGCAAGGGGGAAAACGCCAGGCAGGGGGAACATAAACCGGATCAGCGTGGAGCTGCAAAAGGAAGCAGGACGGATATTGTTTTTATTTAGGTCTTGCTTCATTCAGTGGATGGATTTTTTTTTTTCTCATTAGTGCAGCTATTGTTAGTAACAGAGTTAATTGTTAATTGATCCAAAGAGTGATAAAACAAGGCAGCTAATCTTCCTTTCTCTGACACACACACCCACACACACCCAGACACACACTTACGTACTGGATGTAGAGAATGAGAGTGGATGTTTATTACAGGATCTTTGTAGATGCGAAGGCGCCCTGGGGGCTACTAAACCTTCATTTAAAAAAAAAAAAAAAAAAAAAAAAAAAGGCTCTATCAGGGAATGGTGATGTTTGCCGCTTTAGGGAGAAGCAGAAAGAAGAAAAAAGTCAGAGGAACAGTGAGCAGAAGGAGCAAATAAACAGAGAGAGCACATCTGGATTGCCTCAGCAGAATATTTGTGCAACATCTGGAAAAATTCCCTGGAATTTAAGGGTCCCCTCCTTTTCATTTCAGTTGCCCTTTTTTTTTTTTTTTTTTTTTTACCCCCTTTTTCCTCCCTTTTTCCTTTCTTCTCCGTCCTGTTTTCTGCATCTTCAAAGTGACTTACCTTACTGCAGCAGGCACGTAAATACTCCTGGCGTAATGTACGCCGAGCCCTTGCAGACTTTATAGCAGGGCAAATTGGGCCCATGTGACCAGCTTCCCTTTGTGCAGGGTCAGGCTAATTAAGTGGCATCCAGACATGAGCTAAATGTTTTTAAAAAAAAAAACACTTGCAAGAAAGCCATTTTTAGTTGATTTTAAACTCAAACATGCCACCTTTGAGACACATTTTACCTCTTTCATGTGGTGCAGACTCCACTCTGCTGCACTCGCCTGCTTTACAGTACATTAGAGATGCACAGCGAGGCTTTTTGGCTTTTGTGTGTCTCCTCTGCGAGATCACAAGCGTTTTTCTCTCTCATCACCAGCGAGACAAGCCTGTATTCATTAGTGATTAAGATTCAGAGAGGCCTCCACACGCCTTCTGTCGTACCTGGGCGAAGGCTCCTCGCAGGTCGCTGACAGGCAGGTAGGGGAGCACAGAGGTGTACATGCTAATGCAGCGACTGCACTGATCAAAAGAGGCGCATCACCCTCTCCTTCTGATGGGCTCACTGAGCCGAGGCCCCTCCTGAGAGTCACAGTATGCACAGGCAAGAGCGGGGCAGGCAGGCAATCAGAGGGAGGAAGGATAGGAGGCTGGGTTGAGGGTGATGGAGGAGGGAGGAGAAGAGAAAGGTGCTAAAGTAGAAGGGGACAGGTAAGCGAGTGAGTGTAAAAGGAAGACATGAAAGAACTTTTGCATTATTTGTCAGGTTTTTTTTTTCCTTGTCCAGCTTGTTTTTTCTTTCTTCTTCTACAGTGAGGATCTGATTTCCTTCATTATGTGTTTGTCAGCACGAGGCAGCAAACACGCCGTCGGTCATCTCTGCTGTAAGGACACACAGCTTTTTTTTTTTTTTTTTTCCCTCCCCCTGCTGTGCTGTTCTGCAGTTGGCCTACATCTTTCTGCCTGGCTGAGCTGACAACTTGCACTCCTTTCTAGGAATGCTGATGTTGATGATACAGTGGAGTGTATGTGTGTAGCGTTAGATTATGTAAAACCTGGACCAGCGTGAGCTTCCTCTGTAAGAGGATTGATGGTGTTTGTGCAGGTATGGCGAGCTTGTGTATGCAGATGTCCCTTACAGGGTGACCTCGCCCTTCCTCGTCCACTTGCTCATCCTTTGATCCAAATGAACTTTGCTGCTTTAGACCTTACTTTTATTGAAAGCGTGCACCTCTGCTCAGCTCTAAGTCGATCTGACTGTCTGTCTCTCTTGGTCAGTAATTGTTATTTGAGGTAAGAGGTTTTCAGGGGAATTTTTTTTTTTTTATACCTGGAAGGCAGATTTTATATTTGCGGAGCAACCTTATGCTTCACTGCCCCATCAAATCTTCTGCAGGTAGATGTGCAGTGATGTCATCTGTGGCATTTCTGTAGCTCTCTAAAGGTGCCTCACCCTTCGACCTGCAACTCTCCACCATATCAAAATAAACCTGATTCTTATTGCTGCAGCTGTTGCTTCTAATGCACTTGAATGCCACTGCTCTCACTCACAATATTCACAGTGAACCTTTGCATAAACCTCATGAGGTTAGCCAAAGAATTTTACTTTACTGCCATTAAAATATCTGATAAGATCAAAAAGAAATTATTTTTTATATTTGCTAGCGACAATGCAGTTATGTTGGGAACTAGAGTTTTGGAAGCAAATAAAAAAAATACTTCTTTCATCCAACAAAAGCATTATTATTCTCATTTTAATTAAAAAAACACGTTGAAATAAGTTTTTGTCTGTACAATATGATGTGAAGGCCAGGTAAATATAAAATCAGACTTACCCTGAATTGGAATAAATGGTAGAGAAATAAAAATGAATAAATGATTGGGGGAATAAAAAGTTTCAGCATCTCCTCCTCTCCCTGCTGAACTACCTGCTATCTTTTGTTCTGTCACCTGACAATAAAACACAGTGATGCTCAGGTAACAAGTTTATTTGGCCATAGACATATCACCATTCTTAATGACATAATAGAGGTTGAGAAAATTTTTTGTCCGTTACACCAACACATTTAAAGATGATTTAACAATCAATTTCTTTGGTCCTAATTTCTGACTGACTGAAGAGGCAACCACAGTTGTCACTGCTTACTGCAAGTAGCTCTAGCTCTTTCAACAGATAGCAACAGCGGTAACAGCCAATCACGTTGGCAACAAGAAAGAACAGACAATCATTACAGTTGAGATACAGAAAGGTTCAGATCTTCACATTAGTTGTTATAAGATCACCTGATGTAGATATCTGAGGCTTCAATAAGCATTTTGCATGATTGTTTTAATGTGTCCCATGTGTCTATGGGAAACCAGTTGGATGAAACCAACACATACATATGTATCCATTGCTATATCTGGAATATTTTCCAGAATCTCAGATTTAACTGGACTTTTATGTTGGTTTAATGGTGTATGGATGGAGAACTTGTGTCCCCAACTGGAGGATTCTGATAAGTAGTTATTGATGTGGATATTCATACTTGTCATTTAAGTCAGTGTGCTGGATGATTTGCGGTACAGAAACATGTAGAATCCCACTGTGGAATTGGTCAGGTGCTTTTAAAAGTAATTTGGTAAAGCATTGGTTGATCACCTTCAGTCTTACTTTCAAACTTAAACCAATCTGATCTGTGAACAGCCTCTCACAACTGACAGGCTAAGATTCTGATTGGTCCAAACTTTTAGGTTTTGGCCATAGACTGTATATAAAAAGATGGTCGGAGCCACCGTGATGTCACCCATAGGTTTCTGAAGAGCTGAATTGAAGCTCGGTGTGCGGTTCCTAACTTCGCCATCTTGTCGTCTTGCAACACCTCTTTGCCCATACAAATATGGGCAAAGAGGTGGGGCTGTGACCGTCATGGTGGATGATTGACATTGAGCGAACTCCGAGCTTTCTGCAGCTAAGAGCTTACCAACCTAACCAGGAGATAACAGGAGCTAACCAGCTGACGGAGATAAGCGGACTAAAGCTAAGTCACGTTGTTAACCGGCTAAAAACTGCTGTGGTTTTGCATTCTTATGACTTGAAGCGGGAGATCGGGTACCTGTCAATCAAAATGACTCTCCACTAAAAATGCAGAATTTTGAGATGAAATTACTTTTAAACGGGCTAGTTAGGAAAAGATTCACTCCCCCCACAGTAAACCTGACCTATTAAACCAAAAAATGGATTTTTGAACCAGGCTGTAAACATGTTTATTTCTGCTGTGAAGTTGGTCTTTTTAAAATGGGAGTCTATGGAGATTTCCTCTGTATTGCAGTCTGTATAGCGGATGAAGGGGGAACTGCAGTTTTATGCACTAGGCTTAACTAGGCTTCACTTTTAACCACCAGAAGTTGGAGCTTGGTTTTGGCAGTGAGCATGGGCTCTCCCATGACAGCTGACTTGTGCATTATTTAAAAAAAAAAATTGTCAGTCCTTTTCGGTAGAGATTTAGCTTATTTTAGGTGGATGTTCAGCAGCAGTTTCTCACAAAGAAGGATCTTTGTAATTCATTCATTCATTTTCTGAACCGCTTATTCCAATTCAGGGTCGTGGGGAAGCTGGAGCCTATCCCAGCTGGCTTTGGGTGACAGGCAGGGTACACCCTGGACAGCTTGCCAGTCCATCACAGGGCCACACACAGAGAGATGAACAACCACACTCACGCTCACACTCACTCCTAGGGGCAATTTAGAGTGACCAATTAACCTATCATGCATGTCTGTGGATGGTGGGAGGAAGCCAGAGTACCTGGAGAGAACCCACGCATACACGGGGAGAACATGCAAACTCCACACAGAAAGGCCACTGACCAAACCAGCCAAGGATTGAACCAGTGACCTTCTTGCTGTGAGGCCACAGTGCTAACCACTGCGCCACCGTGTAGCCGATCTTTGTAATATTTGACTTAAATATTTGTGATATAAATAGTGATACTGGACTAAAATGATTGCATAAAATTAAGAGAGGCTTATTAACAACATTCCTTTTCTGGATTCTTTTTTTTGGGGGGGGGGCGAGATTTTCTGTTGACTACTTTGTATTTTTTTCAAAGTAAAGAAATACAAAAGAAATACCAAATATTCTCTTTTTTAAACAGATATTTGTTGACAACTAAATCTAACTGAATAAACAACTTAAGATTAAGTTAAAGTTTGCATTGTGAGTGTTCCTGGAGACTGTTCTCCAGCATTTCTTTCCTATGAACTCTGCGGTATTACCAACCTGCACATGTCGCGTTATTTTCCTCTGAGTGATAGAACAACTGCTTTTCCCTGCCTTTTTTTTTTTTGCGGCCTCTAAAACTCTGATAGAAATGCATTTTGCTAAGCCTGTGACCCTGAAAGCCTACGGGTCAAACCGATTGCAGAAAAGATCCACGTGTTGGTCTGGCTCATCACTGGCGTTCCATCGTATTGATTGGCTCACATCGGGTGGGGGCGGTGGGTTCTCCTTATAAGAGTGTGCTATATAAGACAGATAGTAACCCACTCAATACCAGCGACCACCTTTATATGACTTATACTTACACACTCGTCTGCACACGTACATCTCTACTGACCACAGCTGTGAATGAATGATTGGTATTTGTTATCCTGAGCTTCAGGGATTGACTGAGTTTATGACCAGCTTAGCCTGCAGTCCTGCGCTTGATTGGCAGGGGTAGTTTCCTATTTGGGTGCAGCAGGGAAAGGGGTTGACGGAGCAGCAGTGGCATTTGGCTTCCCACGACATGTCACCTTGCATTACAGCACTTATGCATCTCACTCATTCATTTGATATTCCACACAAACTAGCATTGAGTCACAGTAAGAGTGCATCAGTCAGGGTAGCCATATTTTACAGCTTCATATTTTTCGCAGTATCCACATTTATCTCTATTCCATGCATTTTGCATACATTTAACCAACACCATGAAGATTTCTACATCGCACCCTAAGGTTTGGGCATTATGGCACGCTTCGGCTGTCACTTCGTAAAGAGCTAAAATATATGATGTCTGTCCTTTTTGCGCTCTCTCTCTCTCCTTAACATCTTACTGTCCTCTGCATTTAGCAGGATAATGGCCAGTGTATGTTACAGCCATTAGCCTGTCACAATGGAGCTGTCTAATGCTGAAACCGTGTCCCGTCCTGTTATGATCATTTTCATGCTATCTCAAGCTCTGGCTTTGTTTCCTGTCTCAGAGGGAAGAGCTCGCTCAAGTCTTTTTAACACTCTGTTTTTGTTCACGCTGAAAGGCCTCGTGTCCAGCCAGCGCGCACACCCCGGCATCGTGCTCGCTCTCCCGAGCCGTAGACCCTGTGGAAGCGAAATAATTCATAAAATGAAATCTACATTTGTTGTGTAAATGACCACATGCTGTAGGATATTTAATCCTGCCTGCAGTCGATCCCAGTCATGTGACTTGACCTAGTTTCCTTGCCTCCCTCTGCCTGTCTCTCCTCTTTTTTTTTCACCTCATTCTTTCGTAGACTCTGAGCATTACTCTTATTACTTTTGCTTACCTTCATGTTGGCTTGCTTTTAAATCTTTTACAATACAAACAAGTGTTTAATTGTGATTGAAAACACCACTTTAATGATCAGTCTGAGCTCAGACTCAGAGTTAACAACATGGTTTTGCCTCTTTTAATCTCATCAAACATCCCTTCTGCTAGTTTGTACCTCTCAAGGCCTTTGTGCGGGATCATTTCTCTTTCAGAAATCAGTCCAGTCATTCAGATTCTACTCTTAACTTGCTCACAATAAGACGACACTGCAGTAACTGAAATAATTGATTCTGTTTCCAGGGAATGATTCAGCTCATTCTGGCGAGTTTTGGTTTTACACTTTCATCTGGTCAGACTGATATTAGTAATATGTAAAGAATATGAATATGTAAAAGAAAATGTCTCTGTTTTAAGCAGATACACCAAATGACTTGATTCCTGGCAGCTTGCCTGCTGACAGATGTAAAAACCCAGACTGTCTCATATCTTTACTAGGAAATAGACATTTTTAGGCTTTATGTGTTCTTTGCAAAAATAAAGAATTTGAATTTTGAGACTGGATTTGCAGGCATGATCTAATAAATGAAAACATGACTCTTTATCTTGGCGGTTTCTATTTGCACACCCACCAGTGGAACGCCGCGCTCACCTCTTGGAATGGATGGTATGCATCTGTTCCTGAAGAGCACAGCTCTCTCAGGCTGCAACACTTCACTGCAAGCTCTGCGAACATGTGTTGTTTCAATACAAACTGTTAACAGTGTCGCCTCCCTAACGGCACATATGAATGGATGATATAACCCGGACATTACAACACTTTTTCCATCCATACTGGGCTTATTTCAAAGTAAATTATGAATTGTATCTGGTCATTATTGTGGCATTTTCTCTTATCTAGATGATTGCAGTTGTGAACTCACAACTCACAGAAAGACTTTTTTTTTCTTTGTGGAAATACTTGGAGGTTTTCAAGACTGAAATTGATCACATGTTATGACACACTTTTGCAGTTGACCCCTTTTGCAGGATTTGCAGGATTCATTCTCTTGCTATGAATCATTTTACTGCTGATTTTTCAAGACATCATTGAGTTTGGTTCCTGGAAGTATTTCATCATTTTTGCATAACATGCATAAAGAGCAGTCAAAGAGCAGTTTGAGAGCCGAATCCAGAGCTTTACCACAGGATTATTTAGATCTTTTTTTAGATATCAGAAAATCTGTATCATCTCCAAGAATATGTTTATGGATGGTCCAATATGGTGTCCCTGTGTACTATTTATTCATTTATATGTTTATTTTATGAGGAATAGGTTAATAAAAATTATCACATTTCTCATAAAATTCCAGATATGGTTGTATCTATAGAAGTACGGCTGACATGTTAGTCATTCTATTTAAATAATTTATCCAAAGGTCTCAGGATCAAAATGAGCATCATCACAGTGTAAGTTCCATGTTGTCACAATAATGATGGATCTTGGCAGAAATGGAGCCAAAAAGTAATCTTTTACTCTGCCCTGATTCTTAGAAAAATGACTTTTTTTGTTTTTGTTATAATAAGTTATAATAGTTTCACTGTAATTTTCTCTGTGGATGACTGGGTGTCACATTTTCCAGTGATGGAAATATGGATGATCAAATATAGATTAATCAAGAATATTAATGAGAATTGTCGGTTTTTTTTGCTATATGAATTGTGAAGATGTTCTCACTCCTTGCCTTGGTTGTTGTTGTTGTTGATAAAAGCCCTTCTTCTGGATCCATCATTTCTACTGCTTCTGCATTAACACAGCTGCTGGTTTTTTGCAAGGTTAGTGGTTCAGCAGGGAAAATAGTCCCCGATCAGAGTTTTTAAACTGAACCAGTATGAGACAAATTCATATCCTAGTTAAAATAAAAACCCTTTTCTGGTTTGAACTGGTATCCTGCCCAACACTATTCAGTCCTCGTTGTACACTTTGAAACTTTCCTCTAAAATGTATTTGTCTATTAATTATTCATATACTAACCTTGTTTTCATGAAAGCTTGACATAGTTAGAAACATTTTATTCACAAACTCTGTGTTTGTAGTATATTTGCAAGTTGTAAAGTTCTCGTGGGACTTGGAGAGACATTTTTTGCCATTTGACCTAAAATCTGCTTTCCAGACTTTGTCTTTGCTTTTTAAGCACAGCTGAGTTGACCTTGGCCTTTTTTGTGAAACAATGATGGGGAATTAGAGGGTTGCACTTTACAACCAGTTTACTGTAGATATGAAGTCCTGCACTGGATTATGGCACGTCCCCCCCCCCATTTTCTTTTCTGAATTCCTCTACTCCCTAATGGAACACACTGGAATCAACATTACTGGTTTTTTAGAAATCCCCTATTCATATTTAATGTTTCTGACTCAAAAAGGCATTTTAGCCACAGAGTGCACTTAATCCCGGTCTTTAAAGCCATCCTGTTAGTGCTCTGTCTTATTCAGCTCGATAATGAAGTTCATTGTTTTTCATCCCCGCTCTGGTTTTTAATGCACAACCATGCTGCACGGATTCAGCGCCAGATGTTTTTGTGTCAGGTTTTGCATTCTGTCCCACTTTATATTATTAACATAACAGGCTCAGGCTTCCTACTGCTTCCCATGATATATATGCAAGGTCTTTCTTTATCTGTTATTATTTTCTATTTATCTTCAAATAATGCCTAAGTCATTTTTAAAGAAACCTTTCTAAAAACACACAAGATTGGTTTCCAGGCCATTATTTCATGAAGGGATTATATGAAGAACAAGCTTCAATAACAAGATGCAATATTTCATCATCACTACGACTCATAGTTATTTGAGTATTGTTTGTTTTCTGGTGTCTGAAATGATCAAGATCAAAAGTGAAAAAAATTATGAAAATGTGTGATGCTCGCATGATTTGATTTTAAGAAGAAAAATGCAGGACTAAATGAAACCACATTCTTTCTTGTAATAATTGAGAGTCTCTGGATAAAAAGGGTATCACAGCAGACCTTTAGATCCTTCTCAGATTCTTCCCTTTCCACTCATTCATACATTTTTTTACCACTTTGTCCAATTAAGGGTCGCAGGGAAGCTGTGGCTTGTCCCAGCAATTAACAGGTAAGAGGCAAGGTACACCCTGGAACGGTTGCCAGTCCATTGCAGAACCACCATTTGGACTCATTCATGAAAAAAATTCATGAATCTCAATCATACCCCACATAGGGGGATTTTTTTATATTAAATAATACCAATAGATTTCTATGCAGCCTCCAAAATGCTAACAGCACATAAAACTTAGAGATCAGACTATGAATTTTTTACATGCCATTTAGTTTAAAAAGACTTAATTAAAAATAAATAAACTTAATTAAAAAAAAGGCTAAAAGCCACTGTCACTGTGTTTTTGTGTCGGTTTAATACTAGTAGCTTCACTTACAGTTTTGTAGTCCTGTTGCTGGTGTTGTAATTTACGTCGTTGTTGTTTGTGTTTTTTGAAGTTTGGGTTTCATAGGTGCTCCCTTTGATTGTCTGCTTTGGTTTTCTCACAGCTGTTGAGTGTAGCAGCTGTTTTTTTCTGTTTTTGTTGAACAGTTGTTGATATCTCTGTCTCCTTTTTCCTCTCCTGCATTCACACTGCATTCCGTGATCAGCCTTAAAACTTTACTAAGTAATATCCAAAGTAAAGGTCAATAATCAAAGATCAAAATAGACCTTATATCTTCCATTCAGCTCCCCTTTGCTAAGCAAAACAGGAAAGATGGTCCATCTGCTGTCATGATGCCGGACAAAGAAAAAAAAAAAGGTGCCAAAATCAATAATAAACAAAGAAGCCGAAATGTGCTCGTAATATAGATATTTGTCCACAATGAAACAACCAAGAGTAACTTAGGTCTTGGACTGTGCCTTAGTCTTAGAAACTGTTTTCAAGTGGGAACAAAATGCAACAATATATAAACTGGAATTTGTAAATTCCCAACCAGAGAAAAGTTGCAGAGCCATTTCAAGCAATCACTGGGGAGGATGAAGACAGCAGACACTCTCTAGGTAGCAATAAATTGCAGCTTGAGACATCCGTCACACATAGAAGTGAGTTTATATGATTACTGGAGTGATGAGGCACGAGTCCGCTCAGTAGAAAGTGGCAAAAACATCAGCACATGCAACCATATGGCTGCTTTATTTCCTTTAGTTTGACAGAAAGAAATTCAGCTTTAAATTTTCACTGAAGGAGTAAAAAACCTTCTATGAAAAGAAATTCGCAAATAATATAAAAACATTACATTTTACTGCACATAGTGAGAGTTAGTTAGGATTTGGCTTTGGCATACTTCAGCCTTGACCGGTGAATTTGAGTTGTTATGGAACATATTGTTCATGAAAGGAAAAAAATAGGCAGGGGGTGCGTATGGTTGTACTTGTTTTGTACTTTTCATATTTACATCCTCAGTATTTGGGTGGAAGATGTACTAGGCTGACGTGGGAGGAGGAGGTTAATGGGAGACTCTGTAGAGATGGAAATGTGGGCGTGTGGAGTCAATTTAGCAGGCTAACAGGAAGCGTGCGCCTAGATCCAGGCAGGCAATGAGTGGGACACAGGTCGTAGCGCTGCTCCAAACCTCGCAGCATCTCTGCTCTGCCAGGTTGATGCATTAGATTTCCCTCCACAGAGCAGTCATCTCTGCACTAAGAAGCCAAGCTTTATTTAAAATTTTGCTGCCGGAGGTAATTTTCTTTGATCGTTCCAATACGTTAACTGTGATCAAGGAGAACTGTGGCCGTGAACCGAGGCCAGAACTGTATCCAATTGCAAACATCAGTCAAAGCTAAAAATAGCAGTTTTGACTTTAGATTGAAGCCGTGCAGACCAGGGTGAATCCTGCAAGATACTGGCGAAATCTCCACCGGCGATCCATTAGAGGAAGCCCATAAACTAAGTTTTATCTCTGCTTTTCTGGTGGTAATATTTCACAACTGAGAAAAGGCCAGTGTGCGCTCTGCCAAGGGCTGCTGGTGTGGGCAGATACTCTGTCATGTGAACGGCTACTGTAAAGATCAGCAGAAGGATAGTCTGGTTTTAAATGCTTCCTTGTGTCCCTTCCTGGGTAAAAGGAGTCTCTTTTTACCCTTACTGCTTTTTCGGAGTCCAATCACACAAATTTGATTAGAGTCATTTGGCCAAGGAGCTGCTGAGGCTGCCGGGGCTGCAGTGAGGCCCTTGTTCCCTTGTTTGCCCTGAAGAGAGGTTCTGACATGCACAAGCGGTCTTTGAACCAGCTCCTTTCTTTTCTTCCCCTCTAACCTCATTTACCACACCATTTTAGGCCCCCGTCCCACCCCACCCCTGTCGTATCTGTCTGTAACTGCTCACCAATGGCCAGCTTTTGCCTTCATCACGTCACAGCAAGTGAGACAAATGACTGTTATAAATAAGCAGGAGCTGAAGCTTTGGTGTCGTCTACGGTTAACACCTTTGCCATGTAATGTTTAATGCTGTCCAAAGAGAAGGCACTTCATCTTTGGCCTTGCCAAAACACACCCATCTGTTGTTCAGCTACAACTGGCTCCAGAATGCTTTAACTCTTGACTGTATTTTTATGACGTGTGTGTATGCAGGTGTGAGAAATGCCTTAAGTGAGCTAAATGTTTGGTTTTGGCTTGAAAGGGTGTGCAGAGGTTGTACACCATCCAATTCTGCATCACAATGCAGGCGCTACATTTGGCTGTTTACACCCAAAACTGTAGGAAAAGCTCTTCTGTTAGGCATGTTTTGTCGTAAACATGCTTTCAGCTGCAGTTTTCTTAGATTGATAACATTTTACCCCAGAAATAGACATGATTTTATCCACGCTATTGTACTTTAATGTGTCACCAGTAGGTCAAAAATAAACGGGTGCTCTAAAAACTATGTTTCTTTAGCCTTTATGGCATTGATTAAATTAAAAGCTTATTCCATTAGTGGGTCCTGAAATGTCTCTGGTTTGCAGATAAAACACATGCAACTATATATACAGTTCAGGCGCATTCAACATCTGGTGCTTATTCTAAACGCTGCTGCTGGAGCTTTAACCAGGACTACAACATCTGAACACATCACACTCGTTTTAAAATCTTTACACTGGCTTCCAGTCAGTCACGGCATAGATTTTAAAACCCTACTGATCATTTACAGACCCCAAGACCATTTGGTACCGAATAAAGCTTTGATATGTTCAGAGAACTTAGATGTAGTGGAGCTCTTAGATCCAAAGACTAAGGTCAGGTGGCTTAGACCAGAATTCAGACAAAACATGGAGAAGCAGCGTTTAGCTGTCATGCTGCAAATTAAAATCTCACCACATGCAGACACTTCTAAATCTCAAGGTTTAATAATGGTTCAAAACATTTCCTTTCTCATGCACTTATGCATGAAACATGCATTTAAATGAGGCCCTTTAAAATAGCCTTCTACATGAAATGTGCTGTACAAATAAACTTGCCTTACTCATTAACGACAGCACTGAAGTTTCAGTTTTATCTTATCAATCAAAGTTTCAGCCTTAAATGCCACATTGGCAACTGCCAGTTTCATTATCCTGAGACAGTGTTAAAACTGAAGACCTGGTTTCAGTCAAGTGAAGGCACACATTATCTTTGAAAGAACCAGATGCAGAAAGGAGCTCTTGTTGGTTTCAAAACACCTCAGTTTAAGTCTCAGAAGACCTTCCAGTTAACTTTTACTGGTAACCAGTTCAGACCCAAAAGCATTTGATTTGGCAAGAAATCAAGAAGCAAATAACTGATCGGAGCGACTTTTGTTTTCCTGTTGATGGAGGACAACTCAGCAATAACGTCATTGACATTTTGCAAAAGAGCTTTCTGTTGCAAGTGACTTTGGTTGTTGTGGCTGAAGCAGCAAAATGTTGTCGTGATGCCAAGGTCTTCATTGATGTTTCTACTTCTACCGAAGCTTCTGATAAGAACATAAGAAATTGGGTTGCTGATGTTGCCCTCATGATCCAAGAGAGGGCACACTATAAATGATGGACCTTTTCCCATTCACCTATCATCTTGAGTTTTTTTTTTTTTTTTTATCAATCCAACAAAGCAGCAAACCATATAGCATTAAAAAAAAAAGCACAATACAACCATCATCATATAGGTTTTGCCTCTGGTGATCTTTATGAGGTTTGCTTTGTTGGCTTGACAGATCTGTTCAGGCTTTGCAATGGTTAGAGATAAATAAAAGCTTGGAGGCATGTTAATTTATGGCTTTTTTTCCTCTTCAGAAGGGATAGTAACTGGGGGGCAAGGAAGACAGTATGCTGATAGAGCAGATATGTGCAGGAACATGCCGAATGCCTTCCATGCTGATGATCAGGATCGGAGAGTGATGATTGGTGGCTTGTTGGTGCTGAAGTGCATTTTCAGGCATTGCAGAAAAAAACCCTGCAAAATAGATGCATCAGTGTTGTGTGTTATGCAGAGGCAGTTGGAAGATATCGGAGAATGTACATTTATCACAGAGAGGCATGCTCCCTGGCTGCCATTTAAAGCAAAAAACAAAGACGTGATATTGCTTTCACCATGGCGGGATACAGATTCATTTTGAATAAATAGTTCCTTATTGCCAAGGTTAATCATTTCAGCTTTTATTCTTTGTCCAATCCCAAACTCTAAATATTCAGTCTGGTTACATAAAACTGGAAAACACTTAAAGTAGCAAATCGAAGGACTTGTATTTGTATAATCTAGTATGGTATTGTAGAATATTTCAGGGACACACAAACAAACACTTGATGAATACAACAGAGTCCTCAAGGTTGCTATGGAGGGCATGCAGTGGTGAAGGGGAGGGGTGGGTATGTTTTTGCACAGGTTTTCTTTCCTCACATGGACCTTTTTTGTCCGCTTGCTTTAGTATATGGCTGAAGGTGAATGGCATTCATAATGGTAACCGTAGCGATTGATGGCCATGGCTGTTTCATCCCTCCATGCACTCGACAAAGACCCCCTTAGAGTCCCATGAGGGTAAAGTTTTTTTTTTTATTGCACCTGGGAGATGCATTAAGGCCCCAATGAACTTTGACCTTGGGCTTGGTTTCCGTAGCAGCATTGGATGTGAACAATTGTCAGCAGAACCCTTCCTGAAACTCTCATAAAAGCTTGAATGTATTGATTCAAAAGGCTCCTGTTTGTGGGATCTTGTAAAATCTGGACACACATTCATGGATGTATCCGGTAAATTAGTGGGAACGCTTCAGCTCCGTTCTTGTAAGAGGGATTTGCAGCAATGGCAAATTTACGCACCTATGTTTCATTAGAGCCCTGTCATTAAGCCTTTCTTTTATTAGGCCTTCCGTCAATAAGACCCAATCTTTCATTAGCAGAACATCTCAAAGTCTTGCCTTCATTAGCACAAGGCCGTAAATGCTATATGTGATTTCATTAGCGGACCAACTTTAATGAGGAAACCCCCAGCATGTTTACATTGCTCTGATCCCCGATGATCACCGCTCAGGATAATGGGGCTTGGCTGTTTGTTGGAAGGAAGGTTGGAGCTCGCCCCTCTCCTTCCCAAAGATTGGATCATGCACTTATTAAAGTTGATGAGATCCTTTTTCTTTTTCTATTTTTTTTTCTTCTTTTGCTTAGAAGTGAAAAGCAAGATCAAACATTTCTGCAGTCAAGGTTCTGCTTTGTGTTATGAGCCAAGACATAACGATGCAGTGTGTTAGGGAAGATTTAATTACAAGACATGTACCAACCTTACCACTCATGACAGCACATCCTGAACCTGCACCTACACGTCCTGCACTTTTTTCATCTTTTTTTACTCCAAGGCCTGAAAAGCAAGACTTGTTGCAAAATGATTGAATAGCAAGGCGGCAGGTTAAGATGGAGACGCATCCCGTTAAATCCGTGGTTTTTGGTGTATTTGTTCAGCTGTCATATTAATGGATGCTTCATGATCTTTATAAATATATTTCTTGGAACTGGTTGGTTTTTAAAGTAATGAATCTTTACAAAATGACAAAAGCTTTATATAATTTATAGAAGAGTGTTTACATTGAAAATAGCAAAGGATAAAGTTTCTTTTAAAAAAAAAAAGTGCTGAGATCATGTTCAGGTTCACACTAATTTGTCCCATTTTCTTGCACTCCCTTCAAGCTTTAGGTGAAATTCCAGCCCCATACTTTAGCATTACTGTGTCCCGTGGGAACATTATTCCAGTGCATGGCTTACAGCATGGGGCTTTTTTCTCTTTTTTGTGGGGGGGGGGGGGGGGGCTGCTGTCTCCTTAATTTACTACTGATTTTGCAAAAGTGCAACTTGACTGGAGAGGTCGGGCTCATGTGTTAATGCCCTAATGTTCAGTGACGTTGCACAGAGCTCATACCATGTGTCATTGTTTGGCCTCCAACCTCTTTGTCCAATCTGGAATGTACTGTTTTTCTTGCAGAATTGATTAATTTGGCAGTCAGTGGGGAGAAGTGTGGTTGATTATAGAGAGACATCTTTTGTGCAACCATTTTTCAGTAATAACTTGGACAAAGGGACTAATTTGACTTTCTTTGGCAGCTTCCAGTTAGCTGAATATTAACCATGTGTGTCACATTTTGGGGATTGATTTCTTAATTCTTATTTTTGTCATTATTGACTCATTATTTTTGGATTTAGATTGGATTAATTTCATGCCTGCTGTTTAGTTGCCATTTGATGTGGAGTTTGCATGTTCTCTCCGCGTACTTTGGTTTCCTCCCACCGTCCAAAGACATGCATTTTAAGTTAAGTGGTCACTCTCAATTGTCTGTCTTTCTGTGTCTCCCCTGTGATGGACATGTGATCTGTCCAAGGTGTACACTGCCTCTCGCCTGCTAATTGCTGGGACAGGCTCCTGCCCTTCACAACCCTGAATCTGACTAAGTGTTATAGAGAATAAATGATCAACTGTTTGCTTTTGGTGGATATTTTTGCAGGAAATTGCAGGAACATTCAGAAATCTCAAACATTTTAAAACCAGATAAATTTGAAACATATTTGCATTGAATGCAGAACTTAAGTTCAGACTTAAGACAATAATACCCTCTTCCTTTGTTTTATTTGATGTTTGTTTCATGGTGATCTCAGTTTGTCCCTACCAGCTCTCCTTAGCCTAGATAAAGGTATCCAATGTAGAAAAAACGCTTTCCATCGTGCTTCTACAACTGCACGCGTGCATGCACGCAGCATTCGGCTGCTCTCATGCAGCCAGAAAAGCAGAAAATTATCGGCATCCCAGACGTCTTATCATGGGGAACTAATTCAATATCCCTTTGCCTGTTTTAAATGTCATTCTCTGAGCTCATCTGGAGTGACATGTTATTCATGGTGGAAATAAAGGAGCTTTATTGGGCTCGGAACACAGTGACGCAGAGCGAGAGTGGGTGTGTGGGGTGGGTGCCCTCCTCAGCCTGATGTCCTCAACGTTAGCCGGAAATCTAAAGGTCCCCAGAAGGAGTGGATGAAGTTTGGATTTGCCGAGGTCTCCCAATGCCAACGAGAGAGGCTGATAAAGACAGAGCATCTCATTCTCCGGCTGAGAACGGCACAAAGTATTCACATACGTTTCCACTTTGGCTTGAGAGCTACAGTGTCGGCAATGAAGTGAAATGTCACTCATGTGCCATTTGAAGTTTGTTCAAGGCTCCATCAAGAAATGAAAAATGCCTTCTCTGGTGAGGTTAACGCCACTCAGTTTGATATGTTTTTACTCAGTGATTCATTTCAGGCTCTTTTGGCTCTAATTTGTTGCTATGTTAAGCTGCTTTGTACATTCTGCATCAGTTAGAATATAAGGATGATGTTTCTGGTGCTGTTTTTTAAAAAAGGAAAAAAAAAAAAGTTTTTTATGCTTATCGGGGTTTGTTTGTTTCTCTTTCCATTTGCTGGATGATGTCAGTGACTGGTGAGTGTTTGCCTGGAGGGGGTACAGCCTTCACAGTCGCCTTATTGTGTTAAATAATGACTTCCCTATTGAAAGTGACCCCTGTGACCCCAGAGACAGACAGTAAGACGGCCTCATCCAGCCCCTGGAGGCACCCCGGTCTGCTCTGGCATTTTGCCCACTCACCGCTGCTAACCTCATCTCGGTGCCCAGCTGGCTTTTGCCCTCCATGTGCAGGTTTTGTATCCTGTCTGGAGGCTTCTACCTGGATGCACGGCTGACCTGAGCAAGGGGGAGGTTATGGCGAGGTCTAGCTGTCTGAGGAGCCGTAAATGTGAAAGGCTAGCTTTGTCCTATGGTGGTGCAGCAGCTCGTGGGAATTTCTGAAACCCATTTCTTCTCCACCCTGTGATCCCCGGAGGAGTGGAGATGGCATCCTGTTCATCATCATTCACCACCCCCCCCTTTAAAAAAGCATTATTTATTTCTCTGCTAGTCATTCACCAAATTCTTCATCTTCTTTCTGTCTTTAATTTGCCTCCGTCTCTCTCATTACAGGGTTCTTGAAGCCCCAGTGCTCTTTGGCTCCTCCCATGCAGCGAGGTCGTCCAGCTGAGGCATGTTCGTGTTTCAGCGGCGTCTGTCCCCTCCATCAGCGTCGCCTATCAACAGGTATCTATAGAAACAAACCTGTAGCTTCTTATGGTTCATATGTTATTATGTTTCCTGCTTCTTATTAAAGTATGCACTCATGATTAGACCAGCTGCAAGTAAGCAGCAGGATGTTTGTTTTGTTTTTAAGATAATGTAGTCATGAGGAGCTTGTTATTTTCACCTCATGACCTGATGCTCCTAATGAGATTGTCTAATCATCAAAAATGGCTTTGCCTCTTATTTGATTTAATCCATTTTCATGACATGAAAGACTGATCAAAATTATGTTCTCCAGAGGCTGGAGTTGATCAAAATCTGGACTTTTCTTTGTTGTGGTTTTAACGAATGAAACCCCACCAACTTCAAATGAAAACCACGTTGATGTTTCCACGTTCTTTAACTGGTGTTCTGTGTGGTGGAAACACTCATGCACACATCAGCGCCTCCAGTCAGAGGTGTGGCTGTGGGGGCCTTTTTTTTTTTTAAATTTTGATTAATGGTGTCTTTGCATGTGGAGCCCCAATGATGGACAGGTTAACAGACGTGTTTTGAGATCAGCCCCTTCCTCCCAGCACCTTCCGCCCTCCCTCGCAGGCAAGCATAGCCTTACATCAGTGGTATTCTGAGTTTAACTGTCTGGCGTGAGGCTAATGAATAGGGGTCCGAGCTGTGCAGAACATGTGGTTAATGCTGATGCATTTATCGTCCCATCCCTGAGGCTCACAGCTTCTGCAGTGTCACCACTGCGACCAGCTGCGCTGCCCGTCATGTGAGAAGAGCATGATTCAAGTGATTTTTATTTTTATATGGGAGAATTACAACATATCTTTGAGCAAAAACTTTAAAAAAAATCTCCTCAAGCCAATTTCTTTCTTTATTAATTTTATTTTAAACTATTTATTGTTGGATAATGCAAGCATTCCTTAAGAGAAACCACATGCTTTCTATCTTCCATTTAATTTTGAGTCAGCTCAGAGTTTAGTCTTTGTTCCATTTTGCAATGTACTACAAATGTTGAAAATCTCCTCTTAGTTTGCTCAATATTGTCAATTTTACTCGCTTGAAGTGCTCTTCGTGACAATGGTGGAATTATTTGTTGAAGTGGCTCATTTGGTTTCGTTATAATTCACTCAACGTACTCTTAAAATAAATTAAGAAAATGCTTTACATTTAAATCTCAAGTTCCTTTTTTTTCCTTCCAGAGAAGATACATGGTTACTTTTAAAACATAATTTATGCTCCTCTTAAATGCATAAATGGGTTTGTCCTTGCCAAACATTTTTAAACATCACTGTCCACATACAACCAGTTGTCCCATTTGTTTGAATTGTTGTTAAACGTCCACTAGATGGCAGAACAGAGTTCAGTGTTTACTTAAAATCAATTATTTTATAACTCCCACGTTTAAAAGTAATTCAATCCCAAAATTTAGCTTAATTAGGGGTGTGTACTTTTGATCAACAGGCACCCAATATCGCACTGCAGAATGTCGAACAGTCTTGGTTTTTAGCCAGTTAACAGCATGATTTAGCTTTAGCCCGCCTACCTCTGGTAGCTAGTTAGCTCGTGTTAGCTCAGTTAGCTCTTAGCTGAAGTGAGGTTGGAGTTTGATACAGTCGTCTTTAAATCTATTAATACCTTTCAATAAAGAAAAGGCTGAATTTCTCTTAAATTACCAGAGCCTAAAAAAGGAACAATAACTAAAACTGTGCAAAAATATAGTTTAGGGATTTCAGAAACTTTTTTTTTTCATTTAAGTGAGTTGAAGAAAAAAACAAACAAACAAACAAACAAATCGGTCCTGGACAAATTAAAGCAGTTTTCTGATAAACAGTGGGACAAAATACCTGTCAACAGGTGTAGAAGTCTGATTAGGGAACAGAAAACACCAGACTGTAGCGAAAAAATCAAAGGATTGTTCAACAAAATATTAGTTTATGATCGATGTGACATGTGTTTTTTATATTATTTATTTGTTTGCTTTTTAAAAAAAAAATATTTCTATTGAACCAGAATTAGAAAATAAAGTAATTTTTTTTATTTATTATTACTTTTTTCAATTTCAATTTATTTCACAAGCAGCTGTTTTTTCCTTTTTTAATGGGAGGGTATGAATAAATTTGTAGAGTGTAGATGTCAATCATCCACCCCCACGCTTACAGCCCTCAGCTCTACCTCTTTGCCCATTTCTGTATTTTCTGAGAGAAATGGGACGTTTGATGCTGCCAAGATGGCGACGATTGGAACCACCCAATGAGCTTCAAGTCAGCTCTTCAGAAGCCTACAGCTGATGTAATAAAGCCTCCCATCATCTTTTTATATACAGTCTATGGTTCTGACATCAGTTTCACACATGAGGAAAAATGTCAACGGTAGAGATGAAAATGTACTTTATCAAAAAAGATATATAAGGCGGGGCAGGAGACGGTGATGATCTTTGCGGCCATTAAATGCATTACAAAATGGTCTTTGTTCTTTCACTGGTTCCTGTTCTGTTTGCTTTGTCCAGGTGTCCACCTGCCTAGCTATCTGAAAACAGATGAAAATAAGCTTCACTTGCCCCTGTTTGAAAGTTGCCCTTTAAACGCTCTTGGAGTCATAATAAAAGGGAACAATGAAGATGTAATAAAGATTGCAACAAGCACAAACGGAAAAATTTTCATCATCAAATCATGATGAAGTAAATGAGCAGTATCTCTACAAAGACAGAAAAAGTGAAGCAGGGCAAAATTAGAGCGGTTTTTGTACAGACAGTTCATGCGGGGTTTCTTCAGTTTGGCCATTTGTTCTCAGTGCCTCCCAAATTAAGGAATGTTTACAGAACCTAACTCAAGAATTGAGGCTTTGTATCTTAAGATCTAAATGACAATATTATGTGATCCATTAGTTTTTGATACAGCAAAATTAAGTCGGCTTCAAAACCACCTTCATGAACTTCCTGAATGAAAATCATTGGGTTTTATCTGATCATTAGAAAGGAAACAATCTAATTTGCAAACGCAATTATGCTGATGGAATCCAGCAGACACGAGTTCGGATTAGTTTTATGACAATAAAAGTTTTTTTGTGTTTAAAAGTCAAATTCAGTCATGCCTGAAACCTTTGTTAAAGATAATTCTTTAAAGAAACGGATCTTTAAATGGATGTTTAAAGTGCCTTGAAAGACTGCTGGGTTGTGGACCCCTTTCGGGTGGGATACTGAACCTGCACCCGGAACATACTTCCCAGCTGCCTCTAAAATCTCTTGTAACAAATAAACTTTTACCCAAAGTTTAAGAAAAAGAAAATCATGATGTCATCTTAGAAGATTTTTTTTACTCAGAGAAGGCAAAATGAAACTCCTCTGCCTCTCAGCCAAATACTTTTTTCATGGACAAGTCCCAGCATGAAGAAGTGCACAGTTATTCCACCAACCTCGCCCCCATCTCTGTGTATTTTACAGTTATCTTGATTGATTGCAACATATTTTACTGTCACAGCTTGTGGTGAGGGTGGATTTGTTTCCAGAACAATTGGGACCATCTGGATCTGAAGTGTTGTCTTGCCTGAATTGTGTCAAAGGTTTTCATTCTTTGTGTTGTGGCTATTTTAAGAGCCGTAGAACTCGAGGTTCCAAGTCGCATTAGATTATTTTGTCTGTCTTAAATGTGGGGGAAACAAGCAGCAAGTGTGTTGACAAAGTTTAACTTTACTCTCTTTTTTTTTTTTTTTTTTTTTTTTTTTTTACTACGAGAGATGTTATAGTAATCTGTTGGTGTGACAAGCTGCCAAGAGCAGGGTGGACAGCCACTGTGGAGTCTAAACTTTATAGACCCTGTAATAATCATGGGTCTAATTATGGAAAGTGTTTCTATAATAAACCCAACCAGTGTCCCTAGATTGTGTGATTGTCCTCCAATCTTCACGTTCTGGCGGCCCGACTACGGCCGCAATGACAAGCTGCTGCGGGGACGCGCGAGGCGTGCAGCGGCGGCCTAAGCAGGAGGTTTCTGGGAAGGCTGGCGAGCCTTGCCCGGGAGGGAGACGTAGTCAACTGCGATCTGCTGAACTCCAGCGAGCACATTGATGTGGCCGGGCTCCGGTTTCAGCGGTTTTACATTGTTTAGGCTTTTTTTTTTTAAAAAAAAACTCTTACTGGAAAGGGACCGTGAGAACTGTAGTGTTCCTGGCTTTTCCACTAGATCATATTAAAAAAGAAAGGGGAGGAAAAAAAACCAAAAAAACCAATCATTAGGAGTCATGATGGGAAATATGTTTTTTGCGGTGTATGAGGTGAGAGAGAGAGAAAACGTAAAAGAAAAACGGCATTGAAAACAGGGCTTTCTGCACAGGGCCTCACAATGCAGGCCTTGTGCTGTGATTTGGTCTGTCCTCACCGAGCTGAGCAGAGGAATGGAAAAGATTATCCACAGGAATGTCTGGGGTGCCCTCAAACGGAGCGGGCCGCGTGACTGGCCAATAGGAGCAAGGCTTGCAGAGCGGCGGGCTAATTTTTTCCTGATGAACTCTGCCGCCTGCTCCACAATGCAGTCTGATTGCCAGAGCTGAACTCACATATGGTCCGCGTTTGGAGGGTCCAAATGACATGACCAATCCTGCCTGAAGAAAGAAGGGGGCGGAGGGGGAGGGTGGGTGTTTGTTAGTAACCCCCATCTTTTTTATAGCTGTGGAAGTCCTTGACTCTAATACACCTGAAATGTAAATTGACCGTCTTGTTGGAATGTTTTCCAAAAGTAAAACCAAAACGGATCTTGCTGCTTCACAAAGCCAGTTACTCTGCAAACCATTGACTATTCCGCTGCTGTTTTCCCTCCAAGTAAGGCATGTTTACGCACCCATTGTTTTTCTATGTTGCTCTTGAGCAGCAGCAATAAGCCATGTGGTGGGCCTCTGGAGAGAGGCAGCATGTGTTTGTAGACCTTGTGGTCACACAGCAGGGTTTAAAACCAGCAGTTGGGGTAGAGGGTGTGAAGGAGGCCAAAGAGAGCAGTTCTGGAAAAGAGTAGAGTGGTAATAGAGGGGGTGGACATTGGGTTAAAATGGGCCCTGGCTCCTCAAATTTCCCATCACGGGGTCCTGCAGAGGTGAGGAGGGTCACTGAGAGGGGGCTTGTTATCCTCAGCGTGCTCCCTGCTCCCTGCACTGTAATTGGCTGGCTGGAGTCCATGCTCTTCCAGGCTCCTTCTTGCATGAGTCAGCCAGAGAGATTGGAGGATACCGGGCTGCTGTTCATGGGTCCTGGGGATGCAGTAATTGGGATTCACAAGCAAAGAAAAAAAAACAAACACTTAATCTTAAACAGATGATAGCTAATCTATTTTTTTTCTTTTTTTTAACTGGTGTGTGGTCTTCTTTAAGTCAAGGGACTGGAGTTTGTCATAACTACGATAAGAACTGCCAGACTGTCTTATTAATTATTCACATGGTTTTATATCAAACTTATCAGTTAACATTAGTTATGCTTACCATATTCTCTGTTTGTGGTGTTTGGTAGAGGAGGTAGGACTCCCCTGAAGGAGTGATACGTTTGTCTTTTTGTTTTTTTGATAGATGAAAGAAATTAAATCAAATAAAATGACATTATCAGGAGATTTATCACCGTCCTGATCCACCGTGTCCCTAAAAAATTACTATGTAAACAATAACATGCAACATTTGGTTCTCTTATTAGATCATCTGATAAGTGTCATCCAAATTTCAACTTGTATGTCTGAATATTTATTTATTTGAATATTTTTATTTGCTTATTTCTTTGCTTATTTAAGTTGTTTATTTACTTGCTTTCTTAATCGCTTGCTGTTGACTATTACTTGAAATAAAGGTGGTCAAATTTAAGGCTGTATTTATAGTTGCAAGTACTAGGTGGTGCACAGCTGTTTGTCTTTTATCTTACTTGTACCATGATTGACAAGAGTAATGCATAAAGAGCACAATCTCTTAGCTTGTACTTTCTGTCAGATGGAGATGCATGAATCCCGACATGAATCATCCATGACATCCAGCTGGGTTCCCCCATAACCATGTGATAATGCACACTAGTGGTCGGCTGCCACTGCAGCAGATTCATGGCAGTCATTCATGGCTGGTCACTAGAAATCAGAGCGACTAAGCTTTTGATAACTCTCTGATCCGTTAATCCCCCTACAGCACCGTCAGACTGAAATGCTATCTAATTGTTGCAGCTCAAACCCCGCAGAGCCAGGAGAGCGAGCCACCAGGGACACAATGTGCACAGGACATGGTCATATCCCTGACATGACACACATCTCCATGGTGGCAAAAATGAGGCTTGAAAGTTAAACTAAATTCTCAAAAGCTTATTAATATAGATTTAAATTTGAGTCATAGATGTGCAAAGGAAGCAACATGTAAATTTATATTATCAGGAGTACAGCATAATTTAAACCCAGAAAAGGCTGTGTTTTTGTTGTAAATGCATTTCCTGTTCCTATTTTTTAGCCATATTTAGGCTGCCTGTGATATATTCTCTCGGAGGCGCTTTTCACAGATGAGGTGAAATTCCATTGTGCCACGGATTCCAGCGCTCCTCTGAAATGATCCTGACCCCTTGAGTCAGATTAACAGTACATTTTGTGAGGTTTTGCATGTAGAAATGGAGAAGAGAAGGAAAAAAAGAAAAAAAAATCGTGCATTTTTTATTAACATCAATTAAACATGAATAAGCAAGTTCTCATTCTTTGGGCCCCATGTTGCCTAACACACGACAGTATGTTAATCACAGTGAAGAACGTTGGGTTCCGCTGGAATATATGGGCAAATTAGCTAAAGGCATGAATATAAATGAGGATGTACATCTTAACCCAGATATCTCACTACTGATTCTGTCTCTGCTTTGGTCGACTGTTAAAAAACACCAGAATCAGCCTGCAGCGTCACTGCAGTTTTCCAATTTCCTTAAGTCTGACCCCTAAGCAGCGTGTTTACATCAGTGTCGCTGACTAAGTGTTGAGGGACGCTGGCCTCAACTAGCCGCAGATAAACACTCCAGCATCAAGATATAAAGAGAGCTGGATGTGTGTCGGATTTGCAGAGGAGCAGTAAGGCTGGCTCATGACACACGGCTCTCCGCAAACAAACAGTGAGGAATGCTGCTCGTTACATGCAGATAATAAATATGCCGCAGGCTGGGATAAATCATAAAACTTGTTTTCTGAATAAGAAAATTCCATATGTGTTATTATAGAAAACAATTACCAGCAACAAGTATGGAAAATGGGAGCTTTCTTGGAAGTGCAATCCATAATGGCACCCGTTTTATTTTCCCTGTGTTTTCTAAAATGATTGATTGAAAATGAGAAGTTTGCATTGAGCATCTGGATTTGCTAATAGCAACGGGAGTAGATATTTTGATAAGGTCAGATGAAAGGAAGAGGCCAATTTCTCTGATTTATTTCTCCCATAAGTCGTATTTTCTCTCTGATCCATGCATTTCCTGTTGTTATGCCCTGCTTACAATATCCGGTGTTCCTCAGGTTATGTTTAAGAACAACAACAAAAGAATGCAACAGCATTTTTCTCAAATTCAATTTTTTTTTTTAAATCACTTTTGTTTTTCTTAAGTTGTAATGGTATCCATCATTTTCTGCATGCTTGTCTTTTTTTTTCCCCCTAAAACCTGTCCTGTTTTAAGATGTTGCTGGGGAAGTTCAGGTTGTCCTTTAGCAGCAGACATGGAGCTTGATGCCCCATAGAAGCAGCTGCAGCTCTCTCTCTGTTCACTATGCTCAGTCGCTTCTGTCCTCGTCAATGGTAGTTTGAAGGGCAGTGCCAGCTACCCACCATTGGACTTTGAGCTTCCTTTCCACCCCTAGAGGATGAGAAGCCAGGGTGAGGGACACACAGAGTCATGGATGTTGGGGCAGAGAGAGGGGAGATGACTGTTGGTATTTTGACACTAAAGTGATTTGACATGCTTGGCATTATAGCTGGCTTTGTGGTGGGGGGAGGGAGAAGCAGGACAAGCAAGCGCTTGATCTGAATGTCATCAACGGCGATCTCATGAAGTGGAAGGTCAGAGCATTGCACCTGCCACCCTGGCCCGCACAGGCGCTCCCCGCAAAGAGCAAACCGGGAACTGTAGGACACAGGGTTGAGGACAAAGGGTCAAAGACGTATGTGCGTACGAGCGTGACTGATGAAGGCATGGTGGCGAAGTTCTGACTTTCCAATGTCACGTCTTGGCTGCACAGCAACAGGCCCACCCAAGTGTGCTAATGCAGGCCAGTACATGCTGGGATGTGAGAGGTGGAAGTGGGGGGAGAAGTGTTTGCAACTCCCATATGCTTTCTCCTCTTAGAGACGCTCCTTGAGGTGAGTGGAGAAATTGAGGGTGGGAGTGATGGTAATGGCTAATGGAAATGTCTTGTTGGGACTCAGCGTTGACCTAAGAAGCTGGCTGCCCTCAAGGAGTGCGGACCATGACCGCTGTAGCAACACTAAAGCCCCTGTTTTACCAAACAAACAAAACAACAGCTTAGAAGCAGGAGGTCTCAAAGTCAAAAAAGTGAAGGCTGCAGTGGTTGTTAGAGATTGGAGCTAAATCAACGTTTCTTTAAGCATTCATAAAGTTAGTTCTTCCTCTCCTTTTTATCTATCCTGTGTAATGTTATTTTCTGTGTCCCTATAGGAAGAATACATTTTCGGAGATGTTAGCTATATTAGCATGTTAGGCTTTTTCCATCATATTAGCATTATTGATGAGGAGATTGCACAATGATGATGTTTTAAATAATAAAATTGACAGATTTCCCCAGAAAAAAAGAAACAAAAAACATATAGGAGCGCATTTCATGTATTTAACTGTGCTAAGCAGGAGCATTAGCTTAACATGACTAATTAGCACAAGTTGTTGAATAAAACCAAATACCAAAGGTTGGTTTTTAAATCTGTAACAAATACTTGCTTTTGGCTAAAAAGTTTCTCAAACTTACAAAGAAGAGCTAGTTAAACATTAACTCTCAAAAAGCTAGCTCTTAACATTAGAGCTAGCTTGTTGAGAGCGATTTTTTTTTGTTTTGTCTTGTGGCTGACGTATTCCTCCTTCTTAGCCCAACTGGGATTAAAAAAAAAAAAAAGAAGAAGCTTTTTGGACATGAGCACAACAAATCACACTATGCTGTAAACTAAAAGTTAAAAAAAGATCAAAATTGATTGATAAATTCAATAAACTTACAAGCTTAACCAGGGGATTGTCTGGTAGCTCAACAAGTAATCATTCTTAAACCCAGTCATACTGCTGCCCACCCGCCATGGATACTACTGCAGTTGGAGGGGGACCTTGGGGGTGGTGGGGGAGCTGGTGCAGAAAGTTGACCTTTTATCGTACGCCCATGCAGTCAATGCAACTGTTTGATGGAGTAGGGGACTGTGGAAAACAGCGCACCAAACGCCACAGGGGCATTATGTCCACAAGTCCATTACAGGCACTGACATTGAGCTAATTGACTGGAGTGGTTGCACAGCACACGCGTGGTATGACTTTGGAAATGAGGAGGTTTGAGGATGGGGGAAGTAATATGAAGTGCAGATGACACAGATGATAATAGTGTTCAAAGTCAAAGTTAAAGCTTTGACTTGACTTATCAGTGTGAATGCGATTCATTGCATTCACACTATTGTTTTCCTGTTTTTCTCTTTCAGCACCTAACTACTCTTTAACCGTTGTGCCAGTTCAGCCATTCAAATATTAATCTCTTCGGTACATTCAAGAGAATTAAGCTGTGACTTTTGTCATGGCAAACCTTTGTAGTTTTTGAGATATTTAGTGTTTTGTAAAAATAATTAATGATTGGATGACAAGCCTTCAAAGCAAATGCGGATTGGACACTGAAAAAAATTCATCTCAGCCATTGGTCAGTTTTTGCATAATGAGCTGCAAAGTGCTTCAACAGGAGTTGGAGCACCTGTTTCCAGTGTCTGGTACATGGCATACCTATTAATACTGACAACCTTCTGGCTGTACCTTTGTGGAAGTGTCTCATAACAGCCATGTACACATGGAGAGGTTTCTAAATATCCTTGTCTGTGCTGGTTTAAAACCAGCAAGTTTCACAAAAATTCATGGTGGTATATCATGTTTTAGTTAAACTGCTTCCATTCTTGTTCTCTCTGTCACAACTCGCAGATCATAACCATAGGTGAGGGTAGGAGCATAGATGGGCTAGTGAATCGAGAGTTTTTGGCTCAGCTCCTTCTTCGCCATGACAGACCTGCACAGAGTCCGCATTAATGCAGATGCCGTACCAGTCCGTCTGTTGATCTCATGCTCCATCTTTCCTTCACTCGTGAACAAGATCCCAAGATATTTAAACTCCTTGGGACTCACTCAGGACATGAGTGATCTGACCGGTTTCCTCCCCCATCACCTGAGCCAACTCACCACCAGGAGGTGATCAGTTGACAGCTACGCCCCTCTCTTCACCCGAGTGTCCAAGGCATGTGGTCGCAGGTCCAATGATACAATTACAAAATTGATCATCGAACTGCGGTCCAGAGAGTCCTGATGCCAGGTGTACATATGGACCTCTTATGGTCGAACATGGTGAACGTTATGGACAATCCTTGACGAACACAGAAGTTCAACAACAAAACACCGTTTGGGTTCAGAGGGAGGAGGGACCATGCCTCCCAATCACTTTCAACATGTCACGGGATCATCTTCCTCTTACCTGCATTCCTGTCCTTTCAGCTGCAGAAGGTTCGCTCAGGAATCAGTTAATAATTTACAAAACAGTTTTGCACCAAGCAGTGTGAAACCACGAAGAGAACCTCGAATATTTAGTTCCTATCCACTAATACTTGTCGTCTTATTATCTACGTTGCAGCATGGGGACAAAAGCTTAATGCCAGAAAGACATAATGCAGGATCAGCCTGTGTTTTTACTCAGTTTTGAGTTATAGCCCTGCATCTGCATACGGACTGCATGTACTGTCCTTAAATGGCTTTCTGCCAGCTGTGGTGGATTTTACCACCCAGGTGAGTAATTAGGAGCGCCTCAAACATCCCCCACCACCTTCCAAAATGACTTCTTTTTTTTGTTTGCTCCCCATGTGTGAAGCAGTCATTGGGGTGTGATTGAACATCTATGTCGAAGACAAAATGAGCCGCAGCAGCTGCCTGTAACCCAAGCTGATAATGAGCATGTATTTGTGTTTATTTAACACCCTCCCTGCCATCTGTTCCTTGTATTGTGATCCAGAGACAGGGCACGCGTGTACGAGCTTGATGATTATACAACAGTATAGTCTCTCTTTTTTTTTTGCAGTGGCGGCGTCTCACCTGACACCAGCTCGCCACAGGTTCCATTATTGAGACTTAACTGGGCGACTGAATTGAAACAAGACAAGCAAACGGATATATACAGCATGCAACTAACTGACACACAAACCCACATTTTTGTTGTCCATGTGCATAAAGATGCACACACGGACACTTACAAACATCAAACTGGTGTGACCTGAAAAGCATGTAGACGACGGTGTGTCTTTACATTGTTTTGTGTATTACAAGGGCTCTTTGAGTTATTTTTTTTGTTTTTTTTGCCTCCATCTGCCAGCAAATGTTGCAGGGGGTTAAAGGAGAATTTAAAGCTTATGGAAAAACAAACAAGTCTATTATCATTGATGGTGCCTGGGTGTTATGTGGTAATTAAGCCTTTGTTGATTTTTGCCTCTGACTACTTGTCCGCATAATCATTATTTGTGAACTCCCCGCATTTAGCATGTGGGAGGGAAAAAAAAATTAATGCCTAAGCACATCAAGCTGTAGGTTACATAATGATCATAACCCCATTCTCTGAGCAGCGCGCTGAAAAAAGTATTTATTACACGGCTTTACAGCTCTTTGTTATCAGACTGCAAGAATTATTATGTCTTTTTAAGCTGATAGTATCTGAAGAAAAGATCAGAAGTTGACTTTGCTCTAATTTAATGGCTCCAATCTTTTATCTCTCAGAATGTTACTTAATTAGTAACCTTGTTGTTGGCAAGCCGTAAGTGAGTCTGCAGGATTTAAGGCAGACACAAATATTCTTTAATGCTTACACAACTCTGGGCTTTCAATACCATGTGCATGTGCAAGTTTGTAAAATTAGATTAGTTCTATGGCAAACCAAAGGGGCCAAATTTTGCCACTGTAATGAAACATTTGCAATAAGAAAAGGCAGAAAAAACACAGTTTTGTGTGGAAAAACAGCATTACAAGCATAAGTTTTCTATGGCAAAATGCCGTAGAGTTTAAGCTTCAGTAAAAAGAAAAAAAAAGGTTTTCCAATGGTAATTGTATATACATATATATATATATATATATATATATATATATATATATATATATATATATATATGTGTGTGTGTGTGTGTGTGTATATATATGTATATATATGTGTGTATATATATTTTTATATATATAAATATATATACATATATATGTATATATATATATATATATATATATATATATATATATATATATATATATGTATGTATGTGTGTATATATATATATATATACATATATGTGTGTGTGTATGCATGTATGTGTATATATATATATATATATATATATATATATATATATATATATATATATATATATATATATATATATATATATATATATATATATATGACTTTAATATTTTCTTTGTTATATAGTACCTAAAGAACAGCATAATAAAATACAGCAGTCAGACACCGTGGCCCCAGCCTAATGAGAACCTTCCTAGACATTCACAAGGTTTTATTTGTGTATCTTCCACAGTGATTAAATTAGGCATATAAGTTTAATATAAATATACTGTCCAAACTAAGATTGTTTTATATACTTAAACTTTAAAGGTTATAGAATAAAACACATCCATAGTGGTAACAGAAGTCTTTATCACATTAAATTAAACAGCCATCTTAACAGAGTCGTAGTTTGTCTGGTCTCTCCCCCTGACACCTGTTTTCCATGGGTGACCCTACTAGGGGCATAAAGCCCCCGACAACATAGCTGCTACAATCTTCAGGGCACACAAACCCCTCCACCACGATAAGGTGGCGGCTGAGGGAGGAGTAGTCTCATGTCTTGTTCTATCAGTTTCTCCTTGTCTCCTAGTCTCATGTCTTGTTCTGTCAGTTTCTCCTTTTCTTTTCCTGACTAAAATTGGCTGGACTTCCTGGGAGGCAATGAAACCACCTGTCCTCTGATTGGACAGTTTTAAGCATGATTGGGAAGGGGTCACAAATTTAAAAAGTGTTGCTTCCACTTCCATGTTACCACCTTTTGCTCAGGCGGTCTTCCAGATTGAAGTTGCATCAAGAAAAGAAAAAAAAAGTCAGAAACTTTGAGTATTTGACATTACTTAGAACAATACCACAGACATGTTGGATCTGAATGTTCCTGTCACCCATCAAATATACATAAACAGAATTTGACAGAGGCATTAAGAACAAGCAAGACATCAGGAGAAGCATAACCACAAAACATGGATATGGATGTCTGTCCTCAGTGTTGCCTCTGTGACTGATCACAGTGACATGACAACTGTTTGCAGACAGGGCCTTCAGTACATCAAGAAACCCAGAGAACATCCAGTGGATTTCAGCGCTGGATGACACTCATAACAGCCGGGGAGCAATCACAGGCTGTGCCATATCAAATATTGAAAGATGCCTGGAAAATTTCCCATGCAGTCAGGCAGTTCATCATCTGAAAAAGTGGCAGAACACATTCTACTGACTAAATGAGGGGAAAACCCTCTTCCAACCCAAACAAAACATTACTTGTTGGAGGTTACTCGTGGTGCAGCAGATGAGACTTCTCCTAATTTGTGATATTTGTCAAACTGTTCTTAAAATTTGCAATGAGATGCTGTTTCAAGAGAACATGATTATAAGTGGATGATTTACAGATACAAGATCTAACTTGTTCCTGTATACAGAATTAATGTTTACTCCCAGTTCTCAGTCCCTCATTGCTATAAACTAGTAAAACAAAGGTTACCTTCCTGTTTGTGTACTGCCGGAAGACTGAAGGAAAGACCAGCCCTAAAAATTGGGACATGCATTTGCCTACCACTTTAATAGGTTCACCTCACTAGTACTGGGTTGGACCCCTTTTTTCCAACTGTACTGCCTTCATTCTTGGTGCATAGATTCAGCAAGGTGTTTATAACATTGCCCAAAAATGAAAACGTCACACACAATTGCTGCAGATTTGATTGGCGGCACATCTAGCAGAACACCTTGCAAAGGTGCTCTTCTGGGTTGAGATCTGGTGGCTGTGGAGGCCATTGGAGAACAGTGTCATGTCATGTTTTAAAAACCAGTTTGAGATCATTTGAGCTTTGTGTCATGACATATCATAGTGACAGTTTGGGTTTTATTTATACTGGTTCAGTATTTTATGTTGTCTTTTTATTTTATGTGTTTTTCACACCCTAATTGGAGCTTTTTATAGTGTTTTCATTTTGCGGAGTATTGTTTTGATGCTAGCATTGACCACTTAGCTGCTCTGCTCTTTCTTGTTTTGTTCCCATTAAAATTACGTCAAAGAAAGAAATGACATGTCAAGAAATTAGAACGTGTTTTCAGTCACCAGATAAACTCTGTGATTGATCTGTCTTCTTGCCTCGCTCCTCTAAAGAGGCATTGACCTTTCACACCCAGGCCAGCTCATCCTCTTCATCATGCATTGTTGTTTCCAACTTTCCAAAGGCTGCAGTGGAGACCCACACTCATGTCTGAGAGAGAGCGGAGATGATGAGGCGAAGAAAGGCATGTTATCCTCTGAGGTTCACGTCCATATAGTTTAATCGCCCCTGATGGAGGGCTTATTTACGTTGGAGACGGCATAGTGCAGCCACGGAGTCATGAATCAACGTAGATCTTGTGACCGGCCGCTAACCCCGACCTCCTATGGGGTTCAAAGGTTGCCTCTGAAGCTACATTTCTAACCTGCAGTCAAACGCCAGAGTGGAAAGGTGTGAATTGGCCCTGTGTTGGCAATTTGGGGTGACTGTGGCCAACTTTGTTTCCGTACAAGCTGTTAACTGACTTCCATTTATTGACTTTTAAGTCAGTGTTCAGGATATCACTTATTTTCTGATCTATAGGAATAATCTGTGAAACCTGGAAGCTTGAATTTATGTCCTAAATGTATGTCCAGTTTGTCCAAAATTTTGGTTATTTGATGGACCTGGAAGTCAATAGATCCCCTTTAACTCGTCTTGTAGACAAGCTTTAAGGCTTCTTTTACTCTGCAATGATATAAAGTTTGCAGTTAATCTCATCATGTGATGTTTCTTTCCTCCACATTTGACCTGGTAACCTTGTAGTCTGTCCTGTTCACCTGCTGCTGCTAATCTTGCCCTCGGCGGTGCACTTTTGATCTTGACTTATTCCGACCACGAGGGCGACTTTGCATCTTGTTTGATGCATTTCAGTCAAACAGCAGGGCTGTGAAAAGGACCTGACCTCCTGCTTATGACCTGTCCATTAGCAGACTTGTTGCAGAATGTTTTCCTCATTTTCCAACCATCCTCCAAGATTATCGTCCCCATCTCTTCTCTCTTTTTTTTCTACTCCCAGCACTCTCCCTGAGGTATGGAAATGGAAAGCGTGAGTGGAAAAAAAAAGAAAAAAACGGAACGAGAGAGCTGAGAAATTCTACAGGGGATTGTGGGAACCCACTGATAAAGGCTTGCATCTTAATCCATCCTAAGGCTTGTCTTACAGTGTACTATGAGCTTTTATGTGATCATTAAGAGTGTGTGCTCCTATGCACATCCCCATGCACGCTTTAGGTGTATGTGTGTGTGTGTATGTGGCTGTGCGTATTTGATATGTTAATGTTGTCTTTTTGTGCATTCACTGATGCAGTCCTCCCGAATCCTTTTGATTCTTTTATTTCAAGGCTCCTTAAGATCTTCAGATACCTCCTGTAGAAACACGACACACCTGTTCATTTTCACAAGGAGCAGCACTCCTCCATGAGTGCATAATGACTTGTTTTATAGCTCATAAGTGTATTAAAAGCACTAATTAATGTGCCGCAATTCTCCCCCTTAATGCAGTGCAAAAGGTAGGGATTTCTTCCCCCCTCCCTCGCTCTCTGAGGTTACGCTTTCAGCTCCCTCGCTGCTCCATGAGCTTTAGTGGAATTTGGCTGATGTGCACAAAGGGGAGGAGAGGAGGGAGGCGCTCATCTTGTTTCAGTGCTTTATGAGGCTGACGTGCACGTCTGTAATTGCGGTTATGGGTGATTAAACTCTCGATGCCCCTCAGGATCCGCAGCCAGCTATCAGTCAGCGTCAGGCCGGGCCGCTCGGCGGTCTGAGTGTCTGTGTGATGGTGCCACGTACCACTCCGTACATGATGCAGCCCGAAGCGTTAAATAATCAGAGTGAGATGCCGATTTGCAGGTTAATTGGTTGATCTTTTTTTTTCTTCCTTTTTTCGGGTTCATGTCAGGAATTGGGACACTATTAATAGTTCAGAGGTTCGTTTGTTCATTTCAGGCCATTTTAGGTAAAGTAGTTTGGGTTTTTTTTTCGTCTCAGGTACTGCTCCCCTCCCACTTAATTTTGTGTTTCACAAAGTGTGGCCTCATTTGTTCCGAAAGGAATATGTCTAATCAATTGAATTCTATATAAAAAAATGAACAGTTGTATGAGTGAATTTCATAAATATCATTTTATCCATAAGTACTGTAGACCACTGTCCCACTGGTGTGCAATATATCCTTGTTCCAACACACCTGGCTTACACTTAATGCATCCAGTAGTCTATTGGGTTGTGCAAAATGACAGCTTAATTTGAGTCAGGTGTGTTGGAGCAGGAATACATGGAAAACCTGCAGGATTGTGGCACTTGAGGACCAGAATTGGACTCTCCTGCTAAGTTCTCTTGTATCAGTAGCTTCATAAAAAAAGAACAGATACGTTGTATCGTCCAGTAACTTCTGCAGAACGGCCTCCATCAGGGTTGCTGAGTTTGATAAACAGTGCTTCATCAAAACAATGGATGCAGCTTTTAACATCCATCGATTTTCCTCACCTCACCGTTTAGTCCAATTCAGGGTCAGAGGAAGCCAGAGTCTATTCCAGCAATCATTCCAAAGTTGCCAGTCCCTCGCAGGCCCACACAGAGAATGGATTTACTCGAACCAGTTAACCTAACATGCAGGTCTTTGGATGGTGGGAGGAAGCCGGAGTGCCGGGATACACAGGGAGAACATGCTAACTCCACACAGAAAGCCTACTGTCTGAAACTCCGTCCCAGCAAGGATCTAACCAGTGACCTTCTAACCACTACTCCACCAGCTTTTAACATTCATTCATTTTCCAAACCGCTTTGTCCAATTCAGGGTTGCAGGGAAGCTGGAGCCTATCCCAAAGGCAAAAGGCAGGGTACACCCAGTCCATCGCAGGGCCACACAATTACTCACACTCACACTAACTCCTAGGGGCAATTTAGAGTACCCAATTAACCTAACACGCATGTCTTTGGATGGTGGGAGGAAGCAAGAGAGAACCATGCAAACTCCACACAGAAAGCCCACTGCCCAACATTGCCCCAGCCTAGGATCGAACCAGCAACCTTCTTACTGTGAGGCCACAGTGCTAACCACCACTCCACTCTATTTTTAACGTAGTGCGTAAAAACGCTTAGTATTGAATTTCTTCATTTTTAGAACAACTAGTGTATTTCTGCTAGCCTATTGGGTGTCGCTTGACCTTTTGGGGAAAAAAATAACCCAACAAGTGCGGGTCGTGCCTCACAGGCAAGACATGGGGGCCGTGGCAGTCAGAATAGTCTCTGGTACTTTTTCATTGATAAATGCGGTATCAGTGTATCGTCAGTGTTTACTAATGTCACAGATTCTTCCGAATTACATTTTTGATTTAGAATCCAGGAAGGCTTTTGGGATAATATCACATCCTCATTCAACACAGTCATTTGCTCAATAATTGACTGTGTGTTTTGTTAAACCTTGACAATTTACTAATCCAGTGATAGATGCACAGTTAGCTGCCTTATCCCTTTTCCATGGTGTCCCCTTTGGCATGATGTTTGAGGTGTTTACTGGTGGAAAATTGGAAACAAATCTTGTTTAAGTCTAAATATGGATGTTGCGTGTGGGTGGCATCTTTATGTATTCATGCCTGTGTGAAATATGCAGTCTTGTTGCATCTATAGTCAGTTTGCATGAGTGGCTGTGTTATATTTGTAACTTCAAAAAAGAAGATGGAAAAAAAAGGTATAGACCTTGAGGCTGAGGCTCACTGGTCTAATTGGGTTGTTAATCATGCCTCTCCATGTGGAATCTGTGTTTGTATGTTTATGAAAGATGTACGACTTATCTCCAGAGCAACAGATGACCGCTGGAGTGTTGTCCTCCTCTCTGTCCTGCTCTGACACTCCTTTGGCAAGAGGACTGTTTCTTTCAGCTGCAGCCACATCGGAAGCCTGCAGGCTTCTGTGCTATACCTATCACACGGATTTGTGTCCAGATAAAACACTCGAGCTTGCGTGTGGTAATGAGGAGCTGTGTGTATCTGTCAGTGGCCTCCTCCCATTAGTTTGCAGATTTAGCGGAGCCCCTCTTCCCTGTCAGGGTCGGATGTTTTCTCTTGTCTGACCCCCTCCTCTGTGCATTGCCCTTGGAGGCAGCAAGTCTAAGAAGAAGAATCCACATCCTCCTCACCCAGAAGACCCTTGTTAGTCACGGTACAGTGACCTTGCAGGGGAGGATCCACGGTTGTGGAAGTAGGAAAAGTAGCTTTTATCAAGCACAGAAAAGTAAAGGAAAAAAAATAGGGTAACAATTTAAAGAAAAAGAAAGGACAAATCAAAATGAAGAAATAAGTCTTGTTGCACCACAGCTCACAGTCTTGCCTCAACTTGACGGAGACAGTGTCTGGGTCGGATCAGGCCAGCCTTGCATTGTAAAGGGCTTAGTTTGAAGAGGGGAGGATTTGATTAATGTCTCATTGCCCACATCAGAATGAATCTACTCTCGCTTGTTCATGCTGAGCAAATTGACAGGTTTTTTTTTTTGTTTGTTTGTTTTCTTTTGTTTGTTTTTTTTATGAAAGTCTTGAAAGTGTTTAAATATTCCAGATTGCAACCTGTGTTGACACCAGCTAGTGGAGTAACAACCGCAAAAATAGTCATAAAACAACCAAAATGTTGCCATTCTTGGTGCCTTTTCGTGTTAGAATCCACTTCCTTTTTTTTTAGTAGGCAAGAAGGAGAGCGAGAGAAAAAAAAATCCCCCTTAACTGGGTGGAAAAACCCGAGCTGAAGTTCCTTTTGAAAGTCTTGCTGGACAGCATGTGTTTTTTGGAGAGCTGCCAGTGAAAATGCAAGAGAGGGGAAGTCAGCAGACTTGCTGTCTTCTGTTCACTGTTGTTCAGATTGACTCTGTCAGGCTGCCGTTTGAGGCCCCTGATCCAGGTGGTCTGTTCTCCACCGCGTCCACCCCCCCCTTTCTTGCCCACAAACATGCCTGGCATCAGCGGCTTCCTCCCAGAGCACTGGCATCTTTTTTTTTTTTTTTTTTTTTTTCCTCCACCAATCCTGAACCTGAAAAGCTATGGGCACATCGCTGTGAGCCAATAAGCAACACCTGTTTCTCTCCACCATGGCTGTCCAAACCAATCATAACGGCAGCTTTATTCAGCCTCTGTCGTGAAGCCAAGCCCAACAGCATGACTAACAGGCATCCAGGCCGCAAGCGGCGCAAGCAGAAATACATATATACCTGCCTTAATGTCGCTTTCCCAGCAAACTTGTCACAGCAAATGTGCTCTGCATCATTGCATCATTGGAAAAAATTATCTTGGAGCAAATCAGTCTTTGATTGGACTGAGAGAACATTGTTCAGCACTGAAGATGTGGAAGAATGAGTCATTTTTCTACCATTTTTAAAGTGTCAACACTTTCCTGTTTCTTTGCACAGCTGAGAATGACATGTACTCAGATTTACATATATAATTTTCTGTTGTGTAATGTCCCCAAGAAACACCACTTCAGAGGTGCCGTTATGCCGATTACAGTCATCCAGAAGTTTCTTTTTGTCCGCTGTGCAACAGATAGATGGAATAATTAAAAGGCATTGAAAATATGAGGGCCTAAAAATGAGGGCCATGTAACTTATTTTTAAGGATTTTTGGATATTATTTGACTGAAGTGCCACAATTTTGTCAGTTTCATTTTCTTCATGCTGTCCCTAAAAACACATTTCTCTCAGTTTCTCTCTCATGCTTCCAGTGATTTTGTTGATAGTGTTTTCGCTGCCGTCTCCAGTTTGCTGAAGATACAGCGATAAATAACAACTTTATTTAGATTGATGTGTTTTTTCTTTATTTTTAGTTTCACAGGCACCTGCTGCTATCAGACTGACTTAACTTTACAGCACAGTGACGTGAGCTGTTTCCAATCACATGAGATGTGTGCAAAGGCCGAAGACATTAAGGCAAACGTATAATAGTTTTTTATACTTCATCCACATATGAATCCACTTCTTGTGTTTCCCATCAATCATTTCTACGTATAACTTATCCTGCAGTTTCAAGACCGCCATCCAACTCCTGAAAAACAAAAAAATCCACACAAACAACTCCATTTGGTGCACTATGTTTTGCTCAAATAAGAGAAAAACTGAACTCATGTCAGAGCCCTACATCTCTGGCATACTCCTATGTAGAAAATGTATTTCAAGTTTAAATGAGTCAATAAAAGTAAAACCTTATGATTTGGTTTACAGCTTTGACACAATGAAGTTAAACTGTTAATTTCAGAAGTGATCATGGAGAATCCCCACCAGCCATTGTCCTGCTGCAGCACACCTGAATCAGATTAATGGATCAGAATACTTTGACAACAAGCTGGTGAGGAAAGCCATTGGTTTGATTCAGGTTTGTTGGACACGTCTAACAAACCTGCAGGACAGCAGCCTGAACTAGAGCTGGACAGCCTGGTTGTAGGCTGATGATGGCACACACCCTTTTAAGATTTTTCAGAAAAAATTGTTACATTTTTTCATGCTTGTTTCTCTGAACATATCTAAATAGTACATCAAGGACAGGCATTCTTCTCCTCTTTCACCCACTGAGACCATCATTGCAGTAGACTGTAGTTTTCTCTGTCATCACCGCAGAGAGTACACCTGTCGCTGGCTTTGTTGACTTTCTTTTTTTTTTTTTTTTTTTTTAAATAATTTTTCCTCAGGAGATGAGTCATCTTTCACCGTACCATAAAATATATATAATAAATAAATAAATAGTATAATTAATACATTTTAGAAACTACATTTTTGTGTTCAGCAGATCCGACCACCACTAATGGTTTGATCATTTTTGGATGATCATTTTGACTTATGATTTTCAAACAGTAACTCTTTTAGGGATGTGCAAATCCTAAAATCATCTGAAATGGGAATCTTCGCGACGACTTCTGAGTGTGACTGTGGGGAGAGAGCAGGCTTAGTTATCATAGAGGCTGTAAAAATCTGACTCAGTTCTGTTCATCAGAAGTAACGTGTAGCGATACTTTTGCACTTCTAAATTGATTTATTTTTGTAATTTATTTTTAAATCTCAGTGTCCGCAATAAAACAACTGACATCCTGTCTCAGAGGAAAATGGGTAAAACATGGTGTCATTTTCGACACGAAGGCTTTTATTTTCATCAGTTTTGGTACGTTAGCACTGACTTGCAAAACATTGACATTTCTGCTGAGTAACGACTACTTAAAACCACTGGCTTGTGTTTTGTGGTCTGGTTAGGTTCACAAATTCTCTCTGACAGTTGCGGATAAGAGATTAAAAAAGGGGGCTTGACTCCTCACTTAAACCTCCAGCTGCTGAGGTTGATAACATCACATAAGCTGCTCACACACATGCACTGCTCTCTATTAATCTCACCATATCAGAACATGTCGGTTTAATATCTGGATCAGCTCTTTGGTCATTTGTGGATAAAATTGGTTTCTGTGTCATATTGTCTTTGCCACGTGTTGCATTGCATTAAAGACATTTGTGCTGAGAAAGGATTGAACTTTGCTTTGTTTCTCTAACATACAGCTTGGAGTTTTTTCAGTTTGTCCATAAAGAAATGGAAGATTTTCTGAAAAGTCTGTCTAGTAAAGTATGTGATTATTTATTAAACTGCAATCTTAATGAAATCATTTAGCCTAAGTGTAGTTCAGAAAACGCAATGACGAGTGCATCAGTCATTGGTTCTTTTAAACTACATCATCTGGTGATCAGATTTTGTGGCTTTTGTTATATTACTGCCATCAACTGCATTTCCCAAAAGAAGCAGCTGGTTTCATAATGAAAATGAACATAAACGTGTGAAAACACAAACAAGAGTAAGAAAGAGAGGCGAGAGGGAAACGGCGAGGCTTGGAAGATGCAGGTATCTATAGAGCAGAAAGAGAAGCTGGCAGCGCTCTTCCCAGGACATGAAAGACTCGCTGCTCCGAACTGGGATTATCCTCCACCTCTGGGGAGTCCCTGTGATGAGCACAGAAGGCAGAAGGGAAAAAAAATGTGGAAAGAAATTGAAGGAAACAAGAACAGTGGAGAGGAAGGATGGGAAAAATTAAATGTGAGAGCATGAGCACCAGGGACAGATGAAGAGACATGCATCTACCGGCTCACATCCACGTGGATGCCAGCTCCACTTAAGGTCCTGATGATGTACACAATCCTTCAGTTGGCCACCTTTATGTGTGGTTTCTTTATGTTTTTTTTCTTCAACGTCTTAAAAAATTACTCCTGCTGGCGTTGAAGCAGAGATGAAATCCTCATAACTTCCTAAAAACCATCAACAGGATCACTTCTACCAGAAAAAGGCCCATACAGAAGATTTGTGCCGCAAAAATTTCACCAGTTTTAGAAAATGTCAAATATTTTCATTGACTTTTTTTTTTTTTTTTAGTAACCAAGTTAATTTACAGCATGCTAGCTGAATGTAAAATCGTTTAAAATGATCCATTCTGTTCACATTTGCTGCTGGAGTTGTCCATGGGACTTATTTTGTTAATAATGGGCCAGAAGATAATTGATTTTGTGTGTACTGGACATACTGTCCATGTCCAGTGGAGCGAGAGACGGGGGGGTGGGGGGGGGGGATAGAGGCGTGGGGGTGGTAAAGTCGGCCCTCATCAGTCAATGCGGCCATATTTTCATGATTCCGTTTACTTATCTTGGAAGCAGCGCGCCTCCAATGCCTCTGAGGATTTTTTTTATTTATTTGTTTGCTAGCTGAAGCGCCGATCCAAAGTACACTCCTCCAGTGACAATCATGCACAGAACACACACTCCTCGAAGATGTACAACCCCTGCTTTTATTGAAGCGTGTGCATTTCCCACCCCGCTTCTCGAGGCCTCTTCCTGCAGCACGTACACACATAGTTTCCCATCACTACCCCCCTCCAACTCCTCCTCCATCATCTCATCCCCCTTCTGACCGGCCCCCCAGGGTCTCCAGCTTTCTCTAAGAGATTTTCTCGCAGTTTCTCTTCCTCTTCTTCCCCTGTCTGAATCTCTTATCTCTCCAAGAATCACTCTATCCTCACTTCTATGTGTTTATCTATTGATCAGCCTATCTGTAGCCATCCTCCCCTTTCGCTTTATCTCAGGGTTGATCCCCAGAGAGAGAAGTAGAGGGGTTGGGTCGTTCCAGCTTCTCCATTTGGATTTCATTACAAACAAAGCAGCAACTTGCGGCTTACAAGAAAAGAATAACAATCAGATAGAAAGGAGATTGAAAGAAAGAAGGGTGGGAGGCTTGTAATATACTCGGTAAATCCAAACCTTCTGTTACCTAAATGTTAACCGGCACAAATTGAGGCGGATTAGATATCCTAAAGAGCAAGGGGAGGGGTGGACAAGGCTGCACTGGGTCCAATCTAGGTGTTAGACTAGATCAAACACATGGAGAGGGCTTACTTTAGTTCATGCCTTCGCAATTTCTATGTACGAATTGAAGTTATTAGTCGGCTTCTATTTCTGAACGAGTCATCAAGTGACAAATTCCCCATCCGGATGTCACCAAGTGGTACTGATGCTTTATTTTCCTAATGTAGGAAGTGGTGTACAGGCACACCTTGTAGGTTTCTTTCTCACAGACAGTTCAGCATCTTTAACCCCTAAAACTCCAAACCTTTTTTCTTTTTTGGCAGGTCGAAACTCAACCCCCTTTAAACACAGTCCTCAAACATTCAGAAGAGCCTAGTGTCAGATTATGAGGCTAAAATGATGTGAAATGTATTTGGAATCATCAAAAGTTAACAACAAAAAAAACAGAATTTAATACCAACAACATTTTGTAGAAGTAACACAGTAAGTTGTTTGTCGTTTGCATATCATCCTCTCAAGTTTAGGAAAAAAAAAATATTTACATGCTATTCTTACGCTACTATTTACCTACCATCATAAAACCAACTCCAACTCAGCTCCTTATTGGTGCCACCATGGATCAAAGACATCCTTTTCGCAGGAGGTGATTTATAAATGCGATTTATAAAGATCTCAAGATTACATGAAGCAGGTTTTCTATGTATCCCTACTCACCTGAATCAATCATTGTTCAGAACTCAATAGGCTGTAGCATCCATTTAATGGAAGCCAAGTGTGTTGGAACAGGGATACATTGAAAACCTGCAGGACAGCGGCCCTCGAGGACCAACTTTGAACACCCCTAAAGAGTCAGCTACACATCACAGCTGACCCCACAGAGTTACACACTACTGCTCTGGAGAAAGTGTTGACAACATAAGTGCTGCTGACCGGGCAGAGTTTTCACAGTTAAATGCCGGAGATGATCGCGATGACTTGATTATTCTCTTTTCTTTGACTCAGCGGTTTGTTTGTTTTTTCATGCCCGTAAGTCATATTTACATTTCACTTTCTGTCCAGTTTATGACAACCAAAAAGTGCGAAAAGTGCGAAAGTGATCTGGTTTCCTGCACCTACTTGTTGTTTAATTACGCTTCATGCTGTGTTTTCAGTTTGGTTATTATCTCTGTGTTTAGACTCGACCGTGTGCCCTCAAGTGTGTTTTGGCAGTGAGCGAGGCAGATAAGGAGCTGTGTTGTGATTTTCATCTCTCGGCTCTAACAAAGAGGAAGTTCGATGAATAGGGGCTTCCTGTCTGCTTTGTGTTTCCACAGCTACATGAATTCAAGCTGCAGTGTTGGATCTACAGGCTGAAGCTATGGTTGAAAAAAAAATGCGGAAGATTTTACCATATGGCAGGTGTGCTCTCAGCTTCATCATTTAGATGCCATGAGAAAATCCTGCAGGTTTATTTATTTATTTATTTATTTTTAGCTTTTTAGGCTTTTGCTATTTTACATCTGAAGACATAATGAGTTTTTGAATGGAGCCGAGGAGAATAAGTTGTAATCTTCTTCTCCCGACAGCTGCTCTGCAGGCTACGGTAGTAATTATCACTCCAAGCCACATCTTTGATCATCCAGCATTGTCAGTTTCTGCTCCTGACATAAGCTGCTGACCAAAGCGCAGCTAGCGTGATACTTTAACCAACCGTCATTATTCTGCACACTACATCTCATTCTTTTTAGCCTTGTTGCTCCTGCTACTCCTTTGTGCCGCTCGGTTATTTAACATGCATTAGTTTCATTTCCGCCACACTCCCACTGAAAGAAAGGTGCTTTTTTTTTCCCCTGTGCAAATAAGCCAGGTGTAATGGTGGTATTTATCATTCATTTTTCTTTCAACTCAGTTATTCAAAGCTTTAAAGTTTAATGATTGGAAACTAAATAAATCCCGATGCCATTTGGTTTAAAGTTTGGTTCGGTTATTCTTCCCACTGAATCAGCTGCAGTTGGTATTGTCTCAAACTTGAGCAGATGTTTCCTCTCGCAGCTGCAAATCTACAATTCAGAATCATTTGTTCATCTGAATGAAGATAAATCAAAGTAATTCTCAAGTTTGGAAAACTTTTTCAGTCACTGGAAATCCTTCCATTATCTGTAAGAACATGCAGTTCATGCATTTAGAGGTTGAGGTACTAAAGATGTAGTAGCACCTAATTTCCCTTACATTTATTCTTTCTGTGTGTTTTTTCTTACGTTGCTCAACAAGGTGCTTATTTCAGATCCCTTTTAACGTTCACTCTAGCAAAAAGGCCAGAGAAAAATGTTTCTCTTTGTTTTTTCCATTTGTTTTGGACAAGGATAAAGAAAATGTTTTTTTTTTTAGCAAATGTTGTCATGTTAAAATAAGTTACTAATAATGTAACAGTGAAATGGTTAAAATGTGAAACAGTAGCATTATAATAACCACTTTGTTTGGCTTTTACATACCCAAAACAAATTGGTCGAGATGGCTTATTTTTACAATTATTGAAAGAAATTAATCAAAATCCCTTCAAATTTACCTCTTCTAAATGGTACACCAAGACATTAAATGGTTAAATTTGAGGCTATTACATGTAGTATGCAAGGTACTTCACTCTGAAGTGTTTCCAGGCCGCTGCTTTCAACAGCATTTGCTTGGCCTCCTGTCCCGCTGCTCCCTTCACGAGCTAGCCAGGACTCTGGCTCGGAGCTCCCGGGGAGAGATGGTATATCACCTCTGAGCTAAAGAGAACAATTAGGCCATATCAACAGATCAGAGTGTTGGCAGTTGGTTCACAGTTAGCAACAGCGCCAGTAATCTGTGGCTTAGTTGGCACTTAGCCACGACAAGTCGCGGCTCCATGGCCTGTTCAGACACTTAAGAGTCACAAAGGGCACCGGCATGCCTCGGGATCTGGCACTTTCACCACATGCCATCAGGGAAATGAAATGGGAAGAAAGTAAAAGCCCAAGAGATGCAGAAAAAGAATAAAAAGTGAGATGGGAGGGGAAGAATTAAGTCTTTAATGAGGGCAGTTGTTTCAGCAGGCAAAAGGAATCTGGTTATATCAACACAGTGTATCAAATGATGGCTGTTAGTGGCCCACCTACTGTGAAATTATGGGTGGCCTGTTTTGGGTCTTTTCTGCCTCGTATCCTGCATTAAGGCCTTTGTGTAGACTCTTAGATTTTCTATTTTAGTCCACAAGTTGGATTGTGAATGCCAGCAGACGGGGGCACGAATAGACTTCATGAAGAGGGTTTGGGTGGTTTTGATTTGAGCCGTCACAGAAAAATGCACGATCATATCTCGCTTCAGATGGAGTCGCTGTCGTGTCTGAAGCTTTCATCAAAATGTGGTTTTGTGCACCTTCCTTAATCTTGATTTACTGTAATGGGGATTAAAAGTAATGAGCAAGAGAAAGGACTTGTAAAGTGGCTTCGTTGTTTGTTTCTGTCACGCACAGGGTTACAAGTCAAAGCACAACAAAGGTAGTTTAAAATATATCTTTAGTCTTTTTCTTCCTCTTTTTCCTGTCATCATCGTCCCTTTAGCCTTCTTTTGTCTTGGGCTGCATCTTATTACTTCAGAAAGCGCCAGAAACCAAAGAGGACATTACTGCTGCGATTCATTGATAACATAGATGGAAATAGCGGACAACAAAAACAGTTTGTCACATTTATCCATCACATTTATTCTACCGTAACAGCCTTGCAATTTCATTAAGTGTCTTTCAGTAATAGTGTTCCAGGCTTCTTGAAGGACTTTTCAAAGCCACTCCTTGGATGTTCACCGCCTTTTGTTCTGTTATCTGCCGAGATGGTCCTATATGCTTCAGTGATGTTGGAAGTCAGGGCTGTTTGGACGATTTATTTCGCCATCAGGCCACATTTTGCCTTAAGAAAAGCTTCTTTACAGTTGTCCTTCCATGTCAGAGGAGGTTTCAGATGCATCTCTCTGGTTTTGTATCAGCAAACTTTGTAAGCGTTGTGGTGCCAGTGGTCAGGGTGCTCCCACATAAGGAAAACCATTGTAGCCTGCTTCAACTCGGTAGATTTGAACAGGCTCATCTGAAGTTGCAAACTATGCAACATATGATAGCCTACATTGTTTAAGCTAACCAGTGACAGTTTCAGTCACATCAAGTTCGCTGTTCATCAATATTTATTTTGGAGTGTCAGTCCAAAATGTTAAATCTAAACGGACTTATCAGCACTTACCTTTCCTCTCTTCAGACTCCACACACAATAAGCTTGTCAGTTGCTCTGAGTTTACTTTTCAGGTTCAACTAATAAAGTTAGGCTCCGCCTCTTTCCCCATCGCCACACTGTGAAAGCTGCATTCATGTGCAGAGTAGATGTCAGAACGCAGAGTAGCGTACTGCTGCTGCGGTTCTGGAAGCGTAAATGTAGTTTCATTTGAGATTATTTAATTCTTTACATTTTGAAGATGTAACCGTATCGGCGTGGTTGAGTCAGCGTAGGGGAAAACCGATAAGGTCTTTTTACTGTTTCTGAGGACAGTTTTTGGACCTGTCCACTTTGCCACGATGTTTTAAGGACAGTGCAACTGGAGATGCCTGTTATGTGCTGACGCATAAGTAGTTCATCTCCTGTTTGGTAGGGCTGTGATGATATTATGTCCTGATTCGATTCCAGTTTTTTTGAGTGCCGATTCAATTTAAACTGCGATTCTCACATTTCTTCAATATTGCTGATTTTTGTAGATTTTTAAAAAAAAAAAAAAAATGGATAGAATTTCTTTTTTTTGCTTGCCATTTTTCTTGATTTCAATGAGGAAAAAAACAGCACAGTAGACAGACCATCATTCTGCTGCTATAATGCCCAAGAAGACAAGTAAAAAGATCAATAAAAACAATAAAAATGATAAAAAATTTATGGTGGATTATTTTTATTCATTTGAAAGTATATATATATATACATACATATATATATATATATATATATATATATATATATATATATATATATATATATATATATATATATATATATATAATTTTTTTTTTCCCACAAAAAATTTTTAAAATTGTGAAGCAAAACATCCCGATATCCGATTTTTTGATTAGATTTTCCCACCCCTACTGTTTGGTGTCTTTTTTTTTATCCCTGAACGACTGGCAGATCATTGTTGAACGACTTATGAATAGAAGAGAATCAGAAAAAGCGGTCAGGTGAAGGACTCGACTGAAAATGATTAACAAGCAGCCAACGTTCGTTGAAGAAAAAAAAAGCCCTTTGAAAGACAGTCAGAAAGTTGGAGACCACTTAAAAGGAGGAAAATCCTTGAAAGTACATCTCCTGCACAGAGCTACATCTTATTGTTCACAGATTTAAATAGAACAGACTTTCTTTAGACAGAGTTTATTAAGCTTCTTTTGCAAACAGAAACTTTTCCAAAGTCCCTGAGATTCAGAACCTCGTCATCTCCATTCTGAATTTGTAAATTTAATTTAAACAAAAAACTGACCAAAGTGAAGTCAAACTATCTTAACCTCAAAGGATTTGTATGTTCAGCTGATTAAAGCAGCTTCACAGGAGTGTAAACTGGAAGAATACACTTTCTACTGACTCTTACTCCATTTCCTCCTCACACTGAAGCATCAAAAGCTCAAATTATAGCAGAAAGCAGAGTGACTCACCAAAGCACCTTGATCAGCTGCCATAGAAGTCATTCGAGAGAAAGGAAGTGCGACATCACTGAAAATATAAAACACAAAGAAAACAAATGCTTTCAAATAAAAAAATAAAACCCTTCCAATGAAGGTTTTTCTTTTTCAGTATTGCTGCATATTGAAATTTTGTGTGTATTTTTTGTGAGCATTATAGAGGCAAAATAAGCAGTTTAACAGCAAAACATTTGGACTTGGTAATCCTTAATGCCTCTCGGTCCACCTTCCTGACAGTTTTTTTCTTTTTTTAAAATTTGTTTTATCCTTTGAAGAAACAGTTTTGAGCTTTTTTTTTTTGGTTTCTTTTCCTAAAAATGCACCTCCTAAGTGAGTCAGGCCGAAGCCGGACATGTTTTACATCCTGCTGTCATGTCATCTGCCAATTATAAACCTTCTCCATTCACACACTCCCACCACCTAACCCCCCCCCCCCCCCCCCCCCCCCTTTCTCAGAGTAAACACATATCCCAGATATTTACACTCTGAAGGGACAAGATTAGCCTGTTTATGTAGTAGGAAACAGTAGACAGGCATTTCCCTATTAATGAGCAGAAATGCACATGCACACGTACGTGCAGATGGCACAGAAACATGTTGACACTGCAGTGTGTGTTACTCCGAAAACAGAAGGCTGATGAATAATGGTCTAATTGTTGAGACACACACACACATTCACATAGCAAGCTTCATGGAAGATTAAAATATCAGCCAGCTGTCGTCATGGTGATACAGACATCAGAGGTGAAAACTCTGAAAATGAAGCTGTTATACCAGCTCCTGTGTTATTTTGAGCTTTTTTTTTCTCCGCGCAGCGCACTGAATCTCTTGGGTTTCTTTTGCTGAAATACCCCCCAACAAACACACACACACACACACACACACACACACCCATAAGCACGCGCACCTTCTTCTCCTCCATTCTTCTGAAAACATCCGGAGAAATGGTAATAAGTAGCGTTTCATCCTGGCTGCGCTGTGCCGCTCTGCGTATTTCACCAAAAAAAAAGGAAAAAGAAAAAAGTGACTCACCTGCTTCGCCTAAAATGTCCCTGTGAATAATAATAAATAATTAAATGAAAAAAATAAACCATCTTGTTTCCTCAAATCAACAGAAAGGGTGGTGGTGGGGAAAGGGGGGAGGGAGGGTTGTTGAAATATAAAATGGGAGCTGACAGACTGCAGATTCATCCAACTTTCTTTCTCCAAAGTAGCTGCCGTTTGCTAATGTGCTGTAGTGCAAGTGAGTCATGGCTGCTTCATTTATGTCAAAATCAATCCCTGAAAATTATTCTACACCCCCACCTCCCATAATTATTCTATGTTCAAGCTTGTGCCAGCAAACGATATAGAAAACACATTGTCTGTTCGAGGATCTCTATAGAGCCCATCTGGACATTTGTGTGTGTGTGTGTGTGTGTGTGTGTGTGTTGCTGTAGTGAAAATCCAGCAAAGTCCCAGAGGAATGTGGGATTGGACAGAAGCTATAGAGGTATTAACCCAGATCCGTATGCATCCTTTTGTGGGATGAAACTCACACAAAACACAGAAGCATTATGATTTGTGCCAATTGACCATCAGTTTCACTGATCATGATTAAAGAGGTTTGAATGACAACATGGCAACTATACATAAAGCATGACTTGCTGGGACTTACAGGCTCACTCCAGCTTTAATGTTTCTGTTTCTTTTTATGCTGCATCCCACATCCACGCACTGGACTGACTCTCCGCTGTTCCAGCAGCAGATGAATAATGTAGGAAGAGAGTTTGCTGTTAAGTGGGAAATGAGCGCCTGTCTCCGTGAGAATCGCTCATGGTTCTTATTAAAAAAGGAAAAACAGAACTTAGAGGTGCTTGTAACTGAGGCGAAAGAGCTCACGAAACTGCAGATGTTACTAGTGAGACAATGAACTGAAGACAAAAAAAGACACCTGTCTCATTTGCTCTTAGGACAGTTGAGACTACCATAAAGGGGGGTGTTGCAAACCGCTTTTCTATCCATAATGCATCACCCGATGCTGGTGGCAGAGGCGACACCGGCTCATGTGTTGGAAATGCAACCATTGGTATTGTCTCTGCATCCCTTCGAGTCTCTGAGACTCTCGATGGGAACAACACTCTAATCTTCTTTTTATTATTATTTTGCATTGTAAGCCTTCATCACAAGTTCCATATGTTTGTCAGCTGGTAAACAAAGACTGTTTCATCCTCCCAGATTGTTTTATTGTGGTGCCAACGAGCTAAAGCGGTCCAGAATTGTGCAGAAATGTTTGAGTTGTGGAGGCTTTAATGTTTAAAACCCAGCGTCTCAGATGATTTGTGCACAACTGTTTCGATGTGCATGCAGAAAATCATTCTGCTTGTTCAGAAAGCCAAAATTCAAAACATTATCAGCATTTGTTTTTTAAACAACTTAAATGTGAATCCTGTTATACGTCAAGTCTTCAGTGGCAGACTTGTACAGCAAAGAGGTTGAGGAAGGCAAGACTGGAGATATGATAGATTGAACTTGATATTCCAAAAATATTCACTTTAAATGGTCAGAAAGGAGAGATTGGATGGGCAAGTGATGCATTTCTTTTGATATATTCAGGTTTATATCATTCTGTAATGTACAAAATAAAGGTTGAATCAGCTGATAGTAATCATATTGATTAGGATTAGATTACTTTTCTGTATTTTCTGGCCCAATATGATGATAAAGTAGGTTGTCACAAATAGACAGGTTTACTAATGGATGGAGTCCGAAAAGACAAAGCCAAACATGATTGTAGTAAAGCTGTGATGGACTGACAACCTGGCCAGGGTGTACCCTGCTTCTCGCCCAATGATTGAAGGGATAGGCCCCACTTTTCCCACCACCCTTAACTGGACCAAGCAGTTAAGGAAATGGATGGATGGATAGATGGATGAGTTTGGTGTACATTTACGGTGAAGTCATTATGTTCAGTAGTTGCAGAACGTGAGCAAGAGCTAATTGTCTTGGAGTGCAGCCATGCTAGCAATGTCAGTATGTGCACAATGATATTGTAAATGTTGAATGGACTTTACTTATATAGTGCTTTTCCAGTCATGCCGACCACTCAAACCACTTTACACTCCTTGTCACATTCAGTCATTCACACACTCATACCACACAGTCACACCCCAATAGACACGTTGGGGGGCAACTTGGGTTCAGCGTCTTGCCTAAGGACACTTCGGTACGTAGTCAGGGGAAGCCTGGAATCAACCTTCCAACTTTCCAGTTGAAGGACGACTGCTCTTCCTTCTTTCCGCCCCCAATTATTGTGAAAAGTCATCTTACTGTGACGCCCTTGTGACAATTAATCCTTGTTTCTGGAGTTTACAGTGGCCTTTACTCTCTTTTCTTTCTTTTTGATCTGTTCATCTTCAGCAGCATTTTATTCCATTGCAGGGTAACAAGGACATTGGAGTCTATGCCAACTACTACTATGTGGTACTCGACACCTGAGCAGGTGGCCGGTTTGTCTCTTTTTAACCTTAATTAGTTTTTCAATTAACCTTAGACAGGATAGAAAGGAGACGGACGGTCCAGGGAACGCGTACCGAGAGGCAGAGGTGTAAACCACCATGAGGTGACAGTTACAACTGTCACCTCATAACTTTCCAAAGCCCAAGAAATGTATTTGAAATACTGGTTATGTTCTGTGATGGAGTGGCGACCTGTCCAGGGTGTACCTCACCTCTCACCTGCTGCTTGCTGGGATAGACTCCAGTTTCCCCACAGCCCTGAATCAGACTAAGCAGCTTAGAAAACGGATGGAAATTGTTTTATGTTCAAAATTAATTAAATAAAATTCAAATTCCAGTGTTCAGACATGTTCATTTGTATAAGCTCATTGAGTATTTCGCCGTTCGGTCGAGTCCGCCTGAACCTGCAGTTTGCTGTTAAATCAACAAACAAGATAAAATTTAAAATAAATTCAGATTCTTAACGCATCTGCAGCAGATCTGGATGTTACAGACTGTCGTCGTGATTTGTCTCATCTGTTCAAGGATTTCCAACACTCCCTGGCAGCGTTTCTACATGATAAAAAAATGCCAAATTACAACTTTGCTTTGTTCTCCGTCACCATGTAGAAAACATTAACCTCCACTGTCATGCAAGTGCCTTGTACCATCCTCGTCTGGATGTTAATAATGAGAAACACTAAAGTTATCTTCACACTTAAGGAGTAATGCAAAGCAACATTGCTCTTAAAGTTACAGAGACCGGGCAAAATTGCAAAGACATGCAAAATTCATGCAGATTTGCATTCATAGTTGTGACTGCAAATGTGTGAAGTCCTGACTAGACTGAGTAATCCTGAGGTGTCCTGGTCCAGACTTTGAGAGCTACAATCCTGCAACTTAAAGATGCATCCTTTCCACACACATGCAACTAATGTCTGCGTTCCCTCATCTGCGTATCATTAAGCCCTGCAGAGGCCTGATTAGGAGCCATTTATTTGATTCAGGTGTGTTGGAGAAGGGATGCATCTAAACGCAGCAGCATCGTAGATACTGGCCACCCCTGGAGTTATCCATGTTCTGTGTAACTATGAAGACCTTCTCAAGAAAGCAAATAAGATCAGTCTCCCAAAAACAATTTCAGATCATAGTTTTTGCCTCCAGTGCATTAGAGGCACTGCCTTAGTTTAGACTGAAAACCTGTGTGGGTAGTTTATTAAAACAGCTTCAGCCTGAACAGACCAGCTATTCACTTAACAAGAACCTCCGTTGCAGTCGCTTCTTTCCTTGGAAAAATCCTGCTTTAGCTTTTCATTCTAAACAAGCCTGATATTTTTCTCATTTCCTCATTAATCACAATCACAGCGGTTCCTTGATACAAAAAAAAAAGTAAGCAGCGTGTGAAGAAATAGCATTTTTGACATTTTATGTCAAAAATGCTTCTTTTATCTTGCCATTTCTTCTCATATGCATCATGCATTTATAATATTCTAAACACACAAGCCTGCGAAAAGCAGAGCATATATTGGCAGGTTTCCTCTGTGTAATCACTTCCAACGGCGGAACAAAAGGGCAAGAAAAGCAAGAGGGAGGGAGGCATTGTTTAGAGACAGGAGATGCTTGAATGCAGTACAGAGGCGATAAGTGGAGAACTGTGTCTGTGCCTGCCAGTAAGCTGGGCACTAATTTACTTATTTGTAGCTGTCACTTGTGCTGTTTTTTTTTTGTCTGCCTGGCAGTGTCGGCCAGTTGACAGGCAGCGACTGCAGACGACAAAGCTGCGGAGGAGTTTTCAGCCACTATGCAACCCTGAGACTTGTGCATTTACTCATTTATTGGATGCATGAGCGATTCCTTCATCTCTCGCTTGTCTTCAACAAACTCTTATCTGATCTCACTCGCTTGTTTATCAGATGTTTTGGGGATTTTTTTGCAAGATTATGTGAAGCCTTGCCAGAGCTTGTTGCCTTACCCAAGACTGTTGATGCACTTTCAACAGGTTGAAGTGGAAAATAGTGTTTTCATCCAGCTAGGAACAACTTCCAACAGGAAGAAACCCACAGAAATGCAAAGCACACACACATTTTTTTACTTTGAGAAATCTTTATATTTTTATGTTGTTTTTCTTTTTTCTTTAACATTTTCTTCTCCAACTGGAGAAAAAGGGACACATGCAGTCGGCGCTACCTCCCAGCGCATCTCTGTCATCCCCCTCCAGGTGGGGTCTTGCTGTTCGCTAAGCTCCCTCCCCCTGCCCCCTGCTGAGACCTACAATGGCAGATTGGCAACCCTAATACCTCAGCTCGCTTTATCTGCCTGAATTAAAACCCACTTGGAAAAAGAGTTATGGGTATTGCTGGCTCAGGAATATATTTCTATCTATTTTTTTTTCATTTGTCTTTTATTTTTTTCCCAAAACTTTTGCATATGGGTGTGTGTATGTGTGTGTACGCGTGCATTTTAGTGAAAAAATGTAATCAGAGGGATAAAAGCTCAAGGGGGGGGGCATGTGTGTGTGTGGAGGAAGTGCTCATGAGGCAAAGCAGGATGTGCAGGAAGTGTTTAGCTTGGCTCAGCTGGGCCGATGTGGTGGTGCTCTGAGGATAGTTGGTGCAGAGGGAAAGATGGGAACCCCCCCCTCTTTTGTAGGGCATCCACCAGGTGTTTTATAAAGATCACACACATATGGAAATAAATGAAAACTAAACATCTGGGACAGAGTTACAAAGTAGAGGAATACTGGTGTCAGCTAAATGAGCCTCTATGTGGCGAGAGGCGAAAGAGGTACCTTTTGAAACATGGAAGTCTGGTAGACCCTCTCTCCACTCAAGTGTCCATGCTGTCGCAGCAGAAAGCAGGATGAATAAAGCTTGTTGGTATCAAAATTAGCCAGGCTATAAAAGAAGCAGCCGACTAAGTGAACTAAACTTAAAATTTCATATAAATAAAGATCATAAATAACATCTTCTGTTCAAGGTTCTTCTTTACATACTGAATACACACATAGCTTGATGGTTATTAAGCTTTTTTTTGTCTGAATTTCCTGACCACACATTTTAGTAGATACTTATTAGCAATAAACAGTGTAAAAGCAGGGATTGATGGAGTAGGATAACTGTCAATTAAAACGTACGTACAAGTATTCCACAATCTGCAACTCAGCTGAATTAGTCGAATAAAAAAAAAACAAACAGTTTTTATTGTTTGCTTTATTGTTGCCATGGCAACAATAAAGGTTAGAATGTGGTTCATTTTAAGTTTAGAGGAGAAAAAAACAGCAGGAGTGGTGTCGTAAAAGGTATGTAAGGCTCCTAAAAGAAGCATTTCATATCTTATCTTGAAAATCATTTTTACTTCTATCAACCCTTCAACTTTTGTCCAATCAAATTGGCCCTTACCCTTCCCCCTACTGGCTATTTGCATATTGCAGCTTGCAAACATGCTGCGTTAATATCTGAATACATGCCTCTAACAAAGCTGTTCTAAATGAAGATGAACACTCCTACACGTCTTTGGAATTAGCTAATGCTTAACAGTTCACTTCCTGATCCTCCTACGATGTTGGTTTTTATTAACTAGCCTAAATAAAGGTAAAAATTTACATATGTGTATGTGGTGCGTAGACAAAATCTTACCAAAAATACAACACTAATAGAAAAAGAGATGAATACTCACAAATGGTTTTAGTCTTATTTTTAAAATAGAAAAAGAAAAAAACAACTGAATTTACTGCTACATGTCATATTTTCAAACATGGCCCTAAGGATGTGAGAGGGGTCACATCTCCCTGACAGATCAAATCACTCATCTTAAAACAGGCCTGTCATAATAAGCAATAAGTTAATTAATCACACAATAAGAACAAATGTGCACAATAAGTTTGCCTGACGCAATTATTTTCATATCTTTCTTTTCTCTCTCAAGTGTCACATTTGTTTTTAGACGATATTAACTAAACACAGCAATACAACAAGCTAACATCTGTACTTAAAACACAACCATCAACTGCAAAAAAAGACATTAACAAACAGGCTAGCTCCATCTTCCTGACAGTCAGTGTTTATCTGAGAGGTTAAACGCAAACAGGTCAGTGCAACATGATGTGCACTCAGGTTGGTAAAGTGATGCTGCCCTTTAATATTGTTCAAGGTGACATTTTAAAAAAAATGTTGCAAACATTTCACATTCAGTATGAATTGCCTGGATGAACGAAGATGTTACAAACGGCAGTTTTCCAACTTTACAATGGCATGAAAAATGACCTACTGAAGGCGATCAAAGATGTTAAATTTTACCATTCCACCTCTGGTCAAGTACAAACATGTGTCCTTATGTGAGCTTACACCATAGACTGTGTAACTGTGTTGCATAGTATTTAGAGACCATATGATGACCATAAACTAGTCTGCAAATCGAGCTAAATGTTCTTTAGAAATGAAAGTATGTTGATCTTTGAATTGGTGTACTTGCATTATTATGGCATTATTGCTGTTTCAATTGAAAATGGACTCAAAATGACAACAATAATCACTTAGCACAATATTATCGTTTATCGCAATAATTTCTAAGACAATTAATCGCATGGCAAAATTTGTTACTGTGATGGACCTATCTTAAAGATCACCATCAGTGTGACAGACTACCTGTCATTCCTGTCATCACTTTTACATGGACACAAGAACCTCTGAAAAATACACACCTGGTATCCAGAACAGCCCTAATGACTCAGCAGTTTTTTTTTAGTATCATTTTTATTTTCTTCCTGAGCAACTTATCAATAAAGAGCTTTGCAATGATGTCATGGCAATACTAATAAACAATAGGTGTCATATCTGATTGATAAAGTGTGAAACGGGGTGTGATAGGTAAAACTCAGAGCCCTTTTTAACTCGATCGCAACCGTGTGTGAAATTGTGTGAACGTATTCATATTTTACTAGCACAATGCATTTTAACCGTTTATTTGTACATATTTCCAAATTGATACATGAACATATTTTGTAATTGTGTATCTGTATCTTATTAGTTATAGGTCACGAAGCAGTTTGTGAGAATTTCTATTGTGAATATTTGTTATAGAGTCGTATGAAGTGCTTTAGTTTTGTGGTCAAAATTTAAGTCCAACATGTGCTATTGATACATTTCTCCTTCTTTGATGAGCCACTAAACGTTTTATGTGATTTTACAGGTTTAGTTATCCAGAACTTGAGATTTATTTGCATGTATGTGTAATTGTACATACATGCCTTAATTGACAGTTATCTTTCCCCGTAGGGATGGTTCATTTTGACATAAATGGGAGAGGAAAGTAGCAGAGTCTGTCAATAGGAAGCAAGAGAGTAGACAGCAGTGCTGAAAGATGAGACGGGGGGGAGGGAGTTGTTATCAGTAGCCATACAACCATGTTGCCAAAGTCTGGGCATGTCAGTACATCTTCCTGTCTGTCTCATATCTGCTGTGTTGACAGCTGATGGGAAGATAGCCTGCTAAGTCAAGGTAAAGACTGGGTTTTAAGTCTGCGAGAGGGAGGACGGAAGGAGCAGACGAGCCCTTGCACATATGACCTTAGTGTTATCGTTCTCTGCTGCTACAGTCTCGCTTCAGTTTTTCTCCTCGGCCGTGGTGCAAGGTCATGTTTTCATTCTCCTGGGCCCACTACCCCACTCATCAACCACATGAATTATACAGTGGATATATTGTACATGCTGACCTCCTGCATTCCTGAGGGGAAGCACTTTTGATGTTTGAGGGACAGAAGCAGACAGCAGCAATGACAGCATAAACATCTCGGCTGTTGTTGTGTTAGTTTTTACTGTTTTTCCACTGTGAGTTATTCTAGATGGTGTTTTGTTTTTAGGTTTCTTTTTTTCCTTTTTTAAATGTTCCATTTTCCTGGACAGGGCTCAGATTTAACACCTGCTTTCACACTTCACCAGATGTGCTTGACTCTCGCTGCCAACAGCTTTGGTCAGGCTGCAAAAAAACTAATTAGCTCAAGTGTGAAGACGTCCTTTTTTGAAAAGGATCAACAAGGACGCATCAAAATGCGAAAATGTGAAAATGCAAAGCCAGGGTGTCACATTTTCAGTTCATTTGATTTGATGCTCACATCTCACATGATAAAACTTTTAGGTTTTTAACGTTTCTTTTTTTTTTTTTTCCTTCAGATTCATCAGGACAGGTGACCTCCTCGCCCCTCGGCTCGCCTACATCCCATCGAGGGATGCACCCGTCTCTGCTCAGCCCAACCTCTATGGGGCCCTCTGGCTCGCTCCATTCTCCCATCAGCACCCTGAGCTCACCAATGAACGGCCTGGCGTCACCCTTCTCCGTCATTAGCTCTCCCATGGGGCCCCACTCTATGAACTCACCCGGCATGGGCTACGGCCCCAGCGTCAGCCCCCAGGTGAATACCTTTTAAAAACATGCATAGAACAAACATTTACAAGCCTGATATTTTTAGCATGCATGCAGATATATTTTACATCAACTGCAGTGAGAGGGGCAAGATTTACTAAATCAAGTAATTTAGCATGTAGTCACAAATCATAGGGGGGGAGCGGTCAGTTCTTGGGGTTATATGCTAAAACCGAGCAGATCTGTTTGTTAATGACAAAAGCCATCCCATCGGATCCCTTTAGGAGCCTAAAGTGGTCATCTGTTCAGTGATGGCTGCATGTTGTCTCAGCAAGAGTGGATCAGTTTAGTGCTTTTTGGTTGGTTCCTTATGTTACTTTCAAGTTCAAAAAGCTGAGGTTCATCATCATCTCCACAGCAGCAAAACTGGGTTTGTACTGAGCAATGAAAAGTCTTTTGACAGGCGTTCAGGAAAAACTAAAACTAAGTTTCAAGCAATGAACAATAAGGTTTAGTTTTTGTATACACATAAAAAAAAAGTGTGCATGAAAAGGTCTAAATGTGCAAGATAGTGGACAAGCAAGTTAAAGTAGGTGGAGGTGTGTGTAGTCGGTACGTGGATGTGCAGATGGAACGAGTCCTCAGCGTGTTCCACATAATGACAGCTTACAGCCGGTGATATGTCTGCAGTCTTCACACTGCAAAAATTAGCATAAGGACAATAAAATTGAGAATATTAAGACTAAAATAAAGTGAAATGATCTAGAAAATAAATAAATACTGATAAATAGATTTTAAAGAAATACTTAATTACATTTCAAGCCTTTTTTAATCAGTTCAAAAACCCTCAAAGAGGCCTGTTAAGTGCTTCTTTTTAGTGGTTTCTTTCTCAGTTTGAGATAAATGATCTTAAAACAAGATGATTCTTCAAATTTTAAGGATTTAAGAGAAGCCTGAGACACTGCCATCAACCAGTACACCCACACCACTGGGCTACCAGTGGCGGTGTGGGACAGATAGATCTTGCTTCAAGATGTTTTCTCAGTGTCGAAAAACATTAACAGGCTGTGTTTTTTATTTTGTTTTTTTTTTTACTTAACTTGAAATGAATGTTCCACAACTTGTTTTAAGATATTTCTCACTTGTCTAAAGTCTTGATATTTTTCTAAACTCAGGAAACGTGTGTGTGTGTGTGTGTGTGTGTGTGTGTGTGTGTGTGAGTGTGTGTGTGTGTGTGTGTGTGTGTGTGTGTGTGTGTGTGTGTGTGTGTGTGTGTGTGTGTGTGTGAGTAGGTGCTGGGATGTCTGGAAACAAGCTTTCACAGCTAAACTTGGGTCTGATAGATGTGACCTCAGTTTATAAGATATTTTAGCTTAACATGCATGTAAAATAACCAATTTTAAGATTCTCTTACCAAGAAGTAAAAGGCTTTTACTCTTAAAACAAGTTTAATAATCTCACACATTCTCCTCTTGATAAGTTTCTAACGCTCCAAACAAAATCAGAACAACTCTTCGGATGAACATGAGATTCTGAGACGTGGTTAGAAAGACAGTTTTTGCAGTTCACCACCCTCTCCAGAGAAGCAGCTTCTGAACCAGGAGGTGATGAAGCCAGGCAGGGTGTGGTGGTGGACAGGCCAAAATGCTGGAGCATCCTCAGTAAAAACCAGTATTTTGTGGGCAGCTTTGACAGCTGTGGTGGTGTGGGTGGTCCACGTGAAGTCCTCACTGGTGTGCAAACAGAGAAAGTTGAAGGCGGCAACCGTCTCCACTTCTGAGCCCTCCGTCTGTGTATCCTGAAGTCTACGAGCATTTCTTTGCTTTTGAAGATGCATTCAGGATTCTGCTGGGAGAACTGGTCTGGAACACCAAACCTCCTTCCTTTTAATGAACTTTTCTGCTTTAATCTGGAATAAATGGCTTGTAGGTAGGTGCTGTGATCCACCGCAGTATTTTCAGTGTCAGAACGCGAACCACATGGAAATAGTCAAGTTTGCAAAGACGTTTTTGTTGCAAAAGTGCCTCGGGACACAAAATACTACGTTTTTAGATATTGTAGCCTCGGGCTGGAGAGCTCGATACTCTGCTGCCTCCGTTGTGGTTTCATGAGGTTTTTCTGCGTTTGCGTTCAAATCAAAGGGAAATGCAGCTGCCCTCTGCACCAACTAGACTACCAGTTGTGGATTTTCTCTCACAAAACGGCTCTCAAATGTCTCAGAAGTGTAAATTAGACTTGCACACTTGCACGTTTTGCACACATATAATTTCTCTAAGCTAGGCTCCGGCAGACGGAGGCCCCAGCTTTGACCTCATGGCACATTCAATCAAGGCCCATTCAGCCAGGATTCCAGCGCGCTCCAGCTCTGCACTGGAAGCATGCTCGTCACGCTCTCCTTCCATATCTCACTTTCTTCCTTTCCTTTCACTCTGGCTGTCCTCTTGCCTCTCATTTCCCGTTCTTGTTATTATTCTTTGTCTTTGTCACATCAAACCCATTTCACCCCCCTCCCTCCTTCTGTCTCTGGTGTTCCATCAGTAAGCCTGTTTCCTTGGTATTAAACACACACGCGCACACACACATCCACAATTAAGACATCAAAGCTCGGAGTGGCCCAGTTTCTGTCTTGAGCCATATCTGAAATTAAAATTGCTCCTCCCCCTCTCCCCCCCACCTCCACACAAAACGTCTTTTCTGGCCTTTCTTTGTGTTTATTAGTAATTGTGTTGAAGTATGTCGGTGATGCAGTGCTATTCGGGGATGGGCTGTCCTCGCCGTTGTAAAGCTTATCTTCACCTTCTTAACCAAAGTGTCTCAAACGTGATGGGGTTTGGAGAGGATTTGGGGCACTTTGAGAACTGCAGTCAGAATCTTTCGTTTCTAGAAAGCTCTCTTCCCTCATCCCTCGTTCCTGTCCTTCCCCTTCGGATTCCTCCCCAATAATTCCGACACCTTCATCTGTCTTGCTGATGATGTCCCACAAAGATGGACTTTGTGTGCAGGTTGTGTGTTATGAAGTTTTTGAACAAGTTCGATCAGTTTTGTTTGAATCTTTTACAAGAGTTCAGCGTTTAATATGTAGTCACACACTATATGTGTTATGGTGAAGAAAGTCTGGTAGCTTCAGCTTGTATGATGGAGAGAGAAGTTCAAGAGTTTTGGTAATATGTTCTATTTAAGCCATTATGAAAAAGGTACATTTCCTCCACCACGTGGTCTGTTTGAATGTTTATGGAGTCACGCTAAAGGAAACACTTTGCTAAGATGTGTAAATGTCAGAATGTATGCATCACTGGTGAAACATAAATGGAAATGGCACATAGCACAAAATAAAAACTTTCAGGCTCACCTAGAAAAGCCAAAACTTTAAGGGTTAATCTGAACAAGTCCTTGTAACTCTAAACTTCTATGGCAGTCTAATATGTTAACGTTATCTCTGATAAAAAGAAGAAGTTAATTAGAAAGCTTTTAGTCCAGACTTTTCAGATAAGATCTTCAAAATGGGCATTATGGCAGAGTTTAGCACCACCTATGTACAAAGCTCCATAATTGGGGGGCTTCATCTTCGAAAGGTTAATGCACAAACTGATTATCATTAGGGATGCACCGATCCGCTTAAAGGGAGTTTTGATCCGATGCCGATATATGAAATGTGAAAATCTGCAGATACCAATATTTGCTGATTTTAAATCTGTTTATGTGAACATTATTGTGATTATGGTTATTACTTCTGTTATAACTGTATGATTTCATTAGGTTGTAATAAATTACCCATCTTTCTTAAGTTAACTCACCAATACAAATATAATATCATTACAGATCTAACAATTTCAACAAGTTTTATTTTGATTTGGCACATTTTAACCAAATGCAACTATAAATGTGGGATTTTGAAACAAAGATCTCGCTTTTACTGTCACGAAAAATGTCACATTTTAACATTCAAGGCATTTATGTCTTTTAAAACATGTCCGAAGCTTTTAATCAGACACATCTGTGCTGGCTTGACACTTTTATTATTACCAAGTAAGTACACACGCATGGTATTGAACCGATACTGATATCGGTATCGGTGCATCCCTAATCATTCATGTGATGAGTCACATGAGTTAAATATTTGCTACATATTACCTAAAAACCGGTTTGCATGACCCCTTAAAGGGCATCGAGTCAATCATTGAAGCCTGATTTTCAGTTCCACTTTTTCAGATTTTTCTCCCTGAAAATTGATGCATCCAGAAATAACAAGCAGTAATGATACATATTAATCAGGGTGATTTTGTTTCTTTCCATGTGAACTAGTTCATGACGTTCTTTGGTGTGTGTGGTGGTGTCATTTCCAACTATCTTTTAACTTGAACAAAGTTAAAAGTAGATTACATTATGTACTGTAGTCCCCACAGTACATTATGTACTGTGGGGACTACTGCATCTACACAATGACAGGGATGAAGAGAACACACACAAAATAAACAAACCATGTCATTATTAGGAAAAATCATTTTAAGGTAGAGAATGTGAAGGTGCATGAAATTAACGTTCACCTGCACGGCCTGAAGACAACCCTGCTGAGCCTTACTGCTTTTTTTTCTAGGTTTGGTTTCAGTTTCATTCATCACACCCATTTTAAACCACACACCCCTTTCGAAGTTGATCTCCGTTACATCAATAGCAAAACAATATCTTCACATGAGAAAAATAAAAGTGTTCTGTTGTCAAAGGACTTGTGAGGACAAATGGCACCAGACTAAAGCAAATAATGAAATTCTTATCAAAAAATCATTTACAACCACAAAATTTTCTGTGTGTTGAACCCATAAACATATAACAGCACAAAGCCAGATGCATTTGGAATGAGTTCGTTTTTTTTTTATCTTACACTTCATTATAAGTCCCCTGTTTCCACATATAGGACCAGTAGTGAGCAAAATGGTCATTAGATAAATATTTTGAAGCATTGTGGATACAGGGCTCTCCTTGAAAACTTAATATTTTATATTTTTCTTTGTTTATTGCTAAATCACGTATTAATGCTCGACCTCCCCGTGGGGACAAAAGAAGCGAGAGAATGAACAGAAGAGAAAATGAGAGTGGAAAGATGAACATCATTAACTTTACTAAACAGCTGCTGCTTCAGAAACTAAGCTGCAACAGAAAGCATCCTACGGCTCCTGTGAGAAAACAAAGCAGAGGATCATCAGGAGCACCTATAGAAAGACAAACTTATTAGCAACATTGGTGACAAGTAGACAACAAAAATAACTGTAGCATATGATAATTAAACCTGAAGTGCAACACAATAATTGCATAACCCTCTGTGTTTGTGAATGACAGACTGTGTTTTTGTCATCAAACTTATGTTTATTGGCACTAATGAGCCAATAAACATAAGTTTTTCCTGATTTACCAAAAAAAAAAAAAAAAAAAAAAAAAAAGGTTAAAAAAAAGTTCATAGTGAAAGTAAAACCTTAAAAATTTTTGGGTTTTTTACCTCCTGAAATGAAATAATCAGATTAGACACGTGATAGTTTTCCAGATGTTCATTTCAGCATCTAACTGTAAATGTGTGCATAACCGAGAGGCTTCTTACTGTTGCTCTGTGAGGGTGGAGAACGGCAGTTTGGTGTGCGAGTACAGCTCAGAGGTTAAAGATGGTGGGGCTGCCCTGTGGTTGTGAGGCGCGGCACCTCTGATGAGACGTGATTTGAGTCAGACGGCGAATGCCACTTACTCTTAACACTCGGCTGACTTGCTTTTTTCAGGAGCACTTAACTGGTACGAGGTCACAGCTCAGCTCTGTATTTAAGCTCCCAGTGCTCAGCGCAAGACTTCGCCTTGTTTTAATCACACACACACACACATATAACAAGGGCATATACTATCATTGTCATGATTTTTAAAAGGTGCGCCGTTCCTTTCTTTACTCTTAGCTGTCCACAACAACCTCTTGTTTAGCATAAATTTACAATCAGCGGTGTCCGGGACTCCTCCAAGCTTAAAACCATCATATTCAGGTGAAAAATAACTACAAACCACCCTAATTTCACCCATTGCCTTTTTTTTTTTCTAAAACAAGAAATGGTAGTAATCAAAAGCAGTGAGCCTCAACTGTCCTCCACATCAAAGATGTCTACGACTGTGTGATGAAAGCAGGATGACCAAGTGTCCCGTTCTTACAGGAATCTTACATCTTTCAAAAGCAAAAACCACATTTAAAGATGAGCAGAGTCCTTTATCATCAGCCAGTTCTCACATCTACAGCAGTAATTCTCCTGTCCCAGACACACTGACAAGCTGTGGCTCTGTCTTGTCTTTTTTCTTTTTCTCTACCTCAAATGAGAACACTTCTTGGTGTCTTATGATCTTTCCGGTCTAGCGAAAGAGATCAGAGAAGCATCCGCATATTCCAGAGAGGCGCTTTTCGGACAAGAACAGTTGGCTCTGACTAGAAATGCATACCTTGTCTTTTGTTCCGCGGGTTTTGCTGTTATAAGACATGTCGTCTCTTGTTTGCAGAGGTATATGAAGGGGGGACTGCTGGCAGTAAACATTCTCTGGTATGTGGTCAGAGGCGTTGCCAGGCCACAACTCTGCTTATTACGATCAGACCCATTAGGGGTTTTTGTCTGTGGATTCAGCTCACAGACAGCACAGACCGTCCTCGATCACAGACACCACATCTCCTTCTAGCAGCTGGAAGCGATTAAATGCAAGGCTTGGAATATGTTTCACACTTCCAGTTACAATAGCAACAGTTGTCTGACTGTTGTCTTTTGTGGAAAATGGGTTTTTTTTTTTATCATTGTACCACTGCAGGGTCCAACTTTCCATTTGCGGCTTAGCCTGTACTCCTCTGGCCTCTGTGCTCCTGCTCTTGAAATCTCCCCAAGGAACCTAAACCAACAACAGGCCCCCAATGTCTCCTTGCACACCTTAAAAATACATATAAAGCTTGTCTGTTTTGAGAGTCCAACACACACACACACACACACACACACATGTTTTACAAGAGATGGAACACGCGCCTAATAAGTTATAAATGAGCTGCGGCAGTGATGATGTCATGTTCCAGTTCTGGGCACGTCGTGTTCGGGCAACCGGGTCGCTAGGAAACCAGACCACAACACGCTGGAGAGAAAAGGAGGAGAGAGTGAGAGGGAGAGTGGTGGACTTCAGTCGCTTCCTGTATCGGCGTAATAAAGGTCCATGCCACTACTCAGAGCTTTGACAAACCTCGCTCTAACTCTGCACGATGTCATGGCCACACAAAGGATCTGTGTTCAGGCTCCCAAGGGAACCATTAAGACCCTCTAATGTCAATCAACCTTCACATGTATTGAGGCAAAGCTTTCTTTTAGTCCGTGCTGTCTCCAGGTAGCCATTAAAAGCTGAGTCAGAGCTCACTTTTTCCCCAGCGCTGTTGCTACATGGAAATGCAGCTAATGTGCAGATTTAATTTGGCTGTGTTCAGAGCGCAGCTCTCTAACCGTAAGCTTCTTGTTGAGAAAAAACGTCGCTAGTCCTAAAGACAAGGCTCTATGTCAGGTATTATAGGCTAATTACACTGCATCTGTTCTGGAGTAAATCTGCTCCAGCAACTTTGGGGCTAATTCCTGCCTTGTTGTCTGAAAGGTATGTACAGCAGCCAATCATCTGAGAGCTGACACTGCAGTATTTATTGTGATAACACTGACTCATGTGAGGGCACAAAAGAGAAGAGCCATTCAGGAAGTGGCTGCTAGAAGGGATATAAGATGTAACATCAGGTTTAGGTTTCACAGAGCAGTCTACTAATGTGGGCTCCTAAATACTAAGACTAAAATAACTTGGGGGGGGGGGGGGGGGGGGGGGGGCACTCATTTATTTCAGAGCTCACTATAATCCCCTTAAAGGTTTTAATTCCATCTGTCGGAGTGATCTTACTGCAATTCAATACGTTCTGGGGCCAGACGTTTAGTGTGGCACTAACTGTATGACTAATGCTACTCTTTTCACTCCCACCCACCTGTAACTTGTGAATAAGATATAAGTCTAAAGCGTATTTGCTCAAACATCTTCCTCTTCTTCCTTGTCACTGCACACAGTGGGTTTCTGAAGGGGAAATCTGATACACTGCTGTAAAGACGAGTTAAAAGAGACACACACGTACCACAAGCAAATTTCATTCTTGTAATAATATCCCAGCGTTTCCTATGTCTGCAATTTGCCATTTTATTTTGTATTTAATACACACACTGTCCCAGAGTAGCAACTTTAAAAGGTAGAACACGTTGTCCATCACTACAAATGTGTGTGTTTTCATTCTCAGCACCTCCATATTACAAATCCAAGCATTGTACTGAAAGCCTACAAGTGTTTTCTAAATATTTAAATACACAGACAAGATCAGACTCATGTGTTTCATGAAAAGATTATCCACACAGTTAAGTGGATCCGTTTGTCTGGCAGAGCCCCAGTTGTTCAGCCTATCAGAGGTCATCTCAAGTGGATTAAATGAATTATTATTATTATTATTATTGTTATTGTTATTATTATATTATTGTTATTATTATTAATAATAATAATGTAATTGTTATTGTTATTATAATCATTATTGTTATCATGATTATATTATCATTATTATTATTATTATTAATAATAATAATAATAATAATAGTATTATTATTATTGTTGTTATTATTATTATTATTATTAATAATAATAATAATAATAATAATAATAATAATGTAATTGTTATTGTTATTATAATCATTATTGTTATCATGATTATATTATCATTATTAATAATAATAATAATAATAATAATAATAATAATCATATATAATAATAGTATTATTATTATAGTATTATTATTGTTGTTGTTGTTGTTGTTGTTGTTGTTGTTATTATTATTATTATTATTATTACCAGTAAAAGCAAGAGCAATGGTAATAATAATGACAGAAATGGTAAAAGAAAAAAATAATTCTTTTAGCCTATTAGCTGGAAGTAATTTATTGAACCGTCTCTAAAGTCAGTGGTGAGTTCAATAGTTCCAGGAAAATGCATGATTAGAAAAAGAGGTATCACACTGTCAATATCTGGGTGGAAAACAACCGTAAAGCTGGACATAAAGCTTTACATCTCAGATCTTCATAAAACAATAATCTTCCTTCCATCCATTAGACTGAGAAGTCCAGACCATCTTTTCCCAGGTCACTTTTTCTTCCTCATCCGGGGGCGATCCTGAGGCATTCCCAGCCAGCCAATAGACATCGTCCTTCCAATGTGTCCTGGGTCTTCCCAGTGGGATGTCCAGGAGGCATTAAAACCAAAGCATGACCACCTCATCCAGTTTCTCTCGAAGTGGAGGACTGTTAGCCTCTGCCGTATGACTAAACTCTGAAGGAGAACCCATCTTAAACATCTTAAAGATCAGATCAGTATATTCTCTGTTGAACAACACATCATGTTGAACATCATGTTTAACAAAAACCAAACCAAGAAAAGAAGCATTGTGTTAAAAAAATTAAATAAATAGTTCAGTAAATTATTAAATAGCTTCCTGAACCTCCTTTAGCAGCAATAACTTGATTTAATCATTTTCTGTCTGACGTTATCAGTCACATTGTTATGAAGGAATTTTGGCCCGCTCCGATTACAGCGCAGCTCCTGGAGAGCTTGGCTCAACTCACTCCAACGTTTTCCAATTGTGACTTTTTTTTTTTTTTTTACTGCAGAATGATGGATGAGTTTGGAAACGACCTTATAATCCTTCCCAGATTGATGTGCAGCAAAAATTGCTTCTCTAAGATCATCGCTGATGTCTTTCCTCCTTGGCATTGTACCGATGCAGATCTGAAATGCCAAAACCTCTGCTCTTTGGCTCAGTTTCTCTCATCATAGAGAATCATTTACACAATCCCGAGTTCTGGCAAGTGGAAATCCTCGTCCATTCACCACAGAACCACAAGCATATGCCATGTACGATAATAAAGAGGTTTTTCACAGAGTGACACATACTGTCATGAACTTGTGAACTGTCTCCTCTACATACCAAGCTAGATGGATGTAGCTTGTTCGTGAAATTTGGGGCAAACCAAAGCTAGATTTGAGAAGACTCTTAAGAATGTTTTTATATTCTAGTCATACATATGATTGGCCAAAAAGTATGAAAATGCACAGTAGTAACTTATATACATATAATTATATATGTGTGTATATATATATACATATAATTATATATGTGTGTATATATATATATATATATATATATATATATATATATATATATATATATATATATATATATATATATATATATATATATATATATATATATATATATATATACACACACTCACACAGATATACAGTAGGGCTCCAAAGTTTGGGCACCCCTGGTGAAAATTTATTTCAATGTGCCAAAAAGAAGCTAACAAAAGATGAAACATCTCCAAAAGGCGTCAAATTACAGATTAGACATTATTATAACATGTCAAAAGAAGTTAGATCTTATTTCCATCATTTTGACTTTTAAAATAACAGAAAACAAAAAATGGCCTTTGCAAAAGTTTGGGCACCCTGCATAGTTAGTACCTTCTATTCCCCTGTTTGGCAAGTATGACAGCTTGTAAACACTTTTCATAGCCAGCCAATAGTCTTTCAGATCTTGTTTGAGGTATCTTCACCCATTCTTTCTTGCAAAAGTCTTCCAGATCTTTGAGATTTCTGGGCCATCTGTGACGCACTGCTCACAAATTTATGGTCTATCCATAGACTTTCAATTATGTTGAGGTCAGGAGATTGTGAAGGCCATAGCAAAACCTTCAGTTCATGCCTCTTGATGTAATCCACCCTGGATTTTGAGGTGTTTTTAGGATCATTATCCATTTGTAGAAGCCATCCTCTCTTTAACTGCAGCTTTTTCACAGATGGCATTATGTTAGCATCCAAAATTTGCTCAAATCCCATTCAATCCATTTTTCCTTCTATTCGTGACATGTTCCCTGTGCCACTGGCTGCAATACAACCCCAAAGCATAATTGATCCACCCCCATGCTTAAGAGTTAGATAGAGGTTCTTTTCATTAAATTCTCTGCCCTTTCTTCTCCAAACATACCTGTGCTCATTCCGGCCAAAAAGTTCAATTTTAACTTCATCAATCCACAGAACTTGTTTCCAAAATGCATCAGGCTTGTCTATATGTTCCTTTGCAACATTCAAATGCAGATTTTTGTGGTAAGGACGTAAAAGAAGTTTCCTTCTGATGACTCTTCCATGAAGGCCATATTTGTACATGTACCTCTTTATAGTGGAAAAGTGCGCCACGATTCCAGTATCAGCCAGATCTTCCTGGATGGATTGTGCAGTCAAACTTTTGACTTGCTTTTCTAACAATCTTGCGAGCTGTTCTGTCTGATATTTTACATGGTCTTCCAGATTTTGCTTTAACTTCCACTGTTCCCAATGACTGCCATTTCTTGATTACATTCCGAACAGAGGATATTAGCATCTGAAAACACTTTGCTATTTTCTTACACCTTTCTCCTGCTTTGTGAGCATCAACTATTTTCAGTTTCAGTGTTCTTGACAGCTGCTTAGAGGAACCCATGGTGCCGATTGTTAATGCAAGGTCAGATGAGTCTGAGCATTTAAAACCTTTGAGATTGACATCGACTGGTCTTTCCAGACACTAACTGTAAACAATCCAGGACACTGTCAGGTCTCTGTTGTCAAATTGGGGGCGTACAAGGTACTAACTCTGCAGGGTGCCCAAACTTTTACAGACGCCATCTTTTGTTTTCTGTTATTTTGAAGGTTTAAATGATGGAAATAGGACGTAACTTTTTTTGACATGTTATAAGAATGTCTAAACTGTACTTTGATGCCTTTTCGAGATTTTCCATCTTTTTAAAGCTCCTTATTTGCACATTAAAATAAATTTTTACCAGAGGCGCCCAAACTTTGGAGCCCCACTGTATATGTGTATATATATATATATATATATATATATATATATATATATATATATATATATATATATATATATATATATATATATATATATATATATATATATATATGTGTGTGTGTGTGTGTGTGTGTGTGTGTGTGTGTGTATATGTATATGTGTGTATATATGTATGAATATATACGCATAGCTCAAGAAGGATTTGAATGTTATTACAATCTGGAAGATAGTGTGACTCACTTTAAAATGCGCTCCAGTTTGTCAGTGAAAGGTGATGTAGTGCCCACAGGAAACGAGCTGTTTCCTGTAAAAACATCCCATATGCTGGTCCACATTCACACCAAGCCAGAAAGGACATGTGCATGGACGTTTGTGTGCCACTTTGTCTACATACAGGCATGCACACACATTTACAATACACAAATAAACACATGCTGAGGACAAACACCAGCACATACCCAGACTCTGCCATGCTGAGGTGAGACAACAGCTGAAAGCTGCTCTGCGTATTCCCACTTCGTTGCCATCACACCACCATAAATATCCTATTTCTCTGTAACAGAAGCTTGACTCTTTCTGTACCCACATGTTCAGGAAGTCCTCAGAAGTAAACCAGTTTTTTATGTCCCCATCATATAGGAACACACACACATGGACACACATAATGCTGGAAGTGCTTGTAATGATTCGTTTTATTTGTTCTGGCACAGCTTGTAGAGAGTTTTAAACCTCCAAGATGTCTTATAATATCCACATCTGTTGAATCCCATCTTGTAGGAGAAAAAGAGGGGAGGGTGTTTTATTAGAACTGAACACCAGTAATCATGAAGGTATACATCTCAGGGATTTTTATGTTGACACTGGAGTTAATGGTTTATAAATAATCATGTATTCACTGAGTAAGCTATTAAAAGTACATGAAGTGAGGCAGAGTTGTGACAGAACTCTTCGAGGAGTTCAGTTTGAAACTTTAAAAATGAAGTTTTATAGTTTCTTTCATTTCAAGTAAATCAGCATGGCTCCATCTGCCAAGCAGATGACTCAGATTTTCCATTTCAACTATCAATATTTATTTATATAATACTCTTCAAGCAAATAGCAACTCAAAGTGTTTTATTAGGCAATGAAAGAACATAAGCAAGAAAAAAGGCACTTTTCCATTATATTCTATGGGGAAAATGTCTGACTGACAGATACAAAGTGGGAAAACAAGTTATTATTGCTATAAAGATTGTACTTGTTTGTATAAAAACTTTTATTGTGCAAAAAAAATTGAATATATTTTTCCTCTAACCAACTTTTTGAGTGATGTAATAAAAGTTTTGGTGCACATGAAAACCTAGTTATTAAATATGAATAAATTCAAATAAAAAAACATGCTTTTGTAATATTAGTGCAGAAATGCCAAGATGTGATTGGTCGAATCAGATAGTTCATACTGTAATAAGTGCTGGCTCAAACCCATTCATCCCTCCTCCATCCTGAAGCTGACTCCTTTAATTTATCATTACACATCCACAAATAACACAAATATCCTGTGCATTTCGTACACACACACACACACACACACACACTCACGCCTGTTCATTTGTGCTTTTTTGTGAGCTGCATGTCCAAGCATGCGTCTCCCAAAGCATATATACGAATTCATCCCCAGTTTGTGTGTCGATGCGAATGCACGCACCCCGAAGGCCACAGAGGAGCCGGCTCCATTAACAGGCTTCCCCCTGGAAGAAACCTGATCCACTATCTCTGCTGGTGTGTGTCCAGATAAAGCTCTCACACACAAACACACCATGAGAAGAAAGTCCTCAGTCATTTAGCTCCGCCAGATAAGTTTGCTTTTTTGGAAGGAAGTGACTGTCCCAAGGTGTCAGAGGTGAAAGGGGACTTGGGGTTATCACCAGGTCACATCACGACCCGCTGTCCGTCCTCACCTCTCGCCAGGCAGCCACTTCGGCTTCTTCATCTTTCAACAGGAGATCTGCATCCAGTCTCCTTGTTTCCACACAAGACTTTTTTTTTTCTTTTTTTTTCTTTTTAAAGAGGGAGGGGTCCATTTCTTTTCCTTTTTTTTTTTTTAAAGTTTCATGCCTTGAAGCAAAAGTAAATTAAAGTTAGAAAAATTAATGATTTTTTTTTTTTTTTTTTTAAATCCAAGCAGCTTGCAGATACAGCGTTGGAGGATCTGTAAAGTAGCACACTCTATTCCTGGTAATGCCACGCTGCTGTATAATGAAAAAAGTTAAAAAAAAAAAAAAAAAAAACTCATAAAGAAATTCTGTAAGGGCGTTTTGAAATAATACAGTAAAGATAACTTCCTCACTATTAAGCAAGGTGCCCTTGAAGTGGAAAACAAGCGAAGTTCCACATGAGGGTTGCGCGTTGAGGAGCGGTACGCCAGGATTTGATGTCTCCTTTTGAAGTGCCTTTGTGAGCGCGCTCAGTGCTCTGACTAAGCCCATCTTAGGCAGAGGCCTTCTCTGTTTTACCTCGTCTTTCACTTCTTTTTTTTATTCTGCTCGCTCGAGGGAGGACTCCTGACTTTGTTTCACCATCGCACATCGTCATTGCATGCTAACATTTTACAGGAGCTTATGGCACATCCGCTATAATTTATGACTTGCAGCTCATTAATAGATCCAACATAAAAACGTATTTGAGGAAGTTTTAATCAGTCCGATGTTTAAATATTTCCCGCAGCATGCTGAAGCCAGCAGGTGGCACGAAACATATAATCACATGTAACAGTTCGGTGCAGAATGTGACACCCGCAAGCAGACGGACTCCCACCTGCACTGGATGTACGAACGGAGTGTTACGTAACACCTGATGAGGCGTTCCAGCTACTCATGTTCGACATTGTTCTGCAGGAAATCTCACATCCAACATTTCAAGTTTCTTCTCCTTCGGTCTGGAAAACTTTGAAACCTTTCTTCTTCTTCTCCAGCATGCAAATAGAGGATCGTCACCAGCGTTTCCCCAAGGCGACACGGCTGCACACACAGCTGGTATTTCTCCTCACCAAGGGTCACATGTGTGTGTTTGTAAGACAGGGTGCATGTATTCTATTTCCAGAGCTAGTCCTGAGCTACTTTAATCCCCCACGCCTTGTGTCCATCGCCGTGGGCAAGAAAGAAAGAAAAGACCCCCCACCACCACCACAAGGGAGCAATGTTGCTGAGATTAAGTTGCAGGTTTACTGAAAATAGACGAGGGGCAGAAATCTTTTCTGTCAGGCAGACAGAGGGTTTGATAAAGGCAATCTCAGCTTGGGAGACAGCTCTACGAGTGCTGGGGAAGAGACTAGATTCAGCCATTTAAGGGAGGTAAGACTTCCTTGCACACGTGTGTGTGTGTGTGTGTGTGTGTGTGTGTGTGTGTGTGTGTGTGTGTGTGTGTGTGTGTGTGTGTGTGTGTGGATGAGCATGCAGAGATCTGATGTGTGCAGTTATATTGGTCCCTTTGTATCCCATAAAGCACTCTTTGAAAGCATCTTAATGGGTTTAAAGAGGGGATTTTTCTGCACTGGGACATATTTAATACATTAATAATAATAATAATAATAATAATAATAAATTATATTCTCTTTTAATTAAAAGAAACATTTTTGCAAGAAATAGAGGACTGTGACGTGCACAGTATTTTTTTTTTTCTGTAGACTGAGGACCTTTTTAACTCTGTCAACAAGCAGTGGATGCATCATTCAAAGGCTGCCTATTTTTCAAACCTCCATGCTCCACAAGTTCCCGTGACGGCCCCACAGTGTCACGCTAAATTCCGTTGAAGTGCGTATGAAACAATGTAGGAGGTATGATGTTTGATTTGATGTTAAGCACCGGATTTAGGAGCGCGTCTCAGTGGAGGCTCGCTATGCGGTCGCTCCGAGCTAAAACGCACAAGCGCTGCTGACATTTTTTTCTCACTGTGGCTCTTAAAGAGGAATCAAGTTCTGGAGCGCAACAGCTTTAAGAGATGAAATGAGATGCCTGGAGCAACAGCAGCTCATGTACACTTCTGTGTGTACGTATAAATGCCTGTTTGTATCAACTTCTGTCACATCAGCTTCACCTTGGCTGCACACACCCTGTGTGTACTGTAGTGTTACATCCACTGTAACTCTGAGGGAGCTTTTGTTACCTACAGCTGGAGGGTCGAATTAAATCAGCTGGGTTGCATCTAAGGTCAGGATGTAGAGTCACTGGAGCTTAATAAATAACCTCAAATAAGGATATCTGAGAGTATTATTAGTTTATTGTGAGTACTAGTAGCAAATATTTCTGTATCAAGCTGAGGAAATATGTCAGAAAATTGTCTTTTCTGGAAAAGAAGAGAAAGAAAAGAAAAATACTTCAATTAAATCCAATTAAAATTCAATTAAAAAAGATTGATTTTCATTTTTTAATTAAAAATTTCATTAAAAAAGATACATATTGTGACGGCCCGGCTTAACTGTTAAGCCGGGCCGTCACACATATAAACATATTACACATAAATGATAAATAGGTAAATAAAATTGACGGTAATAGTAGTCATGATGTTGTTGTAGCTACAGCTTCTGTATGTCTGAGTGACTCTCCGTTGTTCCGTCTGATCTTCACTCCTCCATCTTCATCGTTTACATCGCTACTGTAATCTGTCAGGTGACTGTAAACATACTGACCAGTAGGGCTGTGACGATACGCTTTTGTTCCGATTCAATTCGATTCTGGTTTTTTTGGATGCCGATTCAATTTAAATTGCGATTCTCACAATTCTTCTATATTGCTGATTTTTGTAGATTAAAAACACAAAACAATGTATAAAAGTTTTTTGGTTTTTTTTTGTTTTGTTTTTTTTTTTGTTTTTTTTTTTTTGATGAGCATCATACTGCGGCTACAATGTCCAATAACACAAGTAAAAAGATTAATAAAAACAATTAAAATGACAAAAATTTATAATAGATTATTTTTATTTATTTGGAAAAAATGTTATTTTTCTTTTGTTTTTTTTTTTGTTTTTTTTAAACAAAAAAATCACATTTTAAAATGTATTCATTATCCCAACCGCTTAAACCAATGAAGGGTTGCAGGGATGCTGGAACCTATCCCAACAGTCTTTAGGCGAAAGGCAGAGTACACCCTGGACAGCTTACCAGTCTGTCGCAGGGCCACACCGCAGGGCCACATCGCAGGGCCACACTGCAGGGCCACACCGCAGGGCCACATCGCAGGGCCACACTGCAGGGCCACACCGCAGGGCCACATCGCAGGGCCACACTGCAGGGCCACACCGCAGGGCCACACCGCAGGGCCACACCGCAGGGCCACACCGCAGGGCCACACTGCAGGGCCACACCGCAGGGCCACACTGCAGGGCCACACCGCAGGGCCACATCGCAGGGCCACACTGCAGGGCCACACCGCAGGGCCACACTGCAGGGCCACACCGCAGGGCCACACCGCAGGGCCAGGAGTGAGTGTGAGTGGTAGTTTGTTTCTGTGTGGCCCTAAAATCCTGATATTCAATTTTTTTTCGATTTGATTTCCCACCCGTTTTGACCAGCAAATCTATCCTGAAGATATTTTTCTGTCCTGCTTCGTCTGAGCAGATTGGACAGTTTATCTGCTTCACCTTAAAGCCAAGCAAGCAACCGTGGCGTCAGACGAATGTGGTCATTTAGTGGAAACAATACTGACTATCTGAACATATCGGACCGCTCTGCCATCTCCGCTACATCACTCTTTCCTCTGCTTCATGCCTTTCTGCCCCCCCCCCCCCCCCCCCCCCCCCCACCCCCACCTGTGCAAAAAAACCTATTTTGCTTTTAGCCAAGTGAAGCACATTAGTGTTTTTGCTTAGTAGTGCTAATGATGAGCTCGCTTCTTCTCCATTCACTGCATTTAGTGTTTTTAAGACAATTTACATCCGGCTCTACAACATTTTTCCCCCAATGGAAACAACTTTTAAGTAGTTATAATAATTAGTCTCCTTTTGCTTTTCACAGTTAGCTGGAACAAACAAGAGGTCACTTTGGGATGCATTTTATAAAAAGCTTTTTTTTTTTTCCCCCACAAGAGGAGGTGGGCAGCATGCAACGTTGGACTGCAGGCTGCAGCTGCATCACTGCTTAAACAAATGCTACCTCTTTATTCTCCCATACTGTTAAATTTTGCAGTGGAGTTATGCGTGCGCTGAACATTTCGGAGCCAGCGGGGCTTGTCGAGAGCATGAATTACAGAGTTGCTGGGGCTGAGTGGTGTAGGATCCTGCTGCGCCAGATTTAGACCTTAAACAGGGGTAAAAAGGAAGCAGGAGAGCGACTGTGGGAGCTGCTCGGAGAGCTGGTTAATCTGCATCAAATACAGAGCTTGTCACACTAATTGCCCATGTTTTAGGGTTTAACATCTCTTTTCAGCAGATCTCACTTTGTTTTGGTTTCTGGTAATGTCATGGGGTAACCATTGTCAGGCCTGTGTGACGGAGTGGGTGTGTCATACTGCCGGTTTGAGTTGAGGGTCTGTTTTGTGACCTGTAGGTGTGTGTGTTTGTGTGTGTTGATGTTTCAGCTGAACTCTCCAATGAACTCGGTCAGCAGTACGGAGGACATTAAGCCCCCGCTGGGCCTCAACGGCGTGATGAAGGTGCCAGCCCAGCCCTCAGGCACAGCTCTGTCGCTCACGAAACACATCTGCGCCATCTGTGGTGACCGCTCCTCAGGTGAGTGACGTTGGACGAGACGATTGAAGTACTCGCCACAAACACAGAACACAGAAAGCACTTTGAGGTCATATTTGTCTGTCAAAATTTTAAGGTTAAATTAAAAAACAACTGACAAGAAAGCAGCAGAAAGTTTGTTTTATTCAGTGACGCCTGCTCAGAGGAAGTGTTGAAAATAAACTAACAGCTGGAAGGCCACACGCTTCCATAATTACCAAGTTAAATGAAAGTAGAACTACTTATAAACTACTCATCATAAAACCTGAGTCATGAACATACCAAGAAACCTCCAAAGGAGATCCAGAATTGAACTCTGGTCAGAGAGCAGACCCGCTGACTGTTTTTGGCAGAACTGCACGCTGCAGCTTCCCGCTGTGGGAGACCTTCCTGAAAGGATCGGTGGAATCTCTTTTTACAAATCTACACTAAAAGGCTTAAAAAAAAAAAAAAAAAAAGCCACTCCAGCAGCATAAAAGTGCATGAAAGAAGCAAAAATCTTGAGGGAAAAGATCATATTCTGGGAGAAAACCAAACCTCAAATCTGCTTCTACTGGAATAGAGAAGTGCCGTCTGGAAGAAACCATCCACACCCATCCCTCATGTCGTGTGTGTGTGTGTGTCCTGACTGGGAAGAAGTCTGCAAAGTCAGAACTGGAAGCAAATACAAATGCATACTACCAAATTAGCCTCAGATAAAGATGTATTCTGCAAAGTTTTATAACAGCGTCACTGTGATGATGCAGCCATGTGAAAATGACTTTACAGCTTCTTTCAGGTTGTTTTGCACATCAAGCTGAGAGACGTTATTAAGTCATTAAAAAAAAAAAAAAAAAGGAAAGATTATGAACAAGTGGGAAATGAGGACACTCCTAGAGGTCAGACAACAATGCGACAAACACCCACCAAAAAAAACCCAAAAGCTTCATCTACTTTACAAGCCTCAGTCATGTTAAATGTGAAAGTTAATATTCACTCAAACTGGACAGGTTCCTTCACAACACTGTAGGAACAATGGTCTCATTTACAGTTTAACACTAATGTGTGTTTAAGTCCTAGTCATGCACTTTTTTTTATCTTAAATTATTATAATCACAATAATTTTCTCCTCCATTATTTGCTACTAGGTAAGACAAACCCTAAGACTATCCTGGAGAACTCGTACGAATGTGTGACTGCAGACACATAAAAAAGAAAAGTTTAGGTTTTCATCTGTTGTGTTGCTCATTAAACAAAGCGATACAATAAAAAAATTAATATTTTTGTCAGATTTTTATGACAAAGCATTTTGTTATTTTCATGATAAATGAAGTACACAAACACTTTCAGTCACGTTGAGCGGATTTTGAACCGTGCAGTCAGTGTTTCCAGCTATTGTCCATCCCAGTCCTGCTTCCAAGATGGTTTATATTCACTGTTACTGCAAGCTGGCAGATGCTGCCCTACAGCGGGGGAGGGGGGGATCTTGATGATGCTGATTTATTTGCAGGGACTAATCATTATCTGTTTGGACACTTTAGACTTTTAAGATCCATCTTATGGGCCTTGGCAGCTGTTTGTGCTAAACACAACTAGTCAGTATCTGCTTTTAAATCTCTGCTGAAGTTTGTAATTATTTTACTTTTAGTTGTAGTATTTTACATTTTAATTGTCATTTGTTTTGCTTTTAGAGTTAAGTCTGCATGATGAGCCACAGAAAGCTCAAACACCAAGCAATTCAACATAAATAAAATATTAAATATTATTATTTCCCAGCGAGAACTCACACACACACACACACACGAAACTGGACGGAAGGTGTATTTTATTTGGCTCTAGATGCGTCAATAATAACAACTGTCAATAATAATAACAAATTAAATTCAAATTAGAAGTTTTTTCAAAATTAAATGGACCTCTTGGACACGTAAACAGTAAAAAAATAAGAATAGGATGACATCAGTGAGAATGGGTGCTGAAACACCCCTCACACATCTAAACGCTTTGGTTATTGGATGCTCCAGTTTCCACAGAAAAATGGAGACTTGTTTGTTTTTTGTTTTTTTTTCACTTGGCGAAACAAAAAAGTCTGTGTTTAGATGTTTTTCTGCAGATAAGCTGTGAAAAAACTTATAACCTCAGGCTGAAGTTGGATATTGAATTCATGGGACAGTTTTACTGTCCTGCGTCATCGCTGCTACGTGCACCCAGGGGAGAAAGTCAAAACAGTGTTTAATAGCAAGTCATGCTTCATTTAGCTGCGCTTAGAGGCTTTATTTATCTTCTCTGGTGGTCCGACCAGCAGTGAGCGAACAAAGAAATGGTTTGAGCAACACTGGAGAATGCAAATGGGCTCCATCCGTCATAAATAACAAAAAAAAGGGAGCTATTAAGAGGAGCAGACATGAGAACGAGGGTCCCCCTACAGCTCGTCTTCATTAGAGTCCTCTTCTTTTCTTTTTCTTTCACCCCAGCGATGTAAACTCCAAACACAGTCTGTTCACTTTAACAGGCCTCTGATCATAATTGCCCTTTTGTTCCTTCTAACGCTGCTTCCTTTATGCTGTTTGTATGGCTGCGCATTAGGATTATAAATGATACCGTGATCTCAGTGGGAATACCTGCTAATGAAGTTACAATGCATTCCATTCTCTCCGTCGGTGCTCTTGTGGTCGCAGGGTTGCAGACAATGCTACCAACGTTGGGAATGCAGACCAGGTAACATCTCATGGACGATCTGTTTCTTTTTTCCTCTGCAGGTAAACACTATGGGGTATACAGCTGCGAAGGCTGCAAAGGTTTCTTCAAAAGGACCGTGCGCAAGGACCTGACCTACACCTGTCGCGACAACAAAGACTGCGTCATCGATAAACGCCAGAGGAACCGCTGTCAGTACTGCCGCTACCAGAAGTGCTTAGCCATGGGCATGAAGAGAGAAGGTACAGCACATACCGTTGAGGATCAAGTCCCACTTACCCATATCCTAAAATCTGTACTAATCCACTTGAGCACACATTTAAACCGATATACAGCCTCTATTTCAGGATATCAGCAGCAGCGGAGCAGTCAGTAGGTATATTTTAGATTATCACAGAGAGCACAGGAAACCTCAGTACCTACATGTACTTTAAGGAAAGATATAAGGCCTAATATATAAATGAATTAATGATGATGATTATCAATTAGATCATTTAAGAGCTGGATCCTTGTTTATAAATTTAATTTAATTTATTTTAATTTAAATTAATTTAATTTAATTTAATTTAATTTTATTTAATTTAATTTAATTAGGTGTGTGAAAAGTGAAGCATGGCTTAAAAGGTGCATGTTTTCCTACATGGTTGGATAAAGCTCCTTCTGACTTGCACACATACATTTTTAAAGAATCCCCTGCAGCTATAACAAAAATATTCTTCTCCAAACTCCACTTTTTGGGATGTATTTTTCACAGCTGTTGCGGCATCAAGAAACCAACACGGGTGTTTGAACAGAGGGGTTATACAAGCAGCTAATCATATGAAACTCTGAATGCAGTCTTGGAGTTGTGTGGAATAGCTTACATGGTTAGGTTCTGGGGTTTCTACACGTTTGTCATTTAAAAGCAAATATTGAAAGCCAACAAAGAAAACTACAGATATAACCATTAAGCACGTTTTCAGTAACGGCTTCAGACTAAACAATCTACTCTGTGGAAGGCGTGAAGTCATGTTTTGGACAACAGCTACATCATGTACTTCCATGCAGTCCCAGGTATCATTGATTTGTCACATTTCGCTTTGTTTGATTGAAAAAAACTTTCAAATCCAGTGGAGAACTGAAGAAGGAAAAATAAGAAGAAAAATCAAATTGTTTTTTTCAGCAAATGAACAAATTATAATGCATCCGAGTGCATTAGGTCAGCGTTTTTCAACCTTTTTTTGAGGTAAGGCACACTTTTTTCACTGAAAAATCACAAGGCACCCCAACAATCAAAATGTTTCTTTTTTTTTTTGTTTTCATTTTTTAAAATCCCTATTATTAATATAAAGTCCATCTCGCCAAAGCTTATTTAATAAAAATCAGATAAACACAAGAAGAAGGAATTTTATTATCTTTCACTGGGGCCTGTTTGGATGAACACAGAGCTGCTTTTTAGACCATTCATTCATTCTCTGAACTGCTTATTCCAATTCAGGGTTGTGGGGAAGCTGGAGCCTATCCCAGCTGGCTTTGGGCGACAGGCAGGGTACACCCTGGACAGCTTGCCAGTCCATTGCAGGGCCACACAGAGAGAGATGAACAACCACACTCACACTCACTCCTAGGGGCAATTTTAGAGTGACCAATTAACCTATCATGCATGTCTTTGGATGGTGGGAGGAAGCCGGAGTACCCAGAGAGAACCCACGCATACACAGGGAGAACATGCAAACGCCACACAGAAAGGCCACTGACCAAACCAGCCAAGGATTGAACCAGTGACCTTCTTGCTGTGAGGCCACACTGCTAACCACTGTGCCACCGTGCAGCCTGCTTTTTTAGACCAATTAGGTGAAATTAGGTCATTTCTCAGGGCACACCTGATAATCTCTCGCGTAGTCCACAGTGGTTGGAAAACACTGCATTAGGTGATGTATTTATTTATAACAGTCATATAAAAATTATTTTAATGGTCACTACATGAACAATGATGTTTTATAACATGAAACTAATAAGGTAAAATGTTGTTTTATCATACAGTAGAGAGACTTGTTAGAATTCATGGTCTGTAAGCAACCAAAAAAGTATGGTGTCGACTTTCCCTAAAGCCACATTCACATGAATAATGTATGGAAGTTGTACACTCTTCTGTGTGTTGGTCGACACCCAAACCTCATGTGCATGAGCTCATCTGACTTGTCAGTTTGAAGTTTTTGCTTTTAATCCGTTTGGTTTTTGTGGGTTTTTATTCATTTAAAACTGAAAGTAATAACTTACGTTAACTCCGTAGGAAAACTTTCACTGAGGTGGACAACAGTAAACTAATCATTTTCTTACATTGTTCCATACAATTCCATCTTTTTGCAAACCAATCCACCGCTATGTAGGGAGCAGATTTAAAGCACTTCTTTGTAGGCTGGATGGTTAATTCTCCATATTAACTGCTTTTAAAGGGACAGGAGCTCGCACAAAACCCTTAAAAATAAATTTGATGAGTCAGATGTCTATTAATTAAACAGGTGATGGATGGATAGATGGATTTAATCAGACCCTGTTCATGATTCATCATCCCCTTTGGTAGTACACAACCTAAAATGAGCTTTCTTTATATATGAAAAACAAAAAGAAATAATCTGCTGGGGTGGTGAAATAATTAAGATTTCCTGAAAAAAAAATCTTTAGACTTTAGACAAGTGAGAAACCTCCTTAAACAGGTGGTGCAACACTCATTCCAAGTCCGTTATTTAGAAAGAATAGTTCAAAACCACCCAGTGCTTAAAATGTTTCAGCAGGTTGTCCAGAAACCAGAAGGTCACCGGTTTGACTCCCGCTTCATCTTTCTCAATTGCTACGTTTACATGGGAGTTTTAATTCCTGTTCAATTCCCAATAAAAGTTAATTCCACTTTAAACTGATGAAAAACGACCATGTCAACACTTCATTCTTAATGCAAATTTCTATTCAGAATTAAACTTAATTTTTACTAAAGGTTGTCCTAACGAACCATCTTCCGGGTTATCATCCCAATATAATTCCCATGTAAGTGGCTGGTTTATTCTCATTTTAATTCAATTTCAGTTCAATTCCATTGAGCTTTATTTGTACAGCGTCACTTCACAACAATGTTGTCACAGGGCACTTCACACACACATCATTTCAAGTCAATTCATACTTAGCCTATAATAGAAACCAACTGATTGCATCGATCCAATCCCCCATCCTGAGCTGCACGAGGCGACAGTGGGAAGGAAAAAACTCCCTTTTAACAGGAAGAAAACCTCTGGCAGAACCCGGAATTAAGTGAGGAGGTGTTTCCTGTAAACCTTCGTTCAAAATTGTTATTTTCATGGAAACTTGTAGGAGAATACGTTAATTCTGAATGATTTAATTATGAATGATTAATTCCGAATTAAAAAACATCATGTAACTGGAGCCATTATGCCCTCTGGTGAGACACGTTACTTGCCTCCATTCAGGTGTGTGTATGTTCGGTGGCTGTCTGAGAGACTGTTGGAGTGTGTGCTGCGTCCACTGCCCCCACAGCTCTGGAGGCAGGCTGAGTCTGGTAGCTGACCATCACTGCAACATGCAGAAATGAATATTGGATTTATTGGAAAGTACTTTGAGTGCTTTGAAAATTTTTGTATCAATCTCTCTATCTAACCTTTATTACTGATTTCATTTACAGGAAAAAAAAAACATTAATAGCAATTATAGGATTCATAACAATTTTCTTGGTCTTATTTAGACATTTTCCCTCAAAGTGAGAAAGAAGTAACACTTTAAGATAAGATAAAATAAACTTTATTTATATAGCACTTTTCATAGAAACAAGGTCACAAAGTGCTTCACAACAATAAAACATAAAAAAAACTGCAAAGTGTGGGGAAAAAAAAAAAAATAAATAAAAACAGTATAAATACACAGCAGTGTCCCCCAGGCTTTTGGAGCTAAAATTCTTGCCTGAACAAATATGTTTTTAAGAGTTTTTTAAAAGCATTTACTGAATCCAGAGAGCGCAGATCCTGGGGAAGCTCATTCCAACGACGGGGAGTGACAGCTTTAAAAGAACGGTCTACCCAGGTTTTAAAACGGGTTCGTGGGACCATCAACAGGTGTTTCTCGGTCGACCTTAGACTTCGAGCCAGACTGTAGGGCTTAACTAAGTCCTCCATGTAACTAGGACCCAGGATTTTAAAACGAATATGATATTAAACAGGAAGAGTATTGTCAGGGTGGATATGAGGTTGTCTAACTTAATAAAGGACTTGGAATGAAGGTTTCACCTCCTCCTTCAAGATATTTCTCGCTTGTCTAAAGCTTACATTTTTTTCTCTTTTTTTGTTTTTTTTTACATTAATAAAGCCATCATTTTCAAAGCTTATGAACTGGTACTGGGAGGTCTTAAAACAAACTTTCCTAGCTAAGATTCAGTGTGAAAGATAAACAGTGTGTCTCCAACAGTGTGGCTTTTATTTGGCTTAATATATTTTATTTGGCTTAATATCCATGTTAATTTAGAATTTCATAACCAAGTAAGAAATAAGAGACATTTATTCTCAAAGTATGATTAATAATCTTACTTATTCTGCTTTTAACTCGTATATCATTCTGAAAACGTGACTAAAAAGACTTTTTGCTGGAGCCAGACAGCTTATTTTGATGCGTCTCCTACAACATGGGCAACATCCGCATCCACCTTGCTTCATTAGTGTGGAGTGACTCATCACTTCTGAGCTGATGGTGTCTTTTATCTGCTGTTTCCATGCCTCCTAATGACCATCCCGTTTCCACGCCTAGATTTCCACCATTTCTTTGTCCTTCTACCGGAAACTTAACAGAACACAACTGGAAACAGCTGGCACCACTTGTTGCTATGGTGATTTTCCTTTCTTTTTTTTTCTTTTTTTTCTTCACCTGACTATGTCACATTTTGTGAATGGAGGAGGCCGACTGGATGACTGGAGTATGCAGGAATTGCTTAATGACGCTTGTTGCCCTCTTCAGGATTAAAGCGTGACTCTGATTAGACGCCGAGTCGGTAAGCGATGTTAGCGACTCGCCGCGGAGCCGGGCAGTAAATCGGCCTTGGAGCGTGACTGCAGTATGCTTAAGAATAGGAAGAGTTTTTGTTATGTGAGGGGAAGAAAAACAAGCCGAGAGGTGTGAGTTTTAACACTCCATGTAGGTGTTAAAAATATTAGTGCTCTCAGCAGTGCTCTTAAGCATTCTTTCGCACGTTGAACGTATCAATCAATGCTTCACTCCATTATGGTACCACAGTTATTTAGAATGGAGAGCGCATAGATTATGTGTGACATCCAGTCGAGGGTCTGTGCTGTCTGATCCACATTTCGCTTGACCTTTGCTTGGCCTCCTGTCCTCCACCACCCCTTGGTTTTTTTATTTATGTCATTGTTGGGCTCTTTACTCCTTTCAAGGATATTATCATTTACTGCCTCTTGCCTCACTCTGTGTGCCGCCTAAGCCTCCCCTGCACCCCGAGGGCTGCGGTTAGAGAACAAGGCAGCAGTAGCCCAAAAGCCTAAGCGAATCCACAGAAAAACAGGATTAAATGAATTTATGCTCTCCCGGTCAGGACAGGAGAGAAGGAGGAGGTGAAGGAAAGAATAAAGCTAACATGATTTCAGCCCTCCTCACCTCTCCGTGACTCCAACACAAGTATTCTACCCTTGGGCTGACCTCCACTGCCAGACAGCAGTTCCTCTAAAGTAGGGGCCCCTTTCTCCTTCTCCTCTAACAACCTCTGCTTCCCTCTTCCCTCACAACGAGAACCAAAGCTTCTCCAGTTCAGGACATGAAATGGAAACCAGAGTAGGGAAAAGCTAAGAAGACAGGTAGTCCTGCCTACTCTTTGTTTATGTGTGTGTGTGTGTGTGTGTGTGTGTGTGTGTGTGTGTGTGTGTGTGTGTGTGTGTGTGTGTGTGTGTGAGAGAGAGAGAGTGGGGGAGCGGCAAGGCCTTAAATTTCTAAATTAAAATTCTAAATTAAAAAAAACTTTTATCAAATAAAATTTGTTCAAAATGTTTTATTTATCCAAGCTTGGAACGAAGGAAAAAAACAAAACACACCGATGTTTTATTTTTCTTTTTTCCCCGGCGTTTTGAGAGGATCGAATTATAGCCTGGTTTAAAAGGACAAAACACACATGAATCTTTTGTGCTGGAGGGGGGGGCATGCGGTTTCTCCCTCCTCAGACATGAGTCTGTGTCTGCACAGACCACAGTTTCCTGTTTAGTCCGTTTGAGCCAATGGGACGACGGAATCTGCTGAAATCTGTTTCTGTGCACGACAAAAGTCCACATCGATTTGTGCTGGGTTTTTCTTTCTTTTTTTTACTGGACTCCATTCATGGTGCCAGGAGTGCGCGTAAGGCCATCCATTGTTCACATATCGATGAATGCTTCGTGTATAAGACAAATCTGTTTGTCATTGAGAGGGACATGAAAAGCCCAATTTTTATAATAGGACTAGAAGAAGTCCTCGGACATTTAAATGCCTTTCATTGCTCCATCCTCGCTGGTAAAACTATTTACAATGATTAAACTTAATAAAACACTCACACAAGCAAGCACAGGCTCCTGATGAATGTTTACTTGGGAGGTTTAACAGAAATAATCAAATTTAACCAGCATTAACTAGTAGCTCGAGAGAAAAACAAAGTAAAATTAAACCACAATTCTTTTTTTGGGGGGGGATGGATGGATTGGTTTTAAACTTGCCATGCTGTCGAACAGCTATAGTGACCAGAACCAGTTTTGTTACATGCAGCCGTTCAGGAGGAGCGCCAGCGAGCCAAGGAGAAAAACGAGAATGAGGTGGAGTCCACCAGCTGCGCCAACGAGGACATGCCCGTGGAGAAGATCCTGGAAGCTGAGCAGGCGGTGGAACCCAAAACCGAGACCTACATCGAGGGTAACCTCGGCGTGCCATCCAACTCGGTGAGTGTTGTTTTTCTGAAACGAGTCATCACTTCATGTGCATGCTCACAGCAGCAGACAGAGAACTCAGATTTACCCCAGGCTGTTAAAGAAAGACATGTTTTCCCACATACTTACATCCTAACATTGAACAAAAGTTACTAATGTGCATTTTTGCTGATTTATCCATCTGAAATATTAGCATCTGATAGCTGACAGTGAAGCGGCCCCTACAGTTAGACACCCACCATAAATCTGTCAAATGCGCTTCCATTTTTTTTTCTTGATTGCAGCCTTGCACATGATCCCAGATCTTGCTGTATAGTTTTCCTGTCCCCAACTCTATGTCTGCACATTCTATGTTCACTCCCCCCTAACACAGGCTCAAGGAAGAAAAGTGCCATGATTAGGAAAATAAAAGGTAGAGCGAAGGTGGACCTTCACCTCTGAATGTAGTTACCTGTAGCACAAACCACTGGATCCACTCATGGATGAAAACATGTCCTTTGTCAGGTAGAATTTTGGCCAATGACGTCATGTCTGTGTCCATCTTTACCACTAAATGTGAATAATTCATATAGAGCATATCTTTAATATGTATTATTGTGGTGATGAAAACAACACTGCAAATTTAATTTTTTTGCTTGTACGGTCATTAGAAAGCACTTGTCTAGAACAGGGGGGCCCAGAGTGGGGGCCCAAGGGCCCCACTTTGTTTTTGGCCCACTCGTTGTAGTTTATAATATAACTCTACAGAGCTAATACTGTCAGTGTCATGAAACCTCAATAAGTCCAGACTCAAAGGGACCCTGACTGACTCACACCTCAATGACATACTCACCTTGTCAGTGAGCCAGGTGCAACCCAACGTGGAGACACTGGTAATGTCCAAAGATCAGCTTCATGTGTCCCACTAAGTATCCGCACCATGCCTTTTGCAGCATGCACTGTTTGTGTTGTGGACATCTTGCACTTAGTAGCAGTTTAGTGGCTGTAATTATTGTTTCTTCCCCCTCCAACTATGGCTTTATCATTCTCTTGCCATATTATTTTTTTATGTTACAATTTTTTCCCCTGATTGGAAAAAAACACTGTATTGAATAATGATAATAACTTTCTACATTTACTTGTGTTTCATCCTTAAAGCTGCAGTGTTTGGCCCGAGGCTCACTGGCTCATTTTCAGTTTGGCCCTTGGAGGCAAAAAGTTTGGGTACCCCTGGTCTAGAACGCTGAATTATTCCATAAAGACCAAACCCATGAAAAAATGATCAAATAAGTCTTATTTTTTAATGAATTCTTTATTTGTCCCTTTTTTAGGGATTTTTACCATTTGTTACCATGTGATAGTTTTTACTGTGTAATCTTCTGCTTTCTGGTGGCCATCAAGAAGCAGAAGACAAAAATCTGCAAGTTTGCACCATGAAGTGATGCCAAAAGTCTCAGAAACTGTATGTGTCATATATGTCAGGCTGGGCTCTTATTAGTTCATTCTGATGTGCAGTAAATGTTTTATTTTTTCCAGCTTCGCTGCAACAAGACTTTAGAGACACAAGTTTCTCACTTATTTATTTATTTTTTAGCATTTTCTTCTCTCCGAAATCTTCCTGGATTTTTGTCCACCAGCTGTTTTTTTGTAATGTTTCCATCTGTTGGTAGTTATTGTGTCTCATATTCACATTAAACCATGAACTCCAAGAAGAGTAATATCACAGTCAAAACAGCTTTCTCTGCAAATGGACCATCACCATAAAATGTTTGCTTGTGTATTTAGAAAATGGTTATTTATCATTTGCTGGTCGACACGCTGCTTGTTGTCTGGATCAGCCTTTGAGCTGTTCACCTTCTCAACTCAGCTGTAAGCTTTGGTCTCTATTCCCAGCATCAGCTGGGCTGCCTTTGACACAGAGGAGACTGAGAGTGATGAATAATGCAACAGACAGACTGTTCCTGAAAGCATCTCACAAAGCCGCTGCTTTCTCTGGAATTCTGCAGGAGGGAAAGGGGAGGTCTTCTTCGGGGGGGGGGAAGTGTCCTGTGAAGTAAAGGTAGAACTGTGAGAACTGTTAAGGGAACTATTTTAGAGGAGAAGAGGGGAAAACATCAGGGGAAAGGAGCTGGGATTGACTTGGAAGCAACTGGCAGTTCTGACGCTTTAATGCACAACTGCGTTTGGGCTCAAGCTGGGTCCCTTGACACTTGATTGGAAAAAAAGAGCCAGAAGCAATACACATATTCAAGTAAGTCCACAGCGCTGGGTGCTGGATCTGATAAGTAATATAGAGGAGAAGTACAGATTGATCTGCACACTAAAGAGCTCCTGGATGGGGATGCTCCAAACATCACAACATCACAACAGGAGCACAGAGAAAGTGCTCCGAAAAGGCTTCAAAAGAACAAAAACTGAAACCTTCGACATAGCAAGTCCGGAGAATTGTTTTATTTCCATCCACTTTAAATGGAATCCAACTGGGATGATGTGATCATGTGAGGATCCTGCATGCAGCCCGCAGTGGAAATTCAATCTAGGAGCCAAAAACATAGTTTTGGATCGTATTTACAGTATTTTCTGCTGAATCTTTTAGTACATGAGCTAACGAATGTCTCTGCTCATGTTTGGGATGTCCAAACAGGTGGCTTGTTCTCTCTTTCTTTTTTTTTAAAGGGTGCTGACCCTTTAACTAAAGTAGAGCCTGAAATTTTGCCAGAGTGTTGGCATTCAGGCTGCCGGACCACAAGGACTCCCCTTCTCTCTGAATACAACCCCCCCTCCTGCCAGGCCTCCATTGAGAGGCGCTGCCCCATGCTATAATTAATCACAGGGTCCAGGTCAGGAGTGTACACCATGAATAGGCCACTGCCACTGTCTAATGGCCGGGGTCTGGCCCAGCTGAATGAAAGTGTGTTTATCTCATGGTGACCTAGAACAGGAGTTAAACAGGCGTTAGTAACATCCCTTCAGTCAAAGAGGAGAGGGTCTTCTCTTCAGGATGCGGTGGAGAGAGGAGGGGGATCCCATCATTCACCGGTCCTGAGGGTGTTTTAATACGTCTCTGCTCTATTTTTGCCGTTATTTCTGTGCGACCGCGTTGCTGCATCTAAATTTATTTATTTAAAGGTTAATAAAAAGGTTCCCGCCTTTTCCTTTAACTTGAGGCAGGAAGCGTTGTTTTTAGCGGTAATTAGCTGATGAGTCATCCCCACTTTGAGGGTTCTCTCTTCAGTCTTGAAATAAAGGAAATGGGACACCATTGAGCAAATCATTTTCATGCAGATCTGTGTGAGAACCCAATTTTCTCTGTGTTGTCACGCTAGTAATGTCTGGTTCAAGCAGAATGATGAAAAATTGAAAGGCAAATCTTTTCGTCTCCGCTCCTGAAGCGATGAAAATTTCATAGGACAGTATGCAAGCCTGGCATTTCTCTAAGTAGCTGGGATGATGACGGTGGAGCCCGCTTGTCCTTTAAATCCTTAGAGTTGCCTCGGAATGAAGACAATTTAGTTTTAAGTTAGTTTTATTTCTATTTTGGACCAAAAAATTCTGCCTCTTATTCGTCTGCTAATTTAGATTTCCTCTTTACCACATGGAGGTCATTGCTTCCGTGACAGCACCCTCAGCATCCTGAACAGTAAGTACAGTAATGTGATGCTGGACGACTGTCTGAGGAAAGTGTAAGTTCCTGTCCCCCGTCATCTCCACCAGCAGAAGAAATGAAACCAGGTCAGTGTAAACACGGCTAAGATAGCCATACAACATTCATGAGGCTTGCCATGTTTAACGAGAACCCAGGGACTTGTATTCTTATGAGGGGGGGGGGGGGGGGGGGGGTAACTCAGTGGAGCCCCCTTTTGTTTTTTGTTTTTTTCGCCCAGTCCGCCATTCAGAATGAATTAGCCAAAACCTGTTTGTGTTTCGAAGAAAAACCCGGCTCAGGAAAAGTGTCGCGCCGAGCTGTCCACCGCCTCCCACAGAGATCAGATGCTGAAATATTCATAAGATGCCTGTTGTCTCGCTGCCCCTGAACGACAGGGTTGAGGGGGGGGGGGGGGGGGGGGGGGGGGTAAATTTTTGTTTCCAAAACAGCATAGCTTTTGTCTGTTGCAAATTTTAGATATATTTCAGCTGCAGTCACTGAGAGTTACACTACAGGGAGTTGGCTTGAAGGAGAGGTTTGGGATAGTGTTTGGCTGGAATTATTCTGAACAGAGAAGGTGAATGCAGTTCTCTTCTCTCCTTCAACCTGAACTTGTCTCCTCCTGAGAGCCGTATTTGAGCTTTTAGCATCGATCTGTGGGATTTGGAATGGAAAGTCAGGGAGAAGTTACAGACTGTTTTTGTTAGCGTCACTTCACTCAGGGATACTTCATTTAAGGGTGTTTACTTGATTTGATTTTATGCAGAAAAGTGCGTGCATAAGAGTCCTTGTTTACACATATGCATATCAAGGGTTGTACTCTTGGGATGACAGTAAAGATTGACGGTATTGTTGTGGATTTCCCCTCCCGCTCCTATCCATTGAGTCACGTCTGAAACCATCTGCATGTGTTGCATTAGTATTCCACATCTCCTCCCTCTGGGTGGAAGAATGATACCTCTGAATCTAATGCAACAGGACAGTTCAGGATACGCGGTCCTTGCCTTTGCATTGGTGCAAACACTGCTTTTGTTTCTTTTGTGTCAGAATTGAAACTGTGCGTGTCGTCTTACGGTCGTTTCCAAACTTTTATAACCACAGCATCATGTTATAAAACCACTACTAAAGACGCCTGACGACCATACAAATGCATGGAATATCTTTATATCTAATGTTTCTGCGCAGTCCAAAGTACCAGATATAAATGCAACCAGGTTGGTGGTCCAAATAAACGAGTGTGGCGGAAAAAACAAGTAAAGATTTTTTCAGAGATGACTGAAATTTATATAAAAACACACCATTGAAGATGTGGAGACAGTCCATCTGACTTTGGAACAGGGTGACATGAGAATACACACAACAACCTGAAAACTTGAGTTTTTGTTGTCAGCCATCCAATATCTGTCAGAATCTAAGCACCTGACCAGGGTCTGCACCTTTAAGTCATCATAAAGTTTAAATGGAATATATTTATGAACATTACCTGCACAATACACAGCCTTGTGGCACACCAATAGTACAGGATGAGGAAGAATCTAGCAGCAGCCACAGAATGGATCGTGCAGATAGATATGAGGAAAACCTTCCTGAAACATGGATCAAGGCTGCACTGTTGTAGTTTCAGAAAACATGACAGATTCTCAAGGAAGAAATGTTCAAATGTAACATCTAAAAATCACCTAAATGTGGCCTTTGAGCCACTTTGAACCAAAATGGCAAACTTCTTGTTTGTTATAACCAACGACTCCAGAAGGATTTTTCATCCACCTTGGCAAATTTAGGCCTTTTCTTGGAGGGATTTGCATAATTTCAGGAGTTATTGTGCATGTTGAGATCCCCAAACAAGTGATTTATTGTGTAGGACAAGCAGAAGAATAATAAATGAATGCATCTCAATAAAAATTAAATATTCTGTTCTTTTTTCTTTTTTTTTTTGGACAAACTTTTAGCATTGCTCTTGCAGACATTTTAACATTTGATCACGGAGCAGCATCGTGAATGTATGTCACTACAGCTGAGATTCCACCTGTGCCATTTAAGATGCAGAGACAAGAGGCTTTTTAAAAGCACTTTCCACAGTCTCAGAGCCACAAGAATTCCCTTTCTCGTCTTTTTAGCTCCTTCTATATTCATGTCTCTTCATGGCTTACACAGATCAAATGAAGTCAAATCAATAAATCATTGTAGCTTTCTCCCTGATTCATGTGGGTCTTTATATTTCTCTGAGGAACTTGTCAATGTTCCTATTCACGCTAAATGAACACTAATGTAATGTCTGTTAACCAGCCTGGTCCTGACTCCTGAGAATCTTAATTATAAGCAATGACATGCTAAAACATTAATTATGGTTACCCACATAGGGTGAACTTTTTACAGACCCTCTGCCTGGTGTGCTAATAAAGTCCCTTTTCAGCTCCTTGCTGCTTGTTCAGCAGAACAAAGTGTCAGTAGAGCCTCTCGAGGGCCTCTTGAGCTCCAATAGCTGTCCAAGAGTGTTTTGGCTAAAAGGTCCCCAAAGAAAGGGTCCGCTCAGCAAAAGTTGTTTGTTCACCGGCAGCTCTCTGCAGGTATTTCCTCCACAAGCTGGGACAGAATCACTGTTTGTTATGTCTTCATACTTGCCTTCCTCTTTGGAGGATATCTTTCACAGCATAGCACTCGTGTTGGTGTCAATGTGTGTGTGTATGTGTGTGTGTGTGTGTGTGTGTGTGTGTGTGTGTGTGTGTGTGTGTGTGTGTGTGTGTGTGTGTGTGTGTGAAAGCCCCGTGATTGGCGGCTCAGAGGTATCCCTGGATCAGGCAATCAGCCAAAACCAAAATTATAACAGCTATAATTTTACCTGTTTTTTTGTGTCGGTTTCCCTCCGCAGCCCAACGACCCAGTGACAAATATCTGTCAAGCAGCTGACAAGCAGCTCTTTACCCTGGTGGAGTGGGCCAAGAGGATCCCCCACTTCTCTGAGTTGCCGTTAGACGACCAGGTCATCCTGTTGCGAGCAGGTCTGTCAACGCCATTCACAAAGTTCTTAGAAAGCAGAGATGAGGGTTATTTATGAATTAATCTTTGTTTTGTTAACAGTTTCTTTATGGTTTAATACAGTTTAAAAATCTTTAGCTAAACCTGTTTTCTTAATATTTTATTTAAAATCAACCAGCGTTTTCCATTGTTTAAAAAAAAAAAAGTCTTCAGTAATAGTTCTACAGGCTTTCTTGGGGTCTTTCAAAGGTTTAGATTATATGTTGGCTGTTATTTCCCATAATGTTGACCCATGAATCTTTCAAATATAAGAAGAACTCCTATCTGAAAGGATTGAACCAGTGTTGACACGTAATTCTGTTCTATCTGTATGCTCTTTATTACCAGCAATCTGTTGCATTCACCTCATTTCTTAGGTTGCCTGTGTAAAAATACCAAATATAGCGCAGTTTGACAGATAATTTAGCATTTCTGCACAAATTCCCAAAGAGATTTTAACATATCTCAGCTTGATGTGCTGCAGACCTAAAGAATGAAAGAATTGGCAGGCCTAAAAGATTATTTACAGCTGAAACAGGACCCGAAACGCATCTGACCCTTCAGTTAATCCATCTACTGTTTAGAGACACTTTTTTAGAAATTGTCTCTATGGAAGAATTGCTATAAAGAAGTCAATGGGGAGGGGGAGGAGGGTTGTGAGATATGCCAAATGACACAAGAACCAGCCTGAAAATGAATGTCAACAGGTTTTACTGAGTGATGAATCCTCCCCAGAGTCTGGACCTTTATATTTTTGGAAGCATTGTGGCTCATCTTCACAGAGAACATCACAATAGGGAGCCAACATGGAAAGAATAGCTTTAGAAAGTCTTTCAATACGTAAAAAAAATCTGTCTTCACCACATTTTGTATTTGAAAAAGTAATATCGCATGTTTCATGTTCTATTATGCCAAGAAACATGCCCTGCCTTAGATGCAGTCCGTAAAACACACAGTGAATAAAGAGAAAATAGACAAATTAGCAACAAACCTTAAAAGTGTTCTTTTGTTTAGAGTGTCATTTTATTCATTTAAGCTAATGTGCTAGCTAAACAGGCTAACAATGCTCTTATATCAGGCCAGTAATAACCAAGATAACTATATATATATATATATATCACTGTTTCATTGTTGTATGACTTTTCTTTTTTGTTAAAGACTAAATAAGTAATTGTACATGCTGTTATTGTCATAACATTCAGAAAAAACAAGAAAAACTGACATGTTTTAGCATCTTAACCATCTATTGCTGCTAATGCTAGCTGCTCATCTGTATCCAGGTGGAGCAGTCCTTGCAAAGCAGAATGTGAATAGGTTAATGCGGTCATAACTATGAATAGGTTGCTTGGTCATGTGACCAAGAGAAGAAGCAGACGCACGATTATTTAATGCAATGTTTAAAAAAGCAAACTAACTGCTAAGCATCAAGGCAGCTACATGGAACAGAGTGAATCATCTGTCACTTCTGCTACATTCAATAATGTCACATGCAGGAAGGTCTTTTGGGTTCTCCCAACACATTGCCCTTGTTCCCTGCCTGTCGTTCCAGATTACACCACTATGGCCTCTATCTACCTCCAGGGGGGGGGGGGGGGGGGGAGAATAACAGAAATCTCCCATCATTCCTTGTCTTTTGCACATGCAATGACGGAGATACTTCAGCAAAGTGGTGGGAGACATTATTCTGCAGAGCTCATCTCCTCTCAGCTCTCAGGTTTTTTTTCTATAAATAACCACTTTAGTTCTGCTGTATCACAGATAAAAGCATCCTAGCTCCTCTCATAGCCAACTCAGCTGTGGAGAGAGGAGGCGAGTGTTGCCAGGCAGAACAGTTAAAGGAGCCCTGTCGCTCACACAGCGGCGTCTTGTGTCTTCATCTGCTCCCGGTGTCAGGCCCCCTGCTTTGGCACGTCAAGCCTGTTGTCTTTATTGCGATGGCAGGCACAGTTCATCCCTTTTACACGCTTGTCTGCTTAGAAAGCATGATTCAAATGTCTTAGTAATAACCTGATGCTTGTGTTTGAGAACGCTGCGGGGTTTTTATGGTGCAGCGTAATTGATTCATTGAAATTCTGCATTTTGTTGTCAGTTTAATTTAGCTTTTTTTTTTTTTTGAGTGTGTGAACTTTGTTACTGGTATTTTTTTTCTCCTTTTCTTCATTTTCATGCTGCTTTATAATTCCCCTCCTTCTTTCTGCCTTAGGTTGGAATGAACTCCTCATTGCATCATTTTCACACCGTTCGATAGCAGTAAAAGACGGGATTCTTCTGGCGACGGGGCTGCACGTTCACCGCAACAGCGCCCATAGTGCTGGAGTCGGAGCCATCTTTGACAGGTTATTAACCATATTAATAAACTCTAGGCTACCTTTGTGTTGTTTTCTTTTAGATTCATTTACTTGCTAATCTTATTGCAGATGTCTGTCGCTGTTATGTTATTTCTTAGACTCTCTAATCCATAGTAAGAAATCTATGGGATTTATTTAGCTAAAAATGAATAATTCGAAGAGGTGCGCTGAAAATAACTTTCATTTCTTTTTGGACAGCATGTGGCATTTAGGTTTCTTCCAGTGTATTGACTTGAAATCACAAAGATGCCTCGCTGAGGGCTAAGCAGTTCAGGAATTGATTGACTCCACTATATTAAATATGTACACATGGGTGCATTGGGGTCTCAGAGAAACTCTAAGCTGCTCAGAAAATGTAAAAAAATCCATGCAACAAAGTTCAGTCTCAGTGAAGTCGGTGCGTGTGCAGGAACCACGCCAGTAACTGTTATTGATGTCCGGGTGCAGCACGCTGACAGGCTGAATGCAACATCAAGATGCTGCGGTCCCAACACAGAAAGTAAAACAAAAAAAAGAAAACTAAAAGTCCTCAGACTGTTCATGAAACAAGCAGTTGTGCCTCATAATTTATATACTTTGGTGAAAAGAGCAAAACAATTGGAATGATATATCCCATTCTCACCAAAGGGGGCGCTGTGCTAGTATTTAGCAAAAGAGAGGATAAGTCCCATGTGAAGAAGAAAACTGTTTCCTCCACTCCTCCTGCGAGTTAAACATGTAGATGAAACTATGGATGTTTTGGGTTTTTAATTTTTTCTTATGCAAGTATCCTGCAGAAATACACTGCAACAATGGGCGCAGTACGAACAACAGGCGAGACAGAGGAACCTTAACGCCATCGTTATGTATTTACCCACAATGCAATGCTATGCCACAAGCAGGAAGAGATTTTTTGTGACTTTTTCTTTGATTCGAATCAGAGTTTGTTTGGTGCATTCACATTTCCCCAAACAAAGCGGACTTTCTGAGCAAATAGACTCGGATTTGAGATAAAAACAGCTAAAGTGAATATGCTCTTAGGGAAGAGAAGCCATCAGTGCAGCAATCCGTTTATCAGGCCTTCGTAGTAAAAAGGGCCAGACTGAAGAGCAGACCGAGTTGTTTGCAGGGAAACAGAAATTGTCCAAACATGACTTCATTTGAATGTTTCAGCCATGAAAAAGTGGAGAAACGTCCAAAAGAAACTCGTGCCAGGCTTATAGGATCAAGATTTAAAGCATCTAAGTACTGATAAAGATTTCAAAAAAAAAAAAATCTAAATGAATTTCAGGTTGAGGCGAGTTTAAAACTAAACAGAACCTGAAATCTTTCCAAGTCGTGGTTTCGACTTGTTGACTGGAAATGATTGATGGCAAGCCGTCAACAAAGCCGCTATTCCTCGGCCTCTCCGATCAGCCGCCTGCACGCTCGTTCATAAGCGTTCCCAGCCATGAGACATGTGCCATCTCTGCATTAAGATACAGGCAACTGATTACGCTTCCTTATCTACTCTCTTCTCTCTTTCACCCCCAATCCAACCAAAGAGACTGATTAACTCACACAGTTAGTCCTTTTCCTCTTTTCTTTCCTTCCTCTTTCGTTTTTTTGCAGCTCTCTTGTTCCTCCTCAGAACAAATTGAATTAGACCGAGCTAAGAGCCACAATTGACTTTACTATCAGAGTGCGAAGGCCAGGAAGAAATGGAGTGTGTGTGGGGGAGTAACAATCGGCGGGTAGAGGGTGTGACCGAGTCAGAGAGAGGTGAGGAGTTCGAGCGACTCCTCGTACCGGCACACCCACCAGTGATGTCACTCACAGACAGTGTGTGGTGTTAGATTGCAGCATGTGTTTACTCTGCGGCTCTCCTTTTATGAAAACCACGTACTAAATATAATTACTCTGCCGGGTTGCGCTCTGCCCGTTTGCGTTTGGTTTTTAAATACATGTGCAGGAAACTTTTTTTTTTTTTGGAAAAACAGAAGGGAAAAAAAAGCAGAAATTAGATTCAAGTGGTTTCCTGCAGTCTCATCTTCTGTGGAACTTGTCTGAAATTAAACAGTAGCCAAGATTTAAGCTGAATGAGACACAGTTGTAACTTTTTTCCCTCTTTTTGTGCAGAGTCCTCACAGAGCTGGTGTCAAAGATGAGGGACATGCAGATGGACAAGACGGAACTGGGGTGCCTTCGAGCTATTGTCCTTTTCAACCCAGGTAATTATGCTTAAAGTGAGCTTGTAATTGCTGCAGCTGTCTTTTGGTTCACTTATCTGACCTAAAACTTTGGACTCTGCTTGTTGAAGCTGCTAAATTGTGATTTATATTTTTTCTAATTTGGCTTAAAAAGCTCTAAGTTGACATGTGCCACCTCATCAGACCAAACAGTATATATGCCTGGAGTCCATGGTTTTTTACTGACTGCATGCAGGAGCCTCCCTCCGTCCCTGTGCGGGGCCCTCCGCGGGGCCCTCCGTGGGGCCGCTCATGCCAGACACACACTACTTCTCTGTTGCACAGTCTGTTCAGGCCACATCCAGGCCCACTGGCCTTGGTTCACTTTTTCCGCCTGATTCCTTGTTAATTAGCGGTTTGCAAGATCAGTGTTACTGAGGCAGCGAAAGGGCTGGGAGTTATGGGTTTTATGGGGGGGGGGTGTTACACAGGCAGGCTGGCTAAAAGGGCCCTCAGTCCTTCCTTTTCCCACACTGGTCCAGCCATTAACAACAAATGTTCTTTCATTGTTGGCCGTCAGCGCAGCGCTTTGTTCTCCAGAAATGTTGATCAATGACGTGTTTGTGTTGCGAATCAAAGACGCGTCCTTAATGGAGGCTGAAATTAGCGCAGCTTGGAAATTACAGCTTTAATTGGGCTAACCCAGAATGTGCTTGACCCATGCTTGTGTCAAGCCTCTGGGGTTAAAGCTCAGTGTGTAGGTTACAACCTGCGTCCAGATGCTTTGGAAGACGGAAACCAGCAGAACGCTGGCGTCTGCCGATCATTTAAACAGTTTGACTGATATTAAAACAGAAACTACATGAAAATTACACATTTGTTCCTTTTAGCATGTGATCATGCTTTTGTCCCAATTAAATGTTTTGAGGCTTTTAATTAAATTAAATTTTTTTGCAAACTGATGACATTTAACAAGTAAATCTCTAACCAGAGGTCATGTGTCCAGATGTAATTGTAGCACCGAGTCACGAGTTGGGACGCTGTGTGGAATGTAAACCTTTAATTACTTCCAGTAAGATCCGTCCTGCAGGCTGGCCTGTAAACACGTGTTGATGCGATGGATGCAGGATGTGGTTCAGCATTGTCTTGCTGAAATCTGCAAAGTCTTCCCTGAAAGGAACGTTGTCCAGATGAGAACTGGTGCTTCCATTGAAGCATTGATGGAGCCTTCGTAGATGTGGATACTGCCCATGCCGTAGGGGCTAATGCAACCTCATCTGACATGCAGGCTTTTAAATAAAAAGCTGGATTCTTCTTCTCTGGTCTGCAGGACACAGCATCCATGGCTCCCAATCAGAATGTCAGATTTTCATCTGATAGTTTTCTGCTTTTTCTCAGACCATTTTAAATGAGCTTTGGTCCTGAGAAGACTGTGCTGTTCCTGGATCATCTTCACATTTACCTTCTTCTTTACGTGATAAAGCTTTAACGTAAATTTGTGGATTTCACAGTGAACTGTGTTGACAATCGATCATTTTTGGAAGTGTTCCTGAGCCCCTGCAGGGATTTCAAGTCTTTACTTCATCCGACGTCACTTGAAGCCTCATAGATCATCCAGTTTTGCCCCCTGTCCCGTGCACAGAGATTCCTCCTTTGGATGATTTTATACGCTGTAGACGGTGGAATCCCTGAAGTCGCCACAATTTTAAGTTGAGACAAATTTCCTGAAATTCTTCCAGCGTTTTCAGATGCAGTTTGTTGCAGACTGCTGAACTTCTGCCCATCTTTCCATCTCCTAAATGCTCCTTTTACAGCCAGTCATGTTACTGGCTTGTTGCCAGTTAACCTAATTAGCTGCCATTTGCTCCTCCAGTTGGATTTTATTGTTCCAGTTTTTTAGTCTTGAGCTGCCTCTGTTCCCACTTTATTGTTAGAATTCGATTCTGAGAAAAAAGACTTTGGACCTGATATGAGATCCATTACAGTCACTTCTCAATCCGTGCGTTTACATGGGAGTTTTAATTGCTGTTTAATTCCGCTTTAAACTGATGAAAAACAACCATGTAAACACTTAATTCCTAATGCTAATTTCTATTCAGAATTAAACTTAATTCCGATGTAAGTGACTGGTTTATTCACATTTTAATTCCAATGTATTTAATTCCTCTGTCATATAAATCTTAATTCTGCTCTAAGTTAATTCCAGTCGTTATCTTGTTCTGTTCCGATGACGAGCGTTGTTTTACCTACCGTGTTCGGTGGTCTATCTATCTTCTTCTCAGTTACTGCAAAAAGTGAAGTAGTATGCTCGTATTGAGATAGTACTTCAAAAGTATAATAAAAATAGCAGCGAATCTGGTTCTTTTTATGTAGTTTTTACAAGTTACAGCTGAAAAGACGAGAAGCAGGGAGCTAACTTTGTTTATTTCTAGTATACATCATACATCACATGCACCCTCTGTCCAATCAGAACCCTTCCCAACCCGCCGCTCTAACGAGGAATTAAGTAAGGACGTGTTTCATGTAAACGTTTATTCGCAATTATTATTTTCATGTAAACTCATAGGAGAATATGTTAGTTCCTAATTATTAATTCCGAATTAAAAAACACCATGTAACCGTAGCCATTGTGTCTCCACAGACTCTAAAGGTTTGTCCAACCCGGGTGAAGTGGAATCCCTGAGAGAGAAAGTGTACGCGTCTTTAGAGGCTTACTGCAAACAGAAGTACCCCGAGCAGCCGGGCAGGTGGGGTTCAGAAGACGTCAATCTTCAAGGCCTCGACTGATTGCTCGTGCTAACATTGTGCATCTTCTGTGTGTGTGTGTGTGTGTGTGTGTGTGTGTGTGTGTGAGCAGATTCGCCAAACTGTTACTGCGGTTACCAGCACTGCGCTCCATCGGGCTCAAGTGTCTGGAGCACCTGTTCTTCTTCAAGCTGATCGGCGACACCCCCATTGACACCTTCCTGATGGAGATGCTAGAAGCGCCGCATCAAATGACATAATGGCAGTGATGCCTCCTCAGCTGCCCCACTTCTCCCCCCTCACACACATCACCCGGCAGCCTCGCATCGGGACCGGGGGCTTTTTATGAAAAGTCCGTCTCCAGCAAGGGACAGATATGAAGACTTTGGATGGAGAGCTTCACCCTCCCCTCCTCCCGCTGTCCCTTCCCCTCTGTCCCATCTTATCCCCTCTGACTCGCCTTGACGGCTTCCAATCAAGGAGTCTGTCGTGGTTTTGGGTCTTTTGTTTTATACAGTGTAAAAAAAATATATAAATAAGAAATATATAAATGAATAATCACACAACAGTTACAGCGGTAAGGGAACGGTGACGGACGAAAAGACGAAACTTTGAGCCTTGAGAGACGATCAGGTTTTAACAGCCGCAGTGAAGCTTGCAGGTAAATTCACCAAAACAGCAATGATGTCATGTTTGGACAATCAGGACAATCATAGACTCTTCAGACCCTCGAGTGGGAAGGGGTGCAGTTGTTTTTGTTTTGTTTGTTTTGTTGCTTTTTGTTCCATCCAGACCTGAACCCGCTCTGTCTTTCAGGACTGAACGGGGGTGGAGTGGGGGGGGGGTGTCTCCTCTGTTCTGTATCGTTGGACTGAAAACGTCGGGTCTTGCACTAACCGTTCTGGAGATGGCTTCACAAAACTTTTCAGGCGCTCACAAACCTCTGGTTTCACCTCCGTTCCAGCAGATCCAGAAGTACTGTGTAACGCCGAGGAGGATGTCCCAATCTGCCCACAAACCAGCCCCTAAATAAGAGCCGGAAGAGCTGTTTATGCATCCAGGTGGTGCAGGAACAACTTCTGCCAACAGATGTACTGTCCAGGCGCAGTTGGGTGGCTGGAAATGTGAGAGCCTGGTCTCACCTGTGAGGAAACCCCACCGTTTGGCCCTCCTAACTGTTTGTTTCCTGTGAATTTCAGCCCCCTCCCACAGAGCTTTTCTTCAGAAAACCACCTCATGTTCCAGAAGCTTTCGGCCGTACGCAGTATTGACAGTATTTTTAGTTTTCACTTTTCCAGGAGAATGCACAATTACCTCTCTCCATCGCTCAGACCTTTTTTTTTTTTTTTTTTATTTCCAAACCTTATTTAGGCTCGTTTGGGATAAAAGATGCAGGAGAAGCGTTCGTCGTCACAGCGGAGCCATTGTTTGTTTGTTTGTTTTGTTTGTTACTTGGCACTTAACCTCATGACAGCGGAGTGGAGTTTCGAAGCAGAAAGCTGATGTAATCGACCTCTAAGGTGGAATTTGGCCTCCAGCCCAGTTAGGAACGCCTCAGTCCTTTTCCTCCTCAGAGGGACACACACACACACACACACACACTGTGCACTTCTCTGAGACAACCAAGTGTCATTTACATGGAACTGAAATGTTAAATATCTCTATGTTCTGTATAGACGTGCTTTTATGGCCCATAGTCTTTGTTTTTTCTTCTTCAGCTCTGCTTTTTTCTGAATGCTGCAGCTGCTGCAAAACTATGCATCGAGTGCATTTCCAAAGATTGTCCTCAGAGCAACTCAGACTGGCCCTGCGTGGGGTTTTTGGAAGTTTTTTTAGAGCAGGTGTTTGTGAGGTGGCCGTCCACATTTTCCTTTCGGTTCTGGTTTACTCAACAGGTGAGCGCGTTAGTAAAACTGCTTCAGCACATTTTAGTTACTTTTTATTATTTTTGTCCCCTTCTTTAGTTTTCACCGCCGCACTTTCACAAGCACCTTTACACACTCTGGACCTTAGAAACAACAAACACACCAAAACCCGAGCACTGTGTTTTTATCTTCTTTTTTTTTTCACCAAGGCAGAAAGACGGAGTGTTTGGAGTCTTCAAGCCATTTTTCTCATCTATTTCTAAAGAAAAAACAAAAGTTGAAGAGTTCGAATAATGAAAAGCTTCTTTTAGTAACAAATTTATCTTTTTTTTTAAACTAAATGAAATTGGCTTTTTTTATGTCTCTTTTTTCCAAAAGACACCAAATTTCACCTAAAAAACTGCTATCCTTTAAGTAAAATTTATCTAAAATATCAAACTTAAAAGATGAATCCCAGAAGTGTACAGGTTTTTTTCACCCCAGTAACTGATAATGTCTGAAATCACCTTTTAAAATGCTTTTTTTTTTTTTTTTTAACCTCTCTCTAGACTCCAAATAACACTAACTTTGAATACAAATGCCACATATCAAATTTTTATCATGATTTGGAGGCCAGCTACTTCAAAGAAAACATCTACATGCAGGGAATTTATAAATGTTTCACCTTGTGAAACTGATCCGTCTGTTTTCAAGACCCCCTCTCCTCGTCTAAAACACCGAAAGGCTCCAGGGTTTACTTTGGGTTTACTTTGGGTGGAAGTGAAGGTTGGGAAGCAGAAAGTGAGGCGGCGTGCTGACAGTGTGAAGTGCTGCGGGCGCCCTCTGGTGGCAGAGCAGCGAAACTACTTGAATTTTTTTTTTTTTTTTTTTTTTACTTCCCCAAGTATTTTAAATCCAGCAGACAGACAGACAGCACTTTGTGATCATTGCTGTTTCGGATCAGACAGAAAACATCAGCATCAGTTTGTTAAAACACAGAAAAAGTAGCAATAACGTTAATCTGATCCGTTGATACCAAACAGTCATCAGTAAGGTGGTCTGTAGTCACATCTAAACCAGGTGACAGTATTGACTGCCAGCTTGAGCTCAGTTTACAGTATTTATATTGCTTTTAGAGGGGGGGGGGGGGTATTATAAAAATGGTTTTCTGTTAAAACAGAAGTTTATTTGGACTCAAGACGTTTCTGATTACTTCTTTTTTATATATAGTGATATTAATTAAAACAAAAAGCTGATCAACAATCAAGTGAATATCTCTTTAGTCTGATGTCATTCCCTCTCCAGCTGTCTGTGCTTGGTGGCTGCAATTATCTTAAGCCATATAAAGCTCAATCCATCCCCCTCCACCCACCCACCCCTGCAGAAAATGGACAGATGTGGATCTTTTCAAAAGGATAAATGCTCACCCACATGTATGCTTTATCACATAAAGCTATATTTTGTTAATATGTATATGTGTATATATTTATAAATATATATCAGATCTGTTTCTTCAGTATTTCCAAAAGTTAAAAAAAAAAAAAATTAAAAAGAGGAAGAAAAATCTTTCAAACCAAACTGTTTTCACAAATATTTGAGGGGGTTTTACAATTAAATTTCTGAATGAAATGAACCCCGATCAACCAGCAGAACTGCAGCAGCTCTCAACTCGAAAGAAACAGCTTCTCCGCCGTTTGTGTGACCTCAGAAACCGAAATGCAGAGAAAAAATCTATAAAAAGGAGTGTTTAAATCCTCCGAACTGTGTGTGTTGCTTAGCAATTGTATGTTCAGCCAGTGTAATCAGGAAAAGCCGAGCTTGTGACACAATCACTGCTTTCTTTGTTGCATTTACAGTAAAAATTTTCGAGTTTAAAAGAAGAAAAAAAAAAACTTGGAAAAATGATCTATTTTTGTACAAAGGTAATTTTATCCCTTGCTTATGTACTCTGTTCTTTCCCTCCTCTTCTGTGGGCCGTTTTACTCGTCGTGGAAAAGCTGACTTCAGTTTCAAGACTGAACATGTAATATGGGAGGAACAGTCGGCTTTGACACTTTGATAACTGTGTCGCTTTTTTTTTTTGCTTTTTTTTTTTTTTTTTGCCATTTCCAGCCTGTCGCTGCAGGACGGGAAACGTCTGTTCATTATTCTTTTGTCTATTTTTATCCAGATGCAATTTTGTCATCTGCTCTTCGTGGGTTGTTCTGATGTTCTATCTTTCATGGACAGAAAAAAAAAAGTTATTAAAAAAAAAAAAAAAAAACTTGAAAATGATCACTGCCAGTTGATTTGTGTGTGACACCGACACGACACGACCACCAGCTGAAACATACAAAAACAGGATCTTTTTTATTAGGTTGCAGGTTATAATTGCTGAATGCAAACAAGTTTTCCACAAAGATCCAGGTGAGCTACAGAGAACAGGTGCTGCTGCATTTGAGTGCATGACTATGAGCTAATTAAGCTTTTTTTTTTTTTTTTTTTTTTAAAGAGGAAACAAAAAGGCAATACATCCGTGGTATTACGTACATATATACTAAAACAGCTGCAGTTTGCTGCTGTTGTACAAAGCAATCGGCTAAATTAAAAACATTTCTTTAAACACGTTTTTTCTTTAGATCGTTGAAAACAAAGTTAAGACATCTCTGGGTTTTTCTTTTGTAACTAAGACAAAGGGTGGCTTGTACACAGAGGCAAATAAACATATGCAACATTTCTTTTTCTAATTGCATCATCTTAAAAAAAAAAAACAAATTCCCTTTCCCAGATTTTAGAAAAAAAAAAAACAATGGTTGGTTTGTTGCACACTGGAGGGAGAAAAAAAAAAGTTAATTTTCCAGATTTTGGTTCGTTGTGCATTTCATGGCGTGGGGAAAAAAAAAGTTTTCCAATCAGCTTCTTAAGAAAATGTCAGTAAAATCCTGATGCATGTTGCTCAGGTGAGGGGAAAAAAAAGTACTGCCTTAACCTGATTTGATAATTGGAAAAGAAAAAAAAAAAAGAACAGTTGAATAAATAAAATAACTTTGGGTAAATTTGCTTTTATTAAATCCAAGCCTGATCTAAAGGTCACCTCCTCACTTAGATGTCGAGTTACAAAGTCAAAAGAGAAACCATACAAAGGCCTGGGAACCATCACATTTATTGTACAGGAGCCGGTATGAAGCAGAAAGGCTAAAGCAGTGTCAAAAAAATACTGAAGCACCAGAACGTTGCTTGAAAGTAAAATGAAGTCACTCGTTTTCCTAATGAGACGAAGGAACTGGCACGTGCTGTCAGATGTGATCATGATGATCATGATGATGTGTCGGCTGGGACTCTCCTTGCTGGATTTCATTAGCGAAAAGCTCTCTGCCTCCATCAGGAGCTCAGTCAGAAAGTAAGGGCTCGTTTTTTACACCAAAATGTAGGAGAAAAAAAACCAAAGATGAATGGTCCAAAAATATCCCAAAAAAAAAAAAAAAAAAAAGTTTAGCAGTCGCTTTTCCATAGCTTGATGGTTTTGTCGTTTTCTAAAGCCGCAGACGCGATGATGTTCTCTGTGGGGTGGCAGGCGGTGGAAATGACGACATCTGAAAGCAAAGGAAATGATGGCGTTTAAATCTGCTCGTGCGACCGTCATGTAAGGCGGCGAGTTGCGCAGTACCTGTGTGGCCCTGGAGTTTCTGCACAATCTCCTTCGTCTGCAGGTTCCAGATATAAACCATGTTGTCCTCCGATCCCGACACGATCCACTGCAACAGAGCATCCGCTTAGCTTCAGCTCAGAGTGACATGCAGCTGCACATAGTGGCTGAATGACAGCGCCTACCTTCCCCCCGGTGACGGAGAAGTTGGCGAATATGCAGTACTTCTCATTTTTGTGGCCCGTGTACGTCTTCAAGCACTGAAATGTCAGAAAACAATCAGAAAATGTTGCATCGTCTACAACACAATGCTGTTTATCATTTTCACAGATTTAATTATATTAGAAAATAATCAAAACAAGCTCAATTCTGCAAATGTGGCCAGAATCATGTACAACGCTGCATCTATTAGAGGAGCTGACCTTTCCTTTGCTGTAGTCCCACAGCTTCAGCGTGCTGAAAACACACACACACACACACATATTGCTTATGTGTAACAACGTGGCGCTATGCCGCCCTCTGCAGGCGACAACTGATCATAACAGGTAAACAAAAAGGAGAAAACACTCACTTGTCCAGTGTAGCAGCCAGGATGTATTTCCCGTTGGGGGAGAACTTCACAAACGATACAGGAGGATTGTCATCATCTGACATGAGTGCAGAAACGGGATGAAAATCAGCATCATTGTCATCTCAAAGCGTTAACCTTTCTGCACTTTTCAAGCTCAAAAGGAACTTATTAAGACATTTTCTGGCAGAGATGAGGAGGTGACTGATCTTACCAATGAGGGTTTTTAAACACTGCCCTGATGCCGTGTCCCAGATTCGGCTGTGAAACAACAAAACAGTTATTTAATTGGGACTCGTTAGGCGGAAAGGCGAACAAACACGGGCACCGGATGAATAGAAAGAAAGCTGTTCGCGTCATTCATTCCTCGACACATTCTTCCAGATCGTAACACAACCCAGATACAACATGTCCAGCGATTTGTGTAGCAGCAATGGACTCACCAGAGGCCGTCGTAGCTACTGGACACAATCAAAGAACCGTCTCTGTTAAAATGAACCTGCAAACCCAGAGAGATGCTCGTTGCCATGGTGATTCTAACTCCAGAGGGCTTGTTTTAATGTCGAGACGAGAGAGGAAAAACTTACGGCTGAGACGGGGTCAGAATGAGCCGGCAGTGTTTTCAAACATTTCCCAGTCTTCACGTCCCATATCCGTACGCTCTCATCAAACTACAAGTGGGAAAGGAGGAAAGAAAAGAACAACTCGCTGCTTTGATCAAACAGAAGGGAAAACAGCTTCTGTCCATTCTGGCTAAAATGTTCTGTACTCACAGATCCAGACACGATTAGGTTGGACTGGGGGTTGAAGTTGCAGCAGAAGACGTAGTTGCTGTGGCCTTTTAGAGTCTTCAAACATTTTCCCTGGTTTTTAGAAACAACGTAAAAATGCTAAGAATCCAAATTCCACATTAAACCAGACATGAACCCAGAGAGTCTGCAAGGTGTTCCTCTCCTTATGCCATGAACACACACATCCTTACCGAGCTCACATCCCAGATCTTCAGGGTTTTATCATCCGATGCAGACACCAGGAGGTTGGAGTCAGAGGACCAGGCTACGTCAGATATGCCCTGCGGATTCATGGGAACTAATCAACACACAAGAAAACCACAAAGACGACCTGCACCACGTTCAGCTTTCTGCATTGGCTCGATCCCTGGTGGGTGAAATGTGACCTTAAACAATCCATTCCATCATCTGCAAAGATCAGAATCTGTTCTACTCACCAGCTTGTGTCCAGAGATGGTTTTCTCAAACTTTCCATCGTACGCTCCCCAGATTTTGATCAGTTTATCAGCAGCTGTGAGACAAAAAATAAAAAAACAAAAAACACACATTTATGGTTGCTAAATTTGCACAAATTTCCCTCATAAGCTGCCAGGCCTTTACTGAAGCCATCCTCTATTTATGTCTCTTAATCTAAAGTTTAATTTAGGGCAGAATTTCTGCAGACTATGTCACTCGAAATCTCAGCTGTCAAATTCCAGACTTCCAGGGCCGGTATCCTGGACGTTTTTGTTGTCTCCATGCTCCAACACACCTGGCTGGAATTCATAAATAGGTTGATCAGAAGCTGCTGGATCCATTTGATTTAAAGTAGCTGCGCTGGTAGAGGGAAACAATAAAAACCTGCTGGATATACCTGCAGTTTGACACCTGCCTAAATGTACTCTGTCACCATAAGAGGTCATGCTACCATCAAGTTGCTTCTGCATCTTTTACTGCAGATGTTTTACTGCCATCATTCTGTGGCAAGTTAGAGAGGTTCTTATTCCATATTTGAAGTCAAAGTTTTCTCTATATGTAGGACATGAGACGATGATGTGTCAGCTGTCTGGAGAGTCTTTTTGGTTTGGCTTGAAGTTTTCCACATCATAAAAAAAGATATCAAGCTCACAGATAGTTTTCCTTCATTACCAGGTAAAGTACAGTTTAACTCGGCTTTGTTCTCTGTTACAGATAGAATCCCCTCACTATGAGAGGGATCAGCGGTTTTTCAGGCTGTGACTGGATGCACAACCGTGCTTATTACGTTACAATGATCCAACAGACATGCTGAATGGATTCAAACAGGGCTTTTAGTTAATATAGTGTATATATATATATATATATATATATATATATATATATATATATATATTCATTCATTTTCCTAACCGCTTAATCCAATTAGCTGAAGCCTATCCCAGCAGTCTTTGGGCAAAAGGCAGGGTACACCCTGGACAGCTTGCCAGTCCATCGCAGGGCCACACTGAGACAACCAACCAATCACGCTCACAGTCACTCCTATGGGCAATTTAGAGTAACCAATTAACCTAACATGCATGTTTTTGGACGGTGGGAGGAAGCCGGAGTACCTGGAGAGAACCCACGCATACATGGGGAGAACATGCAGACTCCACACAGAAAGGCCACTGACCAAACCATGCCCCAGCCAAGGATCGAACCAGCTAGCTTTTACAAGAGCTGTTGAGTCTTTTACATAAAGTTATCATTTGCAGTGAAACTGTAAAAAATTCCAGTTTCTGTAATGTGATGTGATTACTGAGTGTTCTCCCCAGACTGAAAAATGTTTACATTTTGAACAAATAAGTGCACAAAATCAACACTGTGGGCATCATTTATATGTGCAATGAAACGAATCTCTGTTTTTTAAAGCGAGACATATGCAACTGAATAAGTTTGAAAAGGGAACTCACAAGAGCTGGCGAGCCATTCTCCACTCGGGCTGAATTTGACGGACGACACAGCTTTAGTATGCCCCGCTAATGTGAATTTCAGGCTGTAGTTTGGCTTTGCAGGTGCAGACTGTTAATAAAAAATATTACATGAGCTAGTTTGTTATACATCAGCAAACAGTTGTTAACATGTTTCCTTTTGCCATTCATATTTGAGAATGCCTTTAATTGCCTTTAGACAGAGAAAAAGAGAGAGAGAAAGAATAGTACACAAACTGCAATGTGTTACTGGGTTTTTGTTTGTTTTTTTTTTAAAGTAACATATTATAGCTGGAATAGACAGTTTCATAAAGCACTAATGGCTTTCCAGGTATCCACACCTTGCTTTGGCTAGCAGATGCTGATGGCACAACTGGAGGCTTGGTATCAGTCTCTGGTTTCTTGTCCTCTGTTGCCATGGTGAGGAAATTAACCTCTACTGCACGCTAACTGGAAACACATTAAAACAAAATTAAAAAATAAACCCTGGGACCTTTAAAGCGTAGCAATATCTGTAAACGATTTCAAAGACTGGAAATAATTCTGACCTCAGTTTTAGATATTTATACATGTGCAATGCTTAAAGTCTAAATATAAGCCTGTACTCCGTAAAATGAAAACAAGGTTTATGTGTCTGAGATTCATTGAAGCATGCGTGTTAAATCAGTAGACGTGCTAATAGACATTCCTAAAAATACCATATTTTGACAGACGGAACTAAATTACAAGGTTTAGACTTGCTGTAAAGCCTTGAGGATAAGTGTATTTAACTCGATTAGCAAACTGGGCAGCTTTGTTTTATTGCTAAGGGGTTAAATACCTGTGTGGCAGCGACGCCGTTTAGCTAAATGGCTAACTTAGCTAGTTTCTGTTAGCTCACATAAATGGTTCAAATTTCACTAAAAAGAAACAAACATAAAACTCTTCATAGAGCAAATTAAGATTATGCGGTACTGGTTTTATTTATTTATTTATTTATAACACCAGTGTGTCTGTTTAAACCAAACAACTGCGGAGTGCAGCATCAAACAAAAGGCGACACGAATTACCTTAGCTTAAAGTTAACTCTGACAGACATAACATTGTCACGATTGCTACATTCATGTATACTGACTTAAAGTGGCATTTCCGGGACCAATATTGCAATATAATTAGAAAATCACTAATTTAATAGGGAAGATAAAGGTAGCCTTTTCAGGCAGCCGCCTGCTTTAAACGCAGTGATTATGTTGACAAGCTGCCACGAATGGGCCCTCCATTCAGACAATGAAGATCCAGGTTAACGGCGATACTTACACGGATCGATGCAGGTTCAAGGCTAACCTATTACTTTTACTAATGATCGGGACAGGAAACCGTGCTTGTATAACAAATAGCGATCCCACGAGCAAGTTAAATCGAAAGGCTTACTTCTGCTGGTTTGTCTACACCACAGTACGAGGAGAAGCGGGGAATGTGTGGTGTGCGAAGGCTCTGCGCATGCGTGTTACACTCAGAGGTAACGGAAAGTCATGAGGGTCAATTCACGAAAGCAAAGTATTATTATTATTATTATTATTATTATTATTATTATTATTATTATTATTATTATTATTATTATTAATGTTGTTGTTGTTGTTTTAGGAGGAATTTTGATCACCCTTATTAGTTTAACACTGACAAAAACACTGCTGTCTTATTGTTTTACACTTTTCACAGACATTACCACAAAATATATTTGAGGTATTTACTTTATAAAACACAGTTATGCGTTTGGATCATTTTTCTTTCTTTATTTTTTTAGCTCCAGTTTTTTGCAAGCTTTGAAAATCTCAGGTCAGTAATAAAAGTGTAGACACTGCTACATTGAATGTGTTTGATAATCCTATTTCAGAAATAAAATTGGAAAACTATTCTTACCTATTTTTAAAGAGCCCTAAGCAAACACTTATTATGATTAGTCAAATGGAGAATTTAAAAAAAAAAGAAAAAAAAAAAAAAAAAAAGATCTGGTCTCGATTTAGATTTAAGGAAGAGTACGTTACTTGCCTTATTTAATCATTCTCAAATTGACTAGTTTGGTATTTCTGTGAAAAGTGAAGTAAAGTGTTTAAGGCTGATTGTTTTAAAAAAAAAAAATCTTAATATTCAAGAAAAGATTATGGGAGGATTAAAGGTTGAATCTATGTTTAACTCTTGGTTGTAGTAGTGCACGTATATGTACGTCGCGCTCGAGGTACCGCTCTTCACCAGTTGGTGGTGCACTTGCGTTAAATCGTCGCGTGCCAGCCGCAAGAACAAAACACCCAGAAGAAGAAGAGCGAGCGGTTCCTCCCTCCAGCCATGCCCACGGCAGGTTAGTCAACAAGTTGCTAAAGTCTTTCTCATGCGTTATGGAGTGAGGTCAACCTAGCTCCCTGTTTTTGTTTGGTCCTGGGTGGAAGGTGTGAACTTTTCTCAGGTGGGCATCGTCTTTTTTCAATCCGCCCTCATAAGAAAGCGAGTTGATAAACACTCGTCTTATACGTATGTTTTTAACCAGTGACTGTTACACTAGCAACCAGGTTTCTTCTCTCCGTTATCTCAAGTTATGGCTATCTTAAAGGCAACCTTTCGCAGTTTCACACTTTGGCTGCCACAAAACACGGAAACTGGAAGCAAAACTCAAAGTTCACCCGGACAAAATGTCTATGACCCGCAGCGTATTTGTAATCCCATCTTGTGTTTGCTAGTTAGTGGCTCCACAGAGGAACATGTAAACCAGCTAGCCAGGCTTAACCAGCGACGTGGATGTTTTTCAGTGTTGAAGGGTTCTACACAGTGGGGTGGTGTCGTGTTTCTTAAGTCTGGTCATTTTAAACATTAAATGCTTTTTAATTATCATTTCATTAGCTTCAACTTTAGTGTCGCGCGACATTTAACGTTTATGAGGCTACAGCTAAAGCTTATGGCTAATGTTGGTGTTTTTGTTTGTTGTCGTTTTATCGAGATTTTAAAATAAAACAAATTTCCACTGACGTGTATAGTGCGGTGCAGATGAAACCGACTAGCCTTGGCTCTGTCGGTTTTTTTGGGGTTTTTTTTTTTGTTGTTGTTGTTGTTTTTTCTTTTTTTTTTAAATCGTGATTTAGGTTGGAAAATGGAGGAAAACACGCTTTTTGTCACGTTGTTGTCTGTCTGAGCGTTGTGCGTGTAAACAAACCAGGAGGCTGGCATCTAAGTTCCAAAACTGACTGTGTAGCACCTAAAATGTTACTGTTCACTGTGGCCATGGGGTGAGTTGTGCAAACAGAAATGGCTTTGCCAAAGTGACAAACTTCAAATATTTGTTTTTAATTTTTTTTAAAAATATATAATTTATTTACTTCTTTGTGAGCTTATTGGAGATATTGTATTACCAACATTAGATCAATGCTGTATTACCACTGAATCAATCCTAAATAGTCTCATAATGAATTATATACTTTGTACATCAAACCAAATTACCCTTTGTCTTAAAAGTTTGATATATTACCTTTTTACCTTGAAAGTCACCACACAATACTTAATGCTTTACCTCACAGATAACAGGAAACACCGGTTTGCTGCTACTTCCATGGGTTAACTTGTGTTATGTTGACACATCAACTCAGAAGATGACCTTTTTAAAATGATAGTTAGTATTTATAATTGTACATTTACAGAAACAATATTGTTTTTGTAAAAAAAAATGTCTTTATGGTGCAACAGGGTGGCTTTGTTCCAGGGAGTTATATATTAAAAAAGATGACTGCATTGTTTTTTTTTTCAATATTATGTCTAACTAATTTTTCAATAAAAAAAAAACTTTGAACAAAAAAGAAAAATAATTGTACATTTAACAGGTTCAGAAAAAAATGCTGATATTGTTCAATCAGCTTCTCATTCTATTATAAAACACCACATCGCAAACTAAATAGGTAACAGATGTAATTATTAATGTCTTAGTGTAGTTCACATCTGAACTATGTGTCTCTTTTACATTTTCTCCTTTCATCGACTGCAACAGGTGACCTTGTGTGGTGTAAAAACTATGTGTGAAGTGGAGTGGCGCTCCCTCAGAGTCGTTGCTGAGCAGACAGAAGAACACAGCGTCATTTGCAGAAGATAACAGGAGCTGGCCGACTTGTTTGCCATCATCATGTCAGCAGACACAGAACCAGAGCCACCAAAGCTTGTGAACCCTCCACCTCCTGAGGTGACCAATCCTAACAAGCCGAGCCGAAGGACCAACCAGTTGCAGTTTATGCAGAAGGTAGTGATCAAATCCCTGTGGCGGCACCCGTTCGCTTGGCCTTTTTACCAGCCTGTTGATGCAGTCACTCTTGGACTACCTGTGAGTAGTTGCACTTGTTGAGTAATAAGCTGATGAACAGCATTTTTTGTTTGTTTGTTTGTCTCTCTCTTTTTTTTTTTTCTTTTGCTATTTAGAAAATGCATCAAATGTAAATTACAGTTAAAAAAAACAAAAAACTTTTATTAAAAGAGGTTTTCTGCTATCAAGCAAATATGAAATTTATCATTTTAAGCTTAAGCAGGAAGAAAATGCTGCAAGTCTGCAGAAGAGTAGCATCCTGCCAGAACATTGCATTGCAGCTAATCTGAACAGTGTTCGTCACTTCACCGTGACTGGTTCAGATCTGCAAGAACTTACCAAAAAACTTTCTTGTATAAAAAATACCTCATTTTGTTGGGAAGTTTGGGCACCCCCACTCGTGTCATAAGTCACACCTGTTCTTGTACACTACACCAGTCAAAAGTTAGGACACATTTTCATTCAATGGTTTGTCATTTTTTATTCATTTATTTATTTATTTATTAAAACTTAAAACCAAGGACATCCACACTATGAAGGGATTTATATGGAATTATGTAATCATACAAAACATTGTTAGTAAACCATAATATGTTTCAGATTCTTGAAAATAGCCACCTTTTGCTTTGACAGCTTGACATTCTTGGTTATATCCCAGTCAGCTTCATGAGGCAGACACCTTGAATGGTTTTCTGACAGCCTTGAAGGAGTTCCCAGAATTTTTTAACCTATTACATATTAACATGTTATTAACATATTCTGGTTTATGAAAAACTCGTATGTTCTTATATGTTCGTTCATAGTGTGGATGTCTGTAGTTAAACTCTACAACTAAGAAAATGAAACAAAGAAAACCGATTGAATGAAAAAGTGTCAACGTTTGACTGGTACTGCATGTAAAGTAATTGTAATTTTCTCTTGATACTTTAATTAGTTTACTTATTTTAAACACCTGTTTATGTTCATTAAAAGTTTTTGTCGCCTCAGGAAAAGCATCTGTTTTCATTTTCCCCCTTTGGAGTAAAACCACACATGAACATTTACATTTCCCTGTTTTGTCCTTTCATTGTATTTGTGTTGCTTTGTAAGATTCGCTCACTTGTTTTATTCACCAATTTGTCTTTGCCTCCTTATTCTTATGCGCACAATCCCCTACTCTACGTAAACACAGTGAGTATAGAGATGCAGAAATGTTTTATGCGACACTGACAGCTCGTACTTTTATAAATGAATGACTTAATTTGAAAATTACATTTTTGAAAAATGAATTAGAATTAACCAAAGTGGTTGTAACTTTTTAAGACTATCTGTAATAAAACAAAAAAAACCTTCATTTCTGAGATAAAATCCATCAGAAAACAGGCTACTGTCAATTAATAACTATTTTCCTGTTTGGGGTTGACTCAGACTTAAGCACCATCTTATCTTGGTGCTTATGTTTCTTGACTCGCCTGATTTCTTCTCTCCAAATCATCTTTGTGTGTGTCGTGTTTTAAGATTGATGTGATTTTCAGCTGGAAAACCATCTAAAGTATAAAGGGGAAAGTATATCTCAGAATTGAACTTCCTTTCCTCAGTCAAACTTGAAGCAGATTTTCTATCTGACACTGACTATTCTCAATCAGGACTATCATAAGATAATAACTACCCCTATGGACATGGGTACCATCAAGAAACGACTGGAGAACAACTATTATTGGAGTGCCAGTGAGTGCTTGCAAGACTTCAACACCATGTTCACCAACTGCTACATATACAACAAGGTGAGAAGTATAAGAATTTGAGCCGCACAATGCTTGTAGCGCCTTATTCTGATGGCTTATGCTTTCCCTCTGCAGCCCACAGATGACATAGTGCTGATGGCTCTCGCCGTGGAGAAGGTTTTTCTGCATAAAGTTTCCCAAATGCCTCAGAAAGAAGTCGAGATTCTTCCCCATGGACCCAGAAGAAGAGCAAGGAAGAATAGCAACCCGGGTAATAAGTTTAAATCGGTAAACAGCAAAAGCAACTTCAGGGAAACGTAATTAACCATTTTATCTCAGCAATCGTTGCCGTTTCGACTATGTCAACAGAGAACAAGATGAAAAAAAGCTGCGCAGGACGAGCCAGTACTCTTATGAGTGAACTGGAAGAGAGAGAGCTGCCACAACAACAAACCAAGCGGTGCAGTTTAAGCGAGCAGCTGAAGTACTGCAGTGACATCCTGAAGGAAATGCTGTCCAAGAAGCATTCAGCGTATGCTTGGCCCTTCTACTTGCCTGTAGATGCTCAAGCTCTGGAGCTGCACGACTACCACGACATCATCAAATACCCCATGGATCTTGGCACCGTTAAAGTACATTTATCCCATCATGCCTCAAACGTCTCCAGAAAAAAAGAGGACTTTCTGTTTCAGTCTGAATTTTATTTTGCAGAAAAAGATGGATGGAGGCGAATATCAAGACGTGCAGCAGTTCGCAGCAGATGTGAGGTTAATATTTTCTAACTGCTATAAGTACAACCCCTCGCATCACAGTGTTGTCAGCATGGCCAGAAGACTTCAGGTTAGTTGCGAATGTTCACATAATCAGATCCTTTTAATTCTTCGAGCTCTTCTCTTGGTTTCATTTTTAAATTCGCCTCTGTCCTCATGCGAATGGTTGACTCAGGGAGTGTTCGAGCAGAAGTTTGCCAAGATACCCGATGAGCACGTGGAGTTAAAGGCACCAGCCGGTCCCGCGTCTGCAAACAGTGCAGCAACATGTGGACTGAACGGTGACAGTTCCTCCAGTTTGGACAAGTCGCAGCCAGCAGTGGAGCGTGCAGCGCAGCTTGCTGAGGTGGGTTTCCACACACAGTTTTGCCTTTCCTTAACAGATGCTCTGTTAAAGTACACAACTTTCTAAAAATCTGTATTCTGTAAAATATACAATGCAAATGTCCACACATTTCTGATGAGTAAAAGTCTTTTTGTCCATCTGCCTCAATTTAGCAGCTTCACAGTATTTTTAGAGCAGTGGGAGCTTCTACATATTTGTCACCGAGACATAGTTAAAGACATAAGCAAGATAACTTTTTTACTCCGCAGTTCTCAGGTACACTGCAACAGCCTTTATTGACCGCCCTGAATGTGTTTTATTTCATTTTACATTTTGGTGTATATATACATAATTGTATCTTGTATGTAGGGCTGGGCGATATATAGAATTTACTCGAGATATCGTTGGTAGTCCTCTGTGCGATATAGAAAATGCCTATATTCGTCATATTCGAGTATCCTGTTGTCACGCAGTTTTTAGCTGTGGGCGGGGTTTTCTCACTCCTCCTCGACTCTCCACCGCTTTGCACAGAGAGTTAAAGCAAGCGCACCGAGTTACGTACATAACGTGAGCTACGTACTACGTCATGAGAGGCAGCGTGTAGCCACTGTTTCCAACTTGGCGACTTTTTTTGCGAAAAGCGACTAGCGACAAATCTAGCGACTTTTACTGGAGTTATTGGAGACTTTCCTGGTGTTTTGGCGACTGACTTTAAAGCGCATATTGTAAAGTTATTGTCAGAACGAGAGTCTCTCCCCGTCCTAAAGCACTCAGTCGCTCCGGCTGCAGCTGCAGCCAGTCAGAGGAGCAGAGAGGACACCTGCACGACTCCACCTACAGTCACAATGAACAGCCAAATCAGCCACTGATCCCGCTCTGGATCACAGAGTGGGACGTAAATTACAAAGTTTTTCACGTCGTGCAAAAATAATTAATTCTATTTGATTACATTCACAGCCTCTGTCACTTACTCACCTCGTCCACTGTGTGTGTGATACAAGCATATTTATCTAGCTCATCATGCCTCTAGAAAGTACAGGAAGGAGTGGGAATCCAATCCTGAATTAAAAACTGGCTGAAGCCGCTTACTGGAGACGATACGAGGACATTCTGCCTGTATTATAAGACTGATTTCTACGCTAAACTCTGCGATGAAAAAAAAAAATACATGACAACTCAAAAACGTATCCATAAAACAAAGCCTTATAATAGTTAATCATTTGAAAAGTCACCCCCTAGAGCACCTATTTTCATACGTTGCATTTATTACATCATGCAAAGTCACTTTATTTTGTTTTAAAATGACATGTTTCTGCCACTGCTTTAACTGTTCAATAAATACAGTTTTGATCAGTTTGCTTCGTTACAATTTCATCTTTTTGGCATGATTGTTTAAAATCAGCATCTCTTAATGCAGTATGAGCAATTATGTTTTAATGGAGACACAAAATCATCTTACTGATGTGATTGTATGCACCAAAGCATTAATTCAAGGCTAAGGTAAATATCGAGATATATATCGTATGTCGTGACAGGCCATAAAAATATCGGGATATTACTAAAAGGTCATATCGCCCAGCCCTACTTGTATGTATATATTAAGGCACATATGTGTAACTTTTAATTTAGTAATGCAATGTAAACTGTATACTTTCTTATTGTGTAAAACCCCAACTAGGGTCGGGCATTAAAAATTATCCTTGGCTAAAATGCTGCAGTATGCGCCATCATTCATGGAGCATACTTGTCCCTATCAAATAAAAAGTAAAAAAAAACAAAAACAGGAAAAGCATAAAGAAAGCTAAAAAGGTTTCGTGAAGAACCCTGTTGACTGAATTTGATACTGATTATTCACCCAACTTGGCATGAAGTACATCATTTCCAGTTAGCAGCCACACTATAGCTTAGCTTCCATCTCTTCTTGGGATTGTTGTTGTTGTTCCTTTTCTTTTAGAATTGTTCTAACTTATTTGGTGAACTTTCGTGCAGTTTGGAACTGTTCATGAACAGCTTGCTGCCCTGTCAAAAGCTCCTGTGAGTAGACCAAAGATGAGGAAAGAAACATACAAGGAGGTCAGCAACCAAAGCAAAGGCGCTGTCAGTTCTAAACATGCATTAAACTCCATCCCAAGGTATATTTATGTTCTTTTAAATCTTTTTTTCCCACATTTTTACTCCTACTTTATACATAGACTTTGCTTCCTTGTCCTCATTTTAGGCCGTCATGGAAAGGGAGCAAAGACTATGATTCTAATGATGAGCTGCTGCCAATGACCTACGAGGAAAAGCACCAGCTTAGCCTGGACATTAACCGCTTACCTGGCATGAAGTTGGGCCGCGTGGTGCAGATCATTCAGTCGCGGGAGCCCAACATGTGCAGCGACAACCTGGACGAGATCGAGATTGACTTTGAGATATTGAAGCCGTCCACGCTGCGGGAGCTGGAGCATTTTGTCAAGTCCTGTCTGTACAAAAAGTTCAGGAGATTTCAGGGTGAGTAGTTTAGCCGCTGATAACCTAAAGAACTTGAATGCAAGCAGCACTGTAGCATTTCATTTGCTCTTCTTGTTTTTCTTTTTATCTAGAAAGGAGGAGTCAGACGGCATCTCATAACACCAGCAGCAGCAGTTCTTCAGATTTAGACACCAGCAGCTCCACTGACTCTAGTTCAGACGATGGTGACTCATGAACGTTGTGTATTTATTTCTTGTTTGGTGACCAAAAGATGTCTCTTTGTTGATGACAAACATGCTTATTTTTCTATGTTTATTCATATTAAACTTTACGACTTATGTTATCAGTTCTGTTTTTATCACAACAATAATCTTTGGTGTTTCTCATCACAGCTTTTAAACCTGCAACAAAACTGGATATTTATGTTTTACAGAGTCACAGTATATTTAACTGAATTATTTCACCAGGTTTATGTAATGCAACAGACTTGAAGCTGGAAGGACGATACAGGGTAATGTCTTAGGAAACTGCCCAGGTTCAAACATTTACTCCACTTCCAGTATGCACAGCAGAAACTGGCTCCAGCCCAACACTGCCCAGTCCTAACATCTGGTGCCTCGACCAGCTTCCACCTCACTGAATATGTGCTGCTGTTAGCATGCACGTGTGAAGCACAGCGTGTGTGCAGGCGGAGCATGGATGTGAAGCATTGATGCACAGTAAGGTTAAGTTATTCCATAAACAGCCCAGTTCAGTTGTCGGCCAGTAGATGGCGAGCATGGATCATCTGACACTTGACTCAGTTTTTCATGGTTTCATTTTTGCCTGATGAATAAACATAAATCTAGCTGGGGAATGTTGTGAGTATCCTGTGCAATTATATAAAACAGTTTATTTATGACCTTTTAAAGAAAAAGTGCTCTGTTTGAGGCCTCTTTTTAATAAAGCAATTTTTAAAAAAAAAAGACATGTTACGATTGGAGTCAAAGCACCCAAGTAGCACCCTGATGGCTATTCATCACTGTGTGGCAACCCGGGCCAGCTTGCTGTTCTTGCACTGACTATGCTGCAGGGTGCTGTGCTCTCTGTGACCTGCAATCCCATCATAACACAAGAACATGCCATCCTGCATCCCTCTGCAGCCTCAGGCCATGATTGATCAATGCCACAGCTCCAATGACAACTAGTTATTTCTGTCACTTCTCGCCACCGCCCAGTTCATGAAACCCATGGTGAGGAAAAGCACACGTGCAGCTCAGCAAACACATCACACACACACACAACTGTTTGCTATGATTAATAGCCGTCGGGTTCTCTGTTTTCCGACTTGTAGAAAACCAATGACGGACTAATAAAAACACAGTGTGATCAAGATATGAGGTGCATGTGCATGCATGGCTATTGGGTAACTTGATTCATGCTTCCACAACGCCGATCAAGACCCTCAATAAAAAAAATAAGATATTCTTTGTGAAATGTGAACCTTTTTAATATGCTTCATTTGTAGAAGATGTTATGGTGCTAATTAATCTATGTTCAAACCGTTCCTCGTGGAAGGAGAGGTTCTGCTGAGCAGGATCTTTTGCAGCATTGACTCAGAGTTGCAACTTTCAGCGCTCAACAGCGTCACTGGACCAGTAAAGGTGCAACACTGGTGAAAGTGTGGCAAAAGACAGCTTAGCCAGCAACCTACTTAAGTTCCTATATGTCCCCCATGCCCCTGTTTTCATAGACAGCAGCTTTCTCTGATGTTTTCATGAGATCATTAATCACAACAGGATGTCCCAGCAGCATTTTCTTAAAACATATTGACCTCAAGGTTATTGGTCTAGACAGGATTATGGGTTGTTTGCTTTTACACAAACTGTACAGCGTCGCATAATGGCAGAGAGACCGCAGTCTGGTGGAGTTGATAACCACAACATTCCTCTGGAACGACTGCAAGTTATGTCACTTGTCTTCAACTGGTGTGTTTTATTCATCCAGCTTTGACATTGCAGATCATTTCCCTTATTGCCTAAATACCTATAATCCATATTTTATGCTAATTAGACGTATGAAACATTCCTTAAAGGTTAAGCGATCTCCTGACTCCATTGGCCACACACAAAGACTATTTGTACATCAGTGATTTCACTCTGCAAAGGGCATCCATTTATCCAGCTCCTGCATCCTCAGGACGAAGATGGCACTGCGTATGGAGTTAAATATCTTGCCGTGTAATAATGAGGCACATTAAAACAGATTCAACTCACATCAGCTGTCATTTTCTTGGCTGACAACAGGTCGCTTAAAGGTCAGGGCTGTTCTGGAAAGCAAAAATGGCTTTAAAATGGTAAGAAACTACAAAAGCAGGAAATCCTCAAATGCTCACATTTGGTCTGTAGAAAAAGATTGCTGGTATTTGCGAGAAGCAGAAGCAGCTCATCCCCACATTCGCCGTCCAAAGATCTAAATCTGAAAGCAGGAAAAGCAGCTCGAGCATATTCAACATTTCTGACTAAGCCAGCTGTATGTTTTGCTCCTGGCCCTTTTATTTGGGTCACTTTCCAATCTTGTCTTTCTCTTTCTAGATCAATGCAAATTCTGCAACTGATAGGAAAGGCTCTTTCTGCCCTGGCATGAAAAAAAAAACAAAACATGGTTTCTGTCAAAGAAAATGGCTGCAAAGATTTACACCTGGTCTGCAACTGTTGAAACTTAGCTTGCAGCTACCACATGGACATTTGCCGCCATGTAAAGCTGCAGTATCAGCGGTCAACAAAATCCCATGTCCTTGTGTGCAACAACAACAAGAATAAAGAAGCAACCATTTTCTCTACGTTTTACAGTTGAGTTTGGCGTTGGTCATCATAATCCCTCCTGAAGCCCCAGTAAGCCAGTATGTTTCCATGTTGGCGGCAAGCTTCCACTTGTACAAATACAGTTCCTATGTTGTAATCTTTAAAATCCTCTTTTAGACACAATAGGAGCTCTGAAGACCCAAGTTTTTGTCCGCTGCTTTCTTTTATGCCTCGGGATAAATTGGCTAAACATGCCAGTTCCCCCTGTGGGAATCTGGAACTGGGGAAGTGCAGTGATGAGTGAGTTTAGGGAGTAATGAGACATGACGAAGGGGAATTTAACCGGGAACAGGTGCCATATTGATTCTTAGTGGCAATTAAGCGATTAATTGACCGTTTGTGATTATTTCATTTACAAAAACATGTCGCTCTGAAAGAACATGGAACATAAGAGGGCAAAAACAAACCCTAGAAAGCATTAAATAGCTGAAAATGAAAGGAACAGTGTTTGTCTTGGGGGATATGTTTTTGCATGAGGGATTTGAGAGAGAGATTTTTCCTTTTTTCCAATAAAGCACGTGAGATATGAGAATATATTGAACTGTTAGCTTAAAGCTAAACTGACTTCTCAAAGCTATAGTAGGTCATCTCAGAGACACTTTTCTTTTACTAGTAGTCTATACATTTTGTAATCATGAACGATAAGAAATATAGTTAGACCCCTCCGTTTATTGTAAATGTGCAAAAACTCTGACAAATCCAAACGTTTGGATCAAAATGGAGTTGTTCATTTCTTATATTTTGTAAGCTTCTTCTCTCGGCTCCCCTCCTCCCCCTCCCGCAGCGTATACCTGATAGCCACACCCTGCATATAAATAGCGTGTTAGGATAAAAATACAAAGTAGTGAAGAAGAAATTCAGCAAGCAAACATGGCTGAGAAAATGCAGGAAGGATATTAATGACCGGCTCGGTTTATTTGCCTCCTCCCTCTAAACAGCTGAGAAAGACAAAGTCATTGGTGGAAAAAGCTGCGAATAAAAAAGCCTTGGTTCATGCAAGGAGCAAAACCAGAGGGAGCCACTTTCAAATCTTGCTAGCTCCCCAACATTAGCTACCCCAGCTTTAAGCTATGATGATGGGATTTTGCAAGCACTTGCTGTGCATCAGAAACAAATGGTGAATACCGACAGCAGTGGTTATCACTCCCTTACAACAAGAAATGTGACTTTGTTTCTGCTTGCCTGATCTAAAGTCTAACTCTCATCCTATAACCTTGTTGCAGCGCTACACACACCGTGGCAAGAAAACAAGCTCTTCAAATGGCAAAATGCTTCCCTGTGCACACTATGCTTTGTTTTTACGATGCCCCATGTGTCTGGAAACTACGCTGATGGGTGACTGTGTTGATTTAATCATCCTTTTTAAAACTCCAAAGATATCCTCCATCTGCCTGCAACAACTCTTGGGAGTGTTCAAAACTTGTGGTTCTGATCCTAGCGAGCTGTGACAGCAGTGCGTATGGAAATCCTGCTAAATGGAATTCACTTAGTTGATCAAAAATACAAATATAATTTGAAATTCTTATATTTTGCAGACCCGGTGAGAAGTGTTGAATTTGTGGAATCATCGACAAGCCAGTCACGTTTTGAAGCAGCACATAATGGAGTGCGTTCCCAGCCATGACAGATGAAGTGGTTTGAGTGAGGTGTTTATGTGCATAACCAGCACACAGATTAATACATCAGAGTTTAACTGAATGTGAATCATCTGAACCCTCCCATGCAAATTTTATGTTCTCCTTTTTTTTTCTAACTCTGCCTCTCTGTGGTGAGATGAACAAGATGTAAGACACGCAACCGTTGGTTCGTCTTGCTCAGACTGACGGCTTGACAGTCTTTAAAGATTGATCGCTTTATTTTAAAATTTAAATGCTTTTAAACCCTATCAGGAGTAATTTGAAAGCAGCCTCATTCTTTGGATTTCTTTCCTGCAAATTTTCTGTTACTTTTCCTCAAATGATGAATGTAAAACAGAAAAATGTCTCCTGCAAAAGTACATGAACAAGTAAAGCTGGTTATGATTGTCCAAGCTAGCATGCTACAGATATATGTTTTGAAGTAAACAAACTCTACTGAAGCACATAGGATATCTGCCATCATGCTAGCAAACTCAAAGAGCAAACATTTGACAAGTTAGACTGAAAACATTTTGTTTTAAGTTACACATACATGTTTGTCATGGCTGCCTGGAATATTTAGAGTTCATTTGAAATGTTTGTGTGCGACATCAGAAATGAATTCTTTCTGACTGAAAGCAGGCTACATGGTGAGGTAGTGGTTAGCACTGTGGGTCTCACAGCAAGAAAATTATTGGTTGAAGCCTCGGTGTGTGTGGATTCTCTCCATGTGGATATGCCTGGGTTCTATCTGGGTATTCCGTCTTCCTCCCACCATCCAAAGACATGGATGTTAGGTTAATTGGTTACTCTAAATTGTCCCTAGGTATGAGTGTGAATAGTTGTTTGTCTCTCTGTGTTGACCCTGTGGTGTGTTATGACTTCGTGTTAATGTAGACTCAACCACAGCAGATGCGTGTTATTCCCAACACCAGTCGGCTCTTTTTTATTGTCGTCGCAGCTGCCACTCAGCTATCCTCATCAAACTACATCACTCAGATGTAGACAGCTGAACATTAACAACTGATTGTCTTTTATTTATTTCTTTTGGGGTTTTTTTGTTTTGTTTTATTCGTTGCTGTTCCATTATAAGTCCAGAACTTGTCTTGGTCTTACTGCACGACCAAATTGGGTACAGACGGGTGGCTTAATGTGTGTCTGTTCACTTGGTGGGATCCCCAAAGGCTGCACCTCTGATGCTTGCTCTCCGTTAGTTGGAACACTGGAGCTTGGGTCCGTTTGTCGTTGGGTGTGTGGCTTTTCTGGTGTGTGGAGGAGATGTCGTCGGTTGCGTCTCAGAGTCTCTCCATTGCTGGTCTTTATGTGGTAACTGTGGAGTTTGTGCTGGGCGGATGACTGTAGCTGGTTGCCACTGGCCATCTTCTTGCTGAAAACAGATGGGTGCTCCAGCACGCAGCAATGGCAGGGACCTGGCAGTTTTGTTGTAATGTTGTCTCTGTTGATGCTGAGACTCCTTGCCTTAACTAAGCTCTGTGGTGTCACCTGAGGTTGCGGCTGTTCTGGTGTTGTAGGTAAGCTGGAATGGAGTCTGTGGCTCATAAGGATTTGGGATGGTTATTTAAGACTATCAACAGGGGTATTCCTGTACTCTAAAAGGGCAAGATAGGGATCTTTCTTGTCCTCTCTGGCTTTTGTGAGGATTCGCATTGCAGTCTGAACTGTCTTTTCGGCTAAGCCATTGCTCTAGGGCAGGGATGTCAGAATCCAGTCCTCGAGGGCCGGAATCCGGCAGGTTTTTGTTGTTTCCCTCCACCAACATAGCTGATTCAAATCAATGGATCCAGCAGCTTCTTGTCAACCTGTTTGAGTGTCGGTCAGGTGTGTGTTGCAGCACAGAGACAACAAAAACCTGCAGGATACCAGCCCTCCAGGACTGCAGTTTGACACCCCTGCTCTAGGGGGTAATGTGGGCTTTACGTGATGTGCTGAAAACCCTATGCCTCCGCAAACTGCTGAAATTCACATGAACTGTAGCACGGGTTGTTGTCACTCAGGATCCTTCTCGGGATGCCATGTCTTGTGAATGCAGTTTTCATCTTGCGGATGACAGTGGTAGAGGTGGTGATGGGAAGGGGCTCCATTTCAGAGTACCTGCTAAGGTGGTCACCCATGACAATGTAGTTTTCAGAGTTCCAAGAGAATAACTTGGTGGACAAGGTGTGCCACAGGTTTTCTGGGACAGTCATTGAGAGCATGGGCTCCTTTTGGCAGGACCGGTGGTGTATTTGGCAAATGTCACATTTTATTACAATCTCTTCTATCTGCTTAGCCATGGCTGGCCAGAACATTATGTCCCTGGCTCTTTGTTTGCTCTTTTCTATGCCAAAATGTCCAGTATGTATACGTTGCAGCATATCTTGTCTGAGTTTGTGAAGAATTATGATCTTCTCACCTTTCAGAAGAATGCTGTCTGCTCCAGAGATCTCACAGCGATGGTTCCAGATCTCAGGGGTGAGTGGGGGACATTTATTTCTCATTTCTAGCCAGCCTGTCTGGATAGCTCGTTTAAGGGCAGACAGTTGTACATCATTCGCTGTGGCTATTTTGTTGTCATCAACCCTGTCCGTACTCACCGGTGCTGTGCTGATGACAATGTGTACCTGGGTTTACATGGCTTCAACTAGTGAGCTGTCCTCATCATCCATAAATTTTCTGGATAATTTGTCGACCACCGGGATTTCCTTGCCTGGTTTGTGGATGAGAGTTATGCTGTATTTCTGTAGTGCAAGTAGCATGTGCTGCAGGTGTGGCAGTGAGAGAGCTAAAGGTTTCCAGATTATGGTTTCCAGAGGCTTGTGTCTGACTCCACAATTATGTGTCACCCATAAATGTACCCATGGAACCTCTTGCACCTGTATAGCACAGCATATAACTCTTTTTCAATTTGAGCATAGTTTCTTTAGGTGCTGTTGAGGAGCTTTGATGCATAAACGACTGGTCTGCCTTCCTGCATGATTGTTGCTCCCAAGTCACTTTTTTGTGACTGTGCACACAACTTTCCACAATGTAGAACTGCTCAGTTGTCGATCTGTCTTTGTATGTGCTTCTCAGGTTGCAGTAGCCTTTCACTTTCCACCATAGCCGTTCAGTCTCCGCTTGTCCATGGATGATACCTTTTCAGGGATAACACTTGTTTGTGCACCAGTATCTAGCTTGAACGTCAGCTTCAGTCTGTGTGGTCCCAGTTTGATGCTTGCAAGTGCAGAGTCCTTCTCAGCCTCTTTTGCTGCTGTAACAGTGTCAACAAACAGCTCTGTGTCAGAGTGGCTGATCTCTTCAACAGTGTGCACCTCCTTATGTCCTGTTCTGTGTACAGCATGAGGCTTGAATCTGCATGCTTTGGCAAAGTTGTTAAACTTTTTACACTTCAGGCACTTTTGCTGGACAGAGTGACACTGAGTGTCCAGCAAAAGGGAAACTACGTTTTTTGGATGCTCTGGATCCTTAATTTGATCCGTTAGCATGCTTCACATATTCAGGTTTTCCAGTCTTGCAATGTATGGCGTTGACTTCGTGGCTGTCGTTAGCCATAGCCTTTAGCTGAACTTGTGCTAGCTCGTGGGAGCGGGCTATGTCAACTGCTTTCTCTAATGTTAGCTCAGGTCCTTTGCTTAGCAGTTTTTCTCTTACTTTTGGGGAATTGGTGCTAAATACAATACGGTCCCTTACCATCTCATCGCTATTGTTGTAGTTGCAGTCTTTAACTAGCAGTTTGAACCCCATGATAAAATGCTCGAACGACTGACCACTTCCTTGTGTCTTTTCGTGGAATTTATACCTGGCAAATATGGGGTTTGCCTTCGGGGTAAGGTACACTTAAAATTTGTCATAGTGCGTTTTTAATGTTGTCACTTCGTCTTCCGTGAGGTTCCACATATTGCTGATATCTCGGCCTTTGTCTCGGATCCATAGCAATAGGAAACTGCATTTCTGGTCCTCTGATCTCTGTTTGAGTGGGCCCGTGAACATAAGGTCGATGTGTTGCTTGAAACAGAGCCATGCGTCCAGAAGATTGGATGATTACCAGTCCATTTGCGGGGTTAGAATTCTATATGCCTCCATTCCCTCCTTCTGTTTATATCAGTGGCAGGTTTGTAATCTAGCAATTCTCAGACACCATGTAATGACTTCCTGTTAATGAAGACTTGACCACACCAGATGTGTGTTATTCCCAATGCCAGTCGGCTCTTTTTTTTATTGACGTTGCAACTGCCGTTTGGCTATCCTCATCAAACTACATCACTCAGATCTCTGCATCTGGTTGCAGTACCCTGGGTTTCAACATAAAATGTTAGTTCAGAAAATAGGTTAAAACATTACACAGTGGACTGTTGACCCTGCCTCTCGCCCAGTCGGATTGGGTCCAGCTTCCCCGTGACCCTTAATTGGAACAAGCGATTAAGAGGATGGATGGATGGATGGATGGATGGATGGATGGATGGATGGAAGCAGTAATATGAAAAACCAGTGTAGGCATTGTAGGGACATATTTGAGCAGATGTCAGGTCACAGGGTGGACAGCAGGAAAAATAATGGAAAGTTTAGAACACAAGACACAATGTGCTTGGTTTAGGGGCTATATACCATCTACGTTACACTTGTTTCTTTCTGCCATGATCTCAAAATAAAAAAAATAGTAACCTTCTCTATCGATATAACATTAACAATTATAATAAGTAACAATGTGATTCATCACACACATAGCAGTTTCAATTAAATACATGCAACATTAAAAGCCAAGTATGGTCTCTGTCTTAGCCATATAGAGTCATGGACATGAACCTTTAGTTCTACAGTTTTACAAGTCAGGGCATAATAGTTGTCATTTGTGTCATGAACTGGACAATGTGACCAAAATAAAAAATGACACGCCAGATTGTACTATGAAAGTCGTTATTTCGTAAACGCAGAGCCAAAACACAAAAGCAGTGTGTGAATAACTGAGTGCAACACCTTTTTTATGGAAGTTAAGAGAATAAGTAGCAGCTAAGTGTTGCTAATCAAAGCACTTGATTAACTGATCACCAGAAAGTGTAAGCACCTTCCTCCGTGTGTGTGTTAAATTGATGCCACAGAAGAAAAAAATCAGGAATTAAGGTCCCAGTGGTCAGGCTGTGCAATGCCTAAAAACTGAAAAAAACAAACAAAGAGAACAAAAAAAAAAAAAAAAAAATTGGACATAACAGACTACTGTAACAATGTCTTTTGAACGGATTAGACCAATGTAGATCTTTTTGGTGAAAGCTAAACACAGCATATCAGCACAGACATCTCTTACCAGCTATAAAGCACGGTGGTGGAGGGATGATGGTTTAGAACTTGTTTGTGATGGCAGGCATGCCATGTTCTTTATAGGTTATCTAGCATTATACGAATTTTAGATTTGCAAGATCACCACTGTTTCTTTCCTCTCACTGCTCATACATTGTAAGCTGTTTTTTCAATTAACATTTGACAATAAAGAATTGTCTTCCCTGATTTCCTGCCTGTGAGAAGAAGCAAGAAAACAGCAAGCAAAACTTTTCCTAAATGCATTTTCTACTATTACATTTTAATGTGGATTAAATTTGTCATTAAAAAAGTAAAAACGATAATTTTCTATATTGGATTTTAATGTAGATATCGCCTACAATATCAGTATGCCGATAATATCAGGCATTTCTATTTGTAATAGTAACTTTTTCTAATAAGTTAAATAACCTTTTCTGTCCTCAGAAATGTCCTCAATTGACAATATAAAAAAATATTCTAATATCAATATTTGAATATTTTATTTCTATTATTATATCATTTTTTAAAATATTGCCCACCCACAAATCTTTCATTTTCACTTGATCTTTTCTAAGAGTGGCACTGGGATGCGTACCCCTGGAACGCATCCCAGTGGTCATGGAGGCGATGGGCAACAGGCTTCCTGTCCATCATAGGGTCAAGATGAGAACTAATTAGATCAATTATATACATACTTTGAGGATAGTAATTAATTACTTTTTAAATGCTGCTTTCATATAAAACTAATAATCTGCTTTATATTCATGATTCATTGCAGTACTTCAACCACAGAACCACTGCCAACTTCCTACTTCTGTGCAGATGTTTAGTGAGTCAAAAGATGACAGAGTGAAAACACCCAAATATATTGAAAATAAGAACAGCAACAATACTGAAAAAAAATCTTTAAAAATGTGCTTTTCATCTCGTTTTATTTGTCGTTTACAGAAATGTTGTTTTCATTTAGGTTCTGAAAACATGTCTCCCATTGAAACGTTGTTTTTCTGCTTGTCTTGTATGTTATTATACTTTTGCTCAACTTTTTATACGTTTTGCCGTTGTGTGTGTGTGTATGTGTGTGTGTGTGTGTTGGAATACATGTCCATAACAGTACACGTTGTTATCCCAATAATGCCAAATCACCACTGCACGCGCAATTGCAGCTTCACCCGTCGGAGGGCGCAATCACAAATCCCGGATACCCTTTTCAAAAAAAATACTCCAAGAAACTCCTCGTTCCTTGGAGTGTGAAGCCACTTCAGGCAAAAGTAAGAAAACACCAACTGGAGCGGAGTGGGAGAACTTTTGTAGGAGATAACGCGCACGTGCGGGTTCTGGCAGAGTCAGTCCCGAACCTGCCTGAAGCGTGGACGAGTGAGTTGTAAGCAGCAGCAGCCCAGGGAGTAGTGAAGCATCTCCGTGCCAAAGGGAATCACGGAGAAGGGGGGGCAGAGAGACGTGCGAGCGAGGACGTGAACGGAAGAGAGGTGGAAATCTCAGAAGAACTGCACTGATTTTGGGGCGTGCGTAAAGGCGCGAGACGCTAAACAGGATACATGCAAACACGGGCTCCTCTTTTTGCTCCCCCCCTCTTCTTCTGGACTTGTTTCCGTTGCTGAATTGCAGCGTTTAGAGAGTGTTATGGAAACAGGGGGGACCCGAGCGTTGTTGTGAGCTTCCCTCGCGTGTTTCCTCTTCTTTTGCCTCATTTTGCCCCCTCGGAATTTACTGCAACTTCTGCTTTTTGACGTCTGGTGGACTAATGACGAAACGTGAAATGCAAATACAGTAAGTGACTCCGGGCTTTGTTCAGCGTCTAAACGAGACTTGAAACACCGCTTTAATCACAGACACACACACACACACACACACACACACACACACACACACACACACTCTTTCTACTGTTTGTACACTGGCTTGAGAGACACTCGTGAAGTCGGTATATGACAAACCGCTGCATCCAGCTGTGTAGTTTGTCACTGCTCGTTTCCATTCACGCCTTTTGGATTTTATGTGCTGAAAGCAACTTTTTTGAGAATGAAGAGAAGAAAATTTCCCTAACATCTCTGTGGACTCAAGTCAAATCAGTGTTTGGGCATTTTTCGAGCCCTCGTGTTTGGAGCGCGGAAATGCTGACATGCTGAATATAACCAGGTGGTCTGCTGCAGTTTCAACTCAAAAGTTGAGGAAATAGCCTGGTCATAAAGCTGATAGTGAATGATCAAGATACCCGGAGCTGGTTAGGAAATCCACCGTAGTGCCTGCTTGTGCGCCGTGAAACGCAGCTTTCCTCTGGCCGCGGATCAGTTCCAGGACTCGGGTTAGTTCTCGAGGAGAGTCTCCGGGGCAGAGATGGAGGAGTGGAGACAATGCGGGCGGTGGTTGATAGACTGCAAGGTCCTGCCCCCGAACCACCGGGTCGTGTGGCCCTCGGCGGCCGTCTTCGACTTGGCACAGGCTCTGCGAGACGGGGTGCTTCTGTGCCAGATGTTGCACAACCTCTCTCCCGGATCAGTGGACCTGAAGGAGATCAATTTCAGACCCCAGATGTCACAGGTGAGGCTGCCTTTGGTGAAAACGTCCAAGCATAAGCTGATTGTGGGCTTGCTTTGCACTTTATGCACACACATGCTTATTATTTACTGTCCACTATGATGAATTGTCAAACACTCATACACACATGATGGTTTTGGGAAGCTCAGCGTACCCCTGCATGGATTCTCCCAGTTCACCCAGAAAGCTGCTTGTCATAATAAACCCACCTTTTCAGACCTACCATACCTGTGATAAGACAGCAAGGTGAACAGACACAGTGTATATTTTGATTAATCATTTAGAGGGTTTGTTTATTGTTTTGCACAAATAAAGGATGGAATTTATTTATAATGTATGGAGCAACTGAAGTGGTGGCTTTTTAAAGTATTGATGCTGATATTGATCTGATAAATGCTGCATGTAAACTTACCCAGTAGTTGTGAATCTTTTCTTGTCATCCATCTGCTGCAGCAGCAGCATCTCTGCATGTGTTTTACTGGGTGTTAATTGAGTATTATCTTCTCGTTTTGAGTCTGAGTGGAAGTGAGCAAAGATAGCAGACTACTTAACAGAGATGAAGACAATCAGTCACACATTCCTGGCTGAATAATTTGCACCTTTTTTAAAATTTTCTTTTTATGCACTAGGTGGGTGTGGTGGGTCTTATAAGTTCGCGCCCATATTTACTCAAAAAAAGAGATAATGTGAGAATACAAACAGGATCCAAGGATTTGTGAGAACTGTCATTATATGTGCACTTGAAAATAGTTCAGAGAAAGTCTGACAGTGCCTTGCTGAAATGTGCAAAAGCTTCCCTGAAAAATACACCTGAATAGGCGACATGAGATGCTTCAGTACCTGTTGAACTTTAAGTTACCCTCACAAATTTTCAAGTTACCCATGCTAGGTGCTCTAATGCTCACTATCATCAAATATGTTGGATTTTGAACTGATTCCTTTCCCTTTTAGCCAAACAGACACAGCATTTGTCATTTGATAAAACAATTTTTGGATTTTTCAGGGAAGTCTTTCCTTATTTCAGCAGGGAAACACTAAGCTTTCCTTTACCTGTTTTTATTTTATAAAGCTAAAAACTATGAACTTTTAGAAATCCACAAGACTGAATAGTCTCAGGCCCCAAGAAGATTGTTGGTTATGTGGGGTCTTGTGTTCACAGTCTAGAGCTTGCAGTGCCCATGCAGTGACTTTCACCACAAAATAGTCCATTCTACTACCAATATACTACGGCCTGAGGTCCTTAGTATTACAGCCATGAGCGGCAATGAATCATGAAGTCACCCACTTCTTTGCAATTTTACACTCAGTAATAATTACTTTTACATTTTTTACATATTTCCCCCTCACAGTTTTAAAGAAGGAAAATCTGTCTCTAGTCTTTATTTCTGAAGGTGTCTCAGATTTGTTGTGAGTTCCCCCTAAAGATTTTCCAACTTTTTTAGTATTTTGTTGCCAGTTTTACAACTTTTGTTTTGTGTCTGTTTTATAAATATATGCTATTCCAATAATAGTTTTAATTAATATTGTCATATTGCTCATCATTTTTATGAAACTATAGAATGTAATATAAAAAAAACCCCCCAACTAATTAAAGCTGAAAGCCATATTCTTTCAGATTTTACCCTCTAAAATCTACTGGAAGTTCTTTGTGGTGAGAACTGGAGTAAAAAAACAACAACAACCTATTAATATAAAATTTGACTAAAAAGGAACATGCTGGAATGATAACAGGTTCAACTTCTATTATCCCACTTCTGCTCATTCATATCTCTGAAGTTAGTATGAGGAAGTGTTAAGGTTCCACAGGAAGCTGACGTTTCCATGGCAGAGTAGTGAAAGCATGTTGTGGTAAATGTTTTACTTGACTTTCATTCGCCCCTAAGTCTGAATCTCCACTATATGGTGACAAGTCTGGGAATTGTCCTGGTGAATGGATCAAGGTTGCCAGCACAGAGGGAGTCATTTCGGTGACTCCCCTCATCATGCCCGGGGAGACCCAGGCCATCCCACAAGAGCGACTATCCTCTGACAGCGCATTCGTCTGATATTCTTGTTACACCTTAGTGACCCATTTCTGTCATTATAATGTGTAAAGTCCATCTGTCTCACACTCTGTGATAGATGCCTCTTTAAAAATGTGTAAAGCAGATACTGGAGAAATATTCAGTCATTTCAGTAACTTTTATGCAATTAAATTTGGACTTTTTTTCTCGTGGGCCAGTTTGCTCAACATCTTGAGGATATCAAGCATTAAGCAAGGCAAGTTTATTTGTATTCACCTTTCATGTACAACACAACCTAAAGTGCTGTATATGAAACATTAAAAGCATTTCAGATGGTGTAAAACATCTTTATGTTTCATTACTTTTCTCGATTAGAATTAAGAGTAAATGACGTTCGCAAAACTGCTGAAAGTAAATCTTGTTTTCAGTGCTGGACCACAGTCCTTTCCTGCCTTTGCTTTGAAGTCAACAGTAGCCATACCTTATCAGCTCCAGAGGCTACTGACTTCCATGATTACAAGGCGAGAGAGAGAGGTCTGGATGGCATGCTTTGATCCGCCTACTAATTGTGCTCCTCAGTCCTTCTGAGTTGAGTGTGCAGTGAGGGTGGAAGGGGTGTCCTCAGTGACAAATTGGGTTAAACAAAATCTTGGCAGGAGAACAGTAGAGTGTGATTTATGATAAGGAAAAGGTCAGGGTGTGTGGGTGCTTTAACACTCAGAACACAACGTCAATGTCTTAGCCAAATGAAAGAGAGGTGAAGCAGATACATGACATTATATTGCTCCGGACGAAATTTCTGTTCTTTCAATAAATCCAATTACACGGTGATTGGGAGTTAGAATAATTGCTTATAATGCTGTGGTACTTACGTAGTGATTGGGTTTTAGAAAAAGGGTGACCTGCTACAGTTAATTTTCATTCAGATGTTGAGGACTTTTGTAATCATTTGTATTTTTTTTGTTTTTTTTTAATCGTTGATGGGACACTTGTCAATGGAGCTAAATAAATGTAAATAATCAGCTTCCCTCTGGGTAACAGCGTGTCATCTGATTGCACAGATTTCCTCCTGCAAGACATTTCTGTTAAGTGAACTGACCCATAAAATGTACACTGGTGTGAAAGTGTCAGACCTGAGATTCCATGTGATTTGTCAGGATTGTTGCTTACATATCACTGGGATAGACGCTTGTGTGACTAATCATGAGATTTACCTGCAACCGTGACTGCATCACAGGATATGAATTAGAAAAATAGATTAAATTAAAGCATCTTATATAATATTTAGCCATTTTTGCTGGAAAAACAAAACAAAAACAAATTAAAAAAAAAAAAAAAAAGAAAAAACCCAAAGCATACCCTTTAATTAATAGTGAACGTTAACATCTTCGTTGACAGAGCTGAAAGGTGACTGGGGTTGGCTGTAATGTGTCCTTAATGGTGCCATAAAAATGAGGAAAGTGCTACAAAATCAGCACTTAGCAGAGTGTGACTGAATAAATAATAGTTGAAAATGGGCTTCCATGTGGTTGAAAGAGATGATGAAAGAGATGTCAGTGCTTTTGTCTTAGTGGGGATTACGTTTTATGTATTTTTTTATGCTCATTCACATAATAATACAGCATTTACACAGCTGTCATGATTTTATTTGTTAAATCATTGTCAGTCATAATAAGAAAAGGGCCAAAAACTTGGTTTATTTTAAATAATGAGATGGAATTTAAAAAGTAATATTTTTCTCTTGGAAGTCTTTGGTTTATTTTTGCTAAATAATGCTAAGCAGAGTGTTACTGTTACAATGGTTATGTTTTGGTTTGTTTTTAAAGCTTAAGGATGTTAAAACACAGCTACAGGTGTTGTCAATTATGTCATTAATGCAACGTTATTGTGATTAGGGATGGGTATTTGAAGTCAAAACACTATTTGAAAAAGCTAAGAATAAGTTATCCTTTCTTCAAATAAGCTAGTAATGCTAGCAATACAGCTTACACTGTGTTGCTAGCATGTCATGTCAACATGCTTTTACATTTCCTTATGTGCCTCATTCCCACAGAGGGGCATGGTTTGATTTTGGTCATGGTTATGGTACAGTACACTATTTTCTGTTTCCATGAAAAAAAGGGGCTTGTACAACCAAACCAAACTACCATTTCTGGGCCTTCTTTATTGGCACAGTACAGCTATGGCTGGGCTACTAGCATTATGTGACGATCGTTTTTTTGGGGAACATAAAATTACTGGTAGTCACTTTTTGCCATCAAAGCAACTTCCCCATTCACTTATATTTGCAAAGATACCATGAAAAAGATGCCAGAAAACAGGAATAAAGTCTGATCATCTCCAAACCTGCAAACATTCTCCGCTAGTTCATCATTGTCATATTCATTTTCGTCTCACTGGTATGATGCCAAGCAAAGCATTCGGGCTAAACTCCACCTACCTAGTTGGAGTCCAACTTGCAATAGAAACATTCACCTGGCCAGACCAGACCATTCCTAACCGTACTGTACTTGCCTGAACTCTACCACTCAGTGAAGACATGACTTTCTGATGGATGCTTTCATCTCACACAAATGAGCACAGTTGTAGTAAATTTAGGATATGCAAGCATTACCTGGCAGAGGTAGCATTGGGCCCAATTTATTGTTTATTTTCTTGAAGGAATTTCCACAAAGAATGGTTGTGTATGTTTCTTCATTTTTAGACCATGAACATTAAATTCATGGTAAATTCACTTCCAGCTATTTGTTAATCTATACCGTTGCATATTGATGATTGTTGCATTACTATTTGATTTCTTAAAATTAGGTAGTAAGAATTAAAGATGTTATTGACTGAGCAGTAGTTTTACATAAAATGTGAGGGGAAAGAGATTTAAGTCATTTACCTTTTCTTCAGCATGGACAGGAGTTGAGTGCTTTTGCACAGTGAAGCAAATCTTAATTTATGCAGTTAAATAAAACCCTCATTGCATATTTCTTTCCTCTTTTCCATGTATTTATTTTACCTCAAGGTTGTAAATGGATACCTAATGAGCACTTGGTGTTTGCAGACACTTTTGAGCTCCAAGTGTGTGAACCCAGAATGCACTGCCTCAGGCTGTGTCTGGGAGACAAGAGTGAACTGTGCTCTCTGAAGCCTTTTGTGTGTTCTGCAGTGTTTTTTCCACTTCTCCCTCTCATTTTTTTTTCTTTTCTTGTTGGTGAGGTTATTGTGAATGCCTTTGGGATGACTCAGGCGGATATGTATGTGTTTCTGTGCTTTCGTTTCTGTGTGTGCGTGCAATTGCTTGTTAGGTTTGGCAGTGCATGAGAGATGTTACAGTACCTGTGTTCAGATTGAATCACTGTTGGTTGAGCCTATAGAGCTCTCCTGAAGCTTCTCAGGACTCCATGGGGCTCCGGATCCCACACAGAGCCTGCTGCTTGCACTCACAATAATTGAGGTTCTCTCTCTTTGTTCGGCTCCCACCAGAAATTATGTTGCTGTCAGCAAGTACCAAGAGCTGATTTGAATTTAATATTTAAAAATTGACTACTAATACACAGGATTATCTGAAGTGGGATTCTGTTCTAAACTATTCTTTATCTTGGGACAATTTTCTTTAAAACATATACATACAAGATTATAGAAATAAATAGCTGCAAACAGACATTTCCTTTAAAAAAAAAAAAAAAAAAAAAGCCGAAAATGTACCACTAAAACATTTGTAATGAATAAGCTAACATGTTTCCTAAATCTGTCTAGCTGCAGAATGCTAAGCTTGCTAAAAATGGAGTAAAATTAAAAAGTATGACAATAAGCAGCTAAAATGTCTTAATTGCTAACAACTAAGCTAACTTTTTTAATTAGCAAAACTAAGTCTTAGCTAGCTAACAAATGTTTACAATTTAAAAAGCTGTCAACATACATAAAACTTGTCCTATTAGTCAATAAAAGTTTTTACAAAAAGTTGTAAAAAAAAAAAAAAAAAAAAGGTTATCTATCAGTAAGACATAAACGTACATTAGCTAATGAAGCACAGCTTAATATAGCGACAATACATTGCTTAAATGTATTTTAGTCTGTAATAGTGTATTTACTTACTTATCTAACAGCAGAAGTAAAGCAAATGGAACGTGGCTAAAAAAGATGACAACAAGCAGCTTAAAATGACTTAGCCTATTAAAGTAGAACTGACAACAATTTGGCGAAACTTGTCCAACTGGAGATTAAACTAAGTCAGAGTTCATGCTAAAGCCCCATCCTCTATAGTTTTGCGAGAGTGAAAATGGCTGACGTAGCTTTTTGGTAAGTTCTTTTGATCATCTTAAGTACTTTCAAACTCATCTTTCTAAGCTACATGCTAGCAAGTTAGCTTGAAAAACCTCCCTTCTCTGATTTAAATAAAAGTTAGATTTAAAAAAACAAAACAACAAAAATCTAACCAGAGACAACAATCTGGAAATCTGGAAATGGCTAAAAGCCTGTAGTGTAGCGTATTTTGGAATTGTTTTGTGTACTTTATATATCTCTTCTCATTTCAGTTTCCTGCTGTAATATATGTTGTATAACATTGTATATCAATGCATTTAAAATATTTATCTTTTTGTCCATATTTGGTTCTTAAAATAGTTTTTGTCTGGTTTCTTTAGAACTGCACAATATTATACAAACCTCTCCTATGTAAATTTCAATGAATAAACAAGAGGGCTGCATTATGCCTGTGTATGCTTGCTAGTTATCAAACATTTTTAAAAACCTACTTTCCATAAGATGAATGCATCCTTCATGAATATAACTGTGCCCGTTTTTACTGCTAAAATCCAATTGAAATGTAAGCTGTGAAACAGGAATTTAGCCTTAGCATTCCAGTCATTCCTGGAAATACTGAATGCTGTACTTGTTGCTGTTGTGGTACATATTTGACATGTCCTGCAGCCCTTGTTTCCTTTGTCAGTCAGTTGCAGTACTTAATACAAACACTTTGATTGACTGTTCAGTATGGTAAATCTTGGGAGAGCCACAGTCTTACTTGGTTTCATTATCTCATTGTACAGTCAACATTAGTACTCTGAAAAACCTGTTTAAGGTTATGTGATGGTATAAACATGATCAGAAGAACAGCAACTCTAAAATGATTATAAATATCAGCCCACTTTAAATTCTGAAATCTCTGATTTCAACAGAGTAGAGACGGGGTTGTGACTCACCCGTAGACAGCACATCCCTTGCCTCCCTCACGGGTAATTTAATCTCAGTGTTAGGTCTACTGTTGACCTGTGACCCCAGCGCTTGCCGGATGCAGGTAATACTGTTAATGGAGCTCATTAGAGATAGGTCCCAGTTTGAACAGCTGGGACGGTGCAACTGAAAGCTAATGGGATTGACAAGAAGAGGATGGTTCCAGGCAAAGGGTGGTCTAACCTTTTATTAGGTAATCCTGCTCTTAAGGCCACAAAAATGCTTTCAAATATAACTTCTGCTTTTATTTATTTATTTATTTTTTCAAGTTGAGTGTTGACATTTTCCATTGCTGGCTTATAAACAGTGTACCATTTCTTCAGGGGATAAAAGTAACCTTTGTCTTAACCTGTCAGCAGCAAGCAAAGTGTTTTTCACATTTTATAAAACGGTTCACACCTTTAGTTGGATGACTACAGCTAGAAATTTGACACTTAATACAAGGTAAACTTGTACATTAGTGCAGACTTTTATAAGAATTGGATTTCACAGCATGTTGAATTATTTATCAAACCCGATTCTTCTTTAAATTCAATAATTTTTTTAAAATTCACATTGCATAAATAACACGTAGGGAAGGCATTCAGTGTAACATTTAAGTTTTAAAGAAGGTATCCTCCACAATATGATATTTTAGTAAGGAATCACATTTCAGATGTACAGACCAATTAGCGGATAAAAATGATTTTGACGCCAACAGAAACTACAGCAATAAACTATTCAATCTAATAAGATGGACGTAAGGGGCTTCAGGGCTTTCACCACATATTTTGTCAATTTTCTGCGACACTCATTAACCCCGTTCTGACTTATTTTTTGCTCTCACTGTTAGGGAAGATCTTGCTTCAGGGAGGATGGAAACACCTTAACAGAATTAAAAATAACTGTGTGAAATTCTATTAACTCCATTTTTAATCAGGTAAATTTCAATTAAATCATGTTTTATGTGCACTCTCATTTCCTAATGTTTGCACTGCTAAAGGATATGTTAGAGAGCATAGCAATACATAAAAATACATAGATTTGTTTTTTTTTTTTGGTTGCTGTTAAGTAAGATGTCATGGCTGAATACTACGAAGTATTTCCTGGGAGCAGAAGGAAATCAGTGTCCTGTTCAAGGTCGTTTTATTAGGGCGAGAATGCTTTGGAGCGGGAGGTAGTATCAACTTTATCAACCCGGAGTAGTCTTTGCATCCACATGCCAGAGGGGGAAAAAAAAAAGAAGCATTTTCACTCAAAATAAAGAGGAGAAAACCAAGAGAGGAGGTCTTTAGTTGCTTGTGTCCAGCTGCTTCTGTTTAAGTTAGAACAATTTTATATAAGCCAGATGAGATTTATCCTCTTAAAGTTAATCCACGTGTCAGCTGCACAAAGTGGACATTTGAAAAGTGTTGCTGCATCAAAAGGAATGCCAAGAGGGATAGCCTGACCTGTGTAAACATGACACGTCTTGTACATTCATTTCTTGCTATTTTGCCTTTATTTTTCTTTTGCTGCTTGCTTTAAATAAGCAGAATTCTTCCCCACCTCCCCAATAACTCATTTAATGTTACATTTATGCCACGTTTCTTGTTAATTTTCTTTGCAATGTTTTGTTTCTTGTATCATTTGATCCATCCTGTTTTACCACTCATATGAAATTGAGCAAGAAGATGGAAAAGCTGTAAGTTTCAGGAGAGACATAATTCCTCAGATGAAGACGTCTGGGTCAGGCCTGGAGTCTTTGCCTTTCCGTAGTGCTGTAGCGTTGAGCAGTATGCCGTTGACTCTCATAAAATAAATGAATATGAGGCTGTAAAAGCCAGCAGCCTGCAGTGTTGTTTAACAAATTGAATGCAAAAGCAGCATTAGTGGAGACTTAAATAGGGAAATGGTCAAGCGGACTACGTGTGTAATACAGTAGTTGGAACATCGCCCAGTGCTAGTTGTGGTCGATATTCATTAAGTGCAAATAATAAATGGTCACATGTACAGCACTGCTGTGGGATAAACAGGAAGTGAAAGTGGATTTCAAACCAGCTTCCTGAGTTTCTATACACATTAACTGGATGACGCATCTGGTAAGACTGTACCTAAATAATATGATTCCAAAACCGTTTATGTTAGAGAATAAGCACATAGCTGTCTTATCTACATATATATGGATGGTTTAGTCATCCTGCCTGGGGATACAAATTCTTAAAATCACATTGCCATTCTCAGCATTCATCCTCATCATCTCCTTCATTTGGAATTCTGCTGTTGCCCGAGCATGACTCAGCCAATCTGTCCTGAAAACCAGAGCCATGCATTTTATCAGTTGTGTTTTAAAACCCTGCTCCACCTAAAAGCCCATCGAGCATTTGTGCACCTCTTTCTGCATTCCACAGGGATCATTATTTAGTCTGAAGTGTGAATGTTGTGTTTGTACGGGGAACTCTGACATGGTCTAATCTTTTTGACCGAGAGGGAAAAACTGAAGTGATGTCATGCAAGGGAAGATTAGAGCTTTTTGTTTTGAGCTACCTTAAATTCCTGCGTCTTTGAAAACATCCTGTAGTTGCTTGGATCATTCTGTTAGAGTCCTTTCATAATTATCTTACCTAAATAAACTCTGGGGACATATTCTCGAACCTCCGTGACAACATGCTACCATTTTTAATTTTCTTTTTTTCTTTTTTTTTTTTTTTGCATCTGGCGAATGACAAGGAGATCACGAAGCCTTATGGACGCCATCTGATTTCTAAAGAGGCTCCATCTGCAGAGCGGTTGTTGGGGGTTATTAACATGGGCATGCAGTGGAATGACGCCTAAATGTTCCCAGTGCCAGCCACGCTCTGCTGGGCGTCATCACTCCACAGAGAAATGAGAGAGGAGACCACAGTCCTGCCTCTGCTGTGACGAGCCAGATGGCTGAATCCCACTCCCGCAGCGCTTCCCCTTCCATACCAAACATCTTTCATTAATAAATACAGGTTTTGACTATTTAGTTGTTAATCAATAGCCTGTTTTTCTTTCCTTTCTTTCTTGTCCTGCAGGCCTTGACTTGCATCTGCCCTCATTGACCATTAATGACTTTCCCTGTTGAGCTCCTCTCAGAGCGTAGCAGTGTTGTGGCGGTTTGCTTGTAGCCGTTTCCTGTTAGTTAGGAACGGATTGGGATCTGGGTTGGGGAGAGGCACAGCGTCCGACTCACACGCACCCACGCACACGCACACACACACCCACCCACACACACACACACACACACACACACACACACAGTTGCTTCCAACCCCAGCTGTGTACACACACAAACACATAATCTAATACATTAGCAGTCTCTTTCGGGAGGAAGATAAACAGCGTCATCTTATTTTTTTTTCTTTTTCTTCCAAAGGAAACAGATAACACGCACCCCTTACAGTCCCTGCCTGGTGGCAGCTAAGAATAGCAATATTTTTGTGTTGTAACCGGCTTTTTTTTTTTTTTTTATAGAATTGCCAAAAGCAGCACCAATATCCAATTACTGACATGTATTGATCATATCACATAATTAGCTCTGGGATAGGAAGGGCACAAAGGTAGGGTTACACTGTTAGGCTGAGTCCCGTAAAGGGACGGGACTTATTGATCTTCTCCACAGCTCAGTCTCTTGTTAATCATGCAAACAAAGTGGAACAGTGTACTGAGGGTTATAGAGAGCGGAAGATGTGATTTCCTCATGCTCCAACTTTAGCTGAGCGTTAGCTATGTCTCCTAATAGTATGTGGTTTGTTAAGGTTTTTATTATTTTAGTAATATGTTTTAAATATGTAGAATTCTGTGGTCTGTATGAAGAACTGCAGGGATAAAAATCCAGATATGCATGACTATATTGTCAATGTGCAAATTACAAATTCTCAAGGAAGTATTTCTTTATGTTTAAACAAGTAAATTGAAATTGTAACACATTAGTTTCCTGTGAAGCTTTAATAAACTTCCCATAATGAACTCGAGCTGGTGAATTCAATTTTGTTTTTAGATTTAATCCACTTTCTCCACATATGAAATTAACCAGATGAGTAATTACAGGCTTACAGAAGCAAATCTCATAACACGGTGGAGAAAAAAACCGCCTCACCACCTCCTCCAGCTCCGGAGTCACTCTCAAGGACGAGCAGAGGGAAGTCATGTCAGCAGGGACGAAACCCAGATTGAAGGACGGCTTCTTTAAACAGTGGACAATGAGACAGAATATAAAGGCTGTTGAGTGTTAATAGATATTCATTTGTATCAAACCAGCTTTCTTTGTCTGTAGAAATATCATTAAGATCTTTTATTATTATATCTGCAAAAAGCTACTGTATTGCATACTAATGAAACTGTGATTGTTGCTGTTAACCAAAGCAAAGGAAACATGTAATTTGCTCTGGAATTTATCTCACTTAAGTCCTTCATGTCGGACAGAGGAGATAAGACAGACAGGCCTTCAGGAGGAAGATGTGCAGTTTTTGCATAGTTGGTTTATTCATGTGCTGAAGGGGTAATCTGATGTTTATCACAGTCTTTTTACTTACTGTCCAAGTCATTTATTGTCTAAAGTCTGCCGTTGTTAGAGCATTTATCATCACCCATGTCAGTTTAGACATATGATTCAGTCTGTGAGAAGAAAGAAACCATTTTTTTTCCCTCTCTGACAAAATTGACTATCTGTGGTTTTCTGTTGCGCCGGCACGCCGTCCGGTCCTTTGATTGATGACATTTCTAGAAACCAATATCTCATAAGTGGCAGCTGAAGGAAAAGCAGGTGAGTATGCTCAATCCCATCTAAAAAGGGTGAAGGAAAAACGCTCAAGCTGCCACCTGCTTGCTGTTAGCATAATGAAAGCAACAGAGTATGAAGACAGGAAAGCTAAACAATTTAGAATTAACTGTGGAAGCTCATGAGGAAAACAGGGATGATAAAGCAGGAGGTGGAGGCAGAGAGGATCTGTCTAAGAGGACGCCTTTATTGCTTTCTCTTGTGAAATTGAGCATGCTCCTCCACTGATGCATGCAGCTCATCTGGTTTTCAGCCTCTTGTCAACAATTAGGATTTACACCTTTCATGGTGGTCTCAGAGTGGGCAAGCTAGTCCACTAATGTATTAAACAACCTTGTTGGGCTAGTTCATACATCTGTTAAAGCAGCACCACTGGAGTTTGGTTGAGGTGCCCTCTAACAGCCGCTAAGGGCACCCACTTGGCATTGTCTCTTCTCTGGACCCTCTTCAGCCAGTAAAAGTGAGTGTGATGTAATCGGTTGCTATGTCCCTTTCTCTCGTCTTTTTTTTTCTCCCTCTACTTCCTTTAATAATGTCCACTTGGGTTTCTCTGTTGAATAAATCACATTGCCTTCTAAATGGCCAGTGGGTACAGACTTATCCTTGTCTTTGGGGTTCTCGCCCCTGGTATCATTGTGGCACCAGCCTACGGTGGTTTTGCTAGGGGCGGATGGGTCCTGCTGGGTCTTGGTTGGGGTTCCGCTGGAAGGGGTTTGGGTGGTCCTGGGGCCTGTGGGGTGCTGGCTCTCTTTTGGTAAAAACAAACTTTATTGCAATTCATCTAAACTCTACTTGTGTTGCACAAGTCATCCAATGCCCCTTTTAAAAGATACAGTCGGTCCACTGTAGTCAAGTTACAATCTGATTTAAATTCAATTCAATTTCAATTCAGCTTTATTTGGATAGCGCCACATCACAACAGTGTTGTCACAGGGCACTTTACATACACATCATTTCAAGCTAATTCATACATATCCTATAATAGAAACCAACTGATTGCATCGAATCATGACTTCAATCCAATCCCCCATCCTGAGCATGCACGCGGCGACAGTGGGAAGGAAAAAACTCCCCTTTAACAGGAAGAAAACCTCCAGCAGAACCCGGCTCAGGGCGGGCATTCATCTGGTTGAAGTGGAGAGGACAGGAAAGACAGATCAGCATGTACAACATTTCTTTAAGTTAACATAAAGGCAGTCACGTCCATACAAGTTTATTTACAGTTTAATTTTTGCCATCTTGGCTTTTATGTTGTCATGATTTGATCAGTAAGACACAAAACATAAAAATTTGGACTATTCAGGGTACTGGGGCTGCATTTATATTTTACATGTGATGTCAGTCAACACTTGGCTCTGCTGGTCATTCTTCACCAGTCTACAGTGCTTTTGATGTATAATATTAGTCTGCCAACGTAGTTTGGCGCTTTATTTCAGATTAGTTATTTTTCCCCAACAGTCCAAGTCATGTCCGTGATACACACAGCTGGCATTGGATTTGTCTTTCCTTTTCCCTGCCCAAGTTTGTTTCTGGAGACATTCGCTGCTTCCCACTTCCTGCTTAGCATAAGCACTTGGTGGGTTACACAGGGAGAGAGAGCGAGTGAGGGAGTTGTGTAATCCCCTCCCTCCCGTCGCCTCCACTTAGCCAGACAACAAGAAACATCTGGACGGAAAACAGAGAGTCCAACAATGCTTGGCTCAGACTGTGCACTTGGAGTATGGACACCCCACTGTTATTCTACCAAACCCTTTGGAAGTGTTGCATTCTTATCATTACTCAGCTGATTTCTGGGAAGAATGAGGGGGTGTTTTCTATTGTCAAGTGCTTGCTGTGATGTTCAAAGTGTGTAATTTTGCTGCTCTGACTTGGATAAAAGGTATTATTTTCCCCTTCAGATTTTCATCACTGACAACCTGTAACTCTAACCAGCGCTTGTCGACGTGCAATATGCCTCTTCTCACCAATTCTTACATCCCAAGTGTTTCATCTTATTACTTTTTAGTAATTACGTTTACTTTTTTCTATTTTTCACCATATATTTAATATTTTATTACCTTCTAGATCAAAGTGACAGATCATAATTGAAGTGCTGTATTTATAAGTGTGTGGTGTCCACATATCCTCTTTGAGTTAAAGGTTTCAGAAAAGACGCTTGTTTTCTACATCACTGATATGTGAGCGTGCAGTGCAGGTGCTGCTGCCACATTTAGAGTCATGGGATGAAGTGGTGTAACTTCTGCTTTTGTAAGACTTTATTTGCCTTCTTCATTCAACTGTGTCCGTTTCAGTTTACACTCTTTACTGCTTGGTTTTACTGTGGTTGGGTCACGTGAAGACACCATGGCTGGATGCACAGGACACGTTGGCACAGACTCATTAAAAGGATGTACCATGCTTACTGTGTTGAAAATATATGACGGTAAATGGGTTGTAATTATGTTAAGGGAAGCAGTTTTATTGGCAGTGAGGTCTAAGTGTCATAATTGGCTTAAGATTTATTTGGTTGTAAACTTAAAAAGAAAAACAAAAAAAAAAAACATTAAACCTTTGGAACAGAGGTAAAATCACACAGTTTATACATGCATTGAGTCAAAATATGGCAAACTCACCTGGAGATAACCTGACCCACCTGGCTGGTTTCATAAATACAGTTACAGATGAATAAATAGCACACATTTATAGTCTTAAAATGTACTGATTTTGTTTTTGCTCCTGAGAATCTCTCTTATTATCTTCCCTCTATGTTCAGACAAAGAAAGGATTTAGGGAGCAACTCCTTCAGCGCAAAATGAACTGATATCTCTTGAATCTTAAGCAGGTGATTTTATGAAACAAATCTAAGCAAATGTTTACACTTATTAAAAGCAAATATGTTTGGTGATACATGCTTTCATTGACAATTTCTCCCCTTTTGCCCCATAATGATAGTAGTGATTCATTTCTCTGAGCACCTCCTAATTAAAAAAAAAAAGGAAAATTCTGCATTTATTGTTTTGTGTATGCACTTTGTTGTATTTACTCTGCTGACCTGAGCTGCTGCCTGTTTTGGCCACGACAGTCATGGAATAGAGATTTTAACCCTTTAAACCCTCTGCTTATATTTTTATGCCTCCTCAAAGTGCATACCAATATTGAAATAAGTGTATCGCAGCAACCACATAGTGTATTTTATTACTTTTGGAGTCATAATAAAGGGAACATAAGGTATGTAAATATCAGTATGTATGTACTATGAGTTAAGAATAAGTGTTGATGTTTTATACCACAATTCAACAGATTTTTAGGCTTGCCTTAAAATAAACCAAGAGCTCTAATCCCTCCAAATCATGGTACAATATGTGACTATTATCTCTGCAAAGACCAGCACTGATAAAGTAAAGCCCAACAAGGTCAGCTGACGTCTCCAAACTTTTGGGCCAGTTTGGCTCCAAGTTATCAGTTTTATCAAGTTTAAAATGTTAAATCACAATTCCTTTTTTGTTTGTTTTTATGTCTAGTTTTATTAAAATTATAAATATAAAATAACCTGTTACAGAATATCAGAGAGCACATTTTAAAATGTATTTATTGTAATCTGTCTTTTATTAGTTATTTTCTGAATAATACAGACAAGATTTAAATATTCTTATCTGATAATACAAGTGCACTCGTTTAAAGAAATGTCAGTTATGACATTAATAATGTCAGTTATTATGATGCTCTTAAGCGGGATGTAAGGAGACAAGGAAATGTTACAGGAGTCAAGTGCGCTACTTACAAAAAACTGTGTCGGCTAAGTTTAATGATGACTAGTTAATGTTCTTCCTAAAATCCCAATGATTTGGTTATTATTTTAACTCTTCTTTTTTCAGAAAATATTGCAAAAGCTTAAAAAAACACACAAAAAAAACCCCCAACAAAAAAACACAAGACAGGCTACACTGACTGTGATGCTTGTAATCATTATACAAAGAGCTCGGAGATGGGCAAACTGCAAATCTGTCCCACTCCTGGTTTATAATCGTTGGCAGGCCTGATGAGTTACCTTCACAATGAGGTAAAACCTGGAAGGATTGTGCGTCTGTGGAATGAGCAACACAGCTAAATGTTAGGTATAGTACCATTCCCAGGAAATGCCAGTGTATCCCTGAATGTGTAAAATGAAGTGTCAAACTGGGCAAAGTGTGTTGTTTTTGTCCTTATTACTGTGGGGGGAGTTCAATCAGCCAAATCACCAAATAACTCAGAACAAGAGTAGACACGAAGCAGAGACTATTGTGGTGGATTTTGTCTGATTTTTGGGACACTATAAACGCAAGTTTGCTGCAAGTCTCTAGAATTATACCTTGTAATGGCGACTAATAAGGTTCTCCACTTATATATAATACAACACAAACCGACACAATTAAATAGATAAAAATGGTCAGTCAGGCTAAAAATTTCCTTCATTTTTTGTGTTAAGTTGATTTAATTTAATCTTTTCAACAAGTGACTGTAGTTAGCTAGTTTTGACTATACATAACAAGCCATACTGTTGCAACAAAGCCCCACACTGCTGATATCCTCTACTCATGTCAGTAGCTTAGATTTATCATGACAAACTACCCTGATTCTGCTGTTACTAGATGCCATCTTCATCATCACCTTTTCACAGAATGGACCCGTTCTCTATTTTTAGCAAGCCCTTACGTTTGACCCTCATCTCTTAACACTATTACAGCTCTTTATATTCTCATTTGTCAGGCCGTTAAAAAACTGGGTCTGTACCTCCCTCGTGTGCTTCGCCATGTTTTCATTAACACACGACAAGGTTTTCTGTCACATGATGAATTCCCTGTTCATGCATGAAACCCTGGGCTGTCCCCACCTCCGTATACCTTCCATGCTGTGGCCACGTCGTTTGGTATTGAGTACATTCTGTCATGCCTCCATTCTCCTGGCTAACGTTTAGCTGAGGGGCTAAATGTGGGTTGAGTTTGACCTGCTCTTCTCTGCCTTTGGCAGTGTTCTTTCTTTTTTTTAACCCCCCTTTTTCTCCTTCCTTCGTTGTTCCAGTATATCTTGACCTTGACAGTAGAATATAATGGGGAATTGGGGATGACATTTTCCCTGACCGCAGCCCTCAGATAGCGTTGTGAGATGATGAACTATGCTGTTTGGTGACATTCATCTTTCCCACGTACACCTCTGCCCACACCTCCTTTCTCTGGGTCATCTCTGCTCCAGTCTTCATGAGGAAGAGACAAAAAAAAAATCTAAGGTGTAGATGTTGCAAAGTATAAGCTCTATTGACCAACTTAAATCTTTAAATAATGGTGAAAGCTGCAGAATGCCGTTAAAGTTTTGCAGGAACTGCTGCTAGTAAAATACTCAACACAGCTGGATTCATG